>NC_086341.1:9581582-10182415 GCF_032445375.1 Bacillus rossius redtenbacheri | reverse complement strand
TGGTGAACTTAAGTTTACTTTTTCTTCTAGCATTACCTATGACTAGAGACCGGAAAAATTCGCGATTTCAATGACCTGTAGGATAGACACCATGATCCTCTATGCACGCGGGAAAATAACATCTGCTCATTGGCTACTGACTTGTGTCACCTGTTAGGTAGTTGGGACACTAGTGATTCGATACTTCTTTTGTAGATGTTTATCATTGGCCGAGTGTCATTCAGATAAACTGTGGCCCAATCAATGATGCTGTAAAGAGGCAAACGTTTTTGGATTCTAGTCTTATCACGAAATGAATCCGCGAATTTTTCCGGTCTCCACTCATGACATGTATTGTACCAACTAGAGCAGAAGTCCGTTGCGTAACATTCTTAGCGAAACACAAGTGTATGTCAGTCGGAAACGTCAGCTGGGACCCCCATGAAGCCGTGGACGGGGGTTTGGGGACGGGGTGGAGGGGTGGGGAGGGGTGGAGGAATGCGTGCTTCGCGCCTCCAACAAAGCTGCCATTGACGGTACCAGTGACCACACAATTCGGGTACACTCACCTCTAAATTCGGGTACTTTCGTGTACGAGAAGTTCTCGGTTCGTCTGTCATATATTCAGGTACATACAAAAAAAAAAAGAATGAAAACGAAATATCGCTGTCTTCTTTAAAAGAGAAAAATTTCGTACATAATCTGTTAAATCTCATAAAAATCTGAGCACGTAACATTTTATAGTTGAAATGCAATATTGGCAATACTTAAAATGACGGTGCGTAGGATTATGCGTCTTGGTGAAGGGTGGAGGGCTAATAATGTAAACGTTGAATACCACTATTCCAGCCACTTGTGAAAAATGGTGTAAAATTATTTTGAAGATTACCTGTAATATAAATATGGCGGCGTATGGAGACCGTTTTCAGCGAGATATATCCCTGATCCTGATGTCGCAGCCGTACTGTGTTTACTTGATACTAGCTGCAACTTGATCGCTGTAGTTCTCCACAGATCCTTAGCAGTGTAGCGTAGCCGAGGCTGTTGTCAAAAATACAGGGATATTTTATTGTCAGTACGTTACGGTCAGGGATAAGATGTTTTCCTTCCTAATTAGTTTTCTATTCCAAGAGAATATTGTTTCTATATTTTCATTTACTTTATATTTTTTTCTCTCTCCTAGATTCCCGTAGAGACCGGAAAAATTCGCGATTTCAATGACCTGTAGGATATACTCCATGATCCTCTATACACGCGGGAAAATTACGTCTGCTCATTGGCTACTGACTCGTGTCACCTGTTAGTTGGGACACTAGTGATTCGATACTTCTTTTGTTGAAAGTTTATCATTGGCCGAGTGTCATTCAGAAAAACTGTGGCCCAATCACTGATGCGGTAAAAAGGCAAACTTATTTTGATTCTAGCCTATCGCGAACTGAATCCGCGAATTTTTCAGGTCTCTATAAGATTCGGGTATATTTGATATTCTGGGGTACCGGGTGCAGACACAGTAATCTGAGTACGCGTACCTGTATTCTGGTACATCTGGCAACGGGACGACGCGACGGGTCCGTGCGGCATCGCCTCCTGCAGCGTGTCCCGTTACCTCCTTGATGCGCACCGCACGCCGTGGTCGGACTGCCACTGTAGCGAGGCGCGGTAAAAAAAATTGGTTGTCTGTAAAGTCGGTTTACGGACGATAGTTTAACGTGACAACGTCATAACAAAACATTGATGAAATCATTGCATACTTTTATGAATAAAATTGAATCATTTTTATTTTAATAATAAAAGAATAAATACTTGAAACTATACTAGTAATCTGGTTTTTAAAATGCAAGAATAATTAACCTTTATTGCCGAAATTGTTGTTGTAATAAACAATGAAAACCAAATTAATTTTTCACTTCACTTTATAAACAGTCGAGTGGAAGAGAGATAGATGCTGCGCAAGCGTACAATGAGCGTAACGGGATACCGCGTAACGGGACACAGCGTAACGGGACACTTTTTGGTGCGTGCAGCCGGCGTTCATCGATTTATTAGACGTCACGTCAAAAAAAAATTACGGCGAATGAATTCTATACCGCGGCAAATGTAGATAGCTTGATCCGTTAAGATCGTCAGTATCAAGTTTTGAGCACGTTGTGACTTGTCAGTCGGCTACCAGAGCTACAAGAGTGAGGTCGAGTTTACCGTGTCTGTCGCGCTCCATGGATAGGCAGAGACTAGAAAAAATATTTTCTCTTTCATTGATCTCTAGGAGAGACTTCACGGTCACGCACGTACTCGGGAAGATGCCACATTTTTTTTAGAGGCAGGCATTTTTTCGCGAATAAATCTGAACGCCTATTAGACTGCAACAATTTATACCCGCACCAGCGGTTTCTTCCTTGTGATTGGCGGACGCCTGCGAGAGAAGTCGTTGCCTTATTTGACTGAGCTACCCAGGACGCGTTTGCTTCCGCACTGACTCTCTGTGATTGGTGTTGTAACAATCGAAATTGACCTGAAAGAAACTCACCCAATCACGAGACACAGACGATGTTACAGTGTTTTTATCTTTCAGCTATTCTCGGAATCTTTTTCGCGAAATATGCATGTCCCTACCTATCTATCAAAGCAATTATAAGGTATATATGTTTGCATTATAACTGGTGAACGTAAAGATTCAAAATTGTGAGGCGTCTTCACTGGGTGGCTTGTGATTCGACGCTTCATTGGTCGATATAATCTCTCATTGGTCCAGAGAGCTCCAGTTAAAACTGCGAGCCAATAGCAGAACCAGCAGAATTGTACACATGTTTGAATTTTCAGCCTATCACGAAATGAATCCTCGAATTTTGCAGGTCTCTACAGTCATAAAAGTGTGAACGCGTAACATTTTATAGCAGACGGCCGCCAATCACAAGGAAGAAACCGCTGGTTGCGGGTACCTATACCTTGTTGCAGTCTAATAGGCGTTCAGATTTATTCCCGAAAAATGCCTGCCCCTACCAATCACGATCCACAGACGATGTTACAATGTTTTAACTTTCAGCTAGTCTTGGAATCTTTTTCGCGAAATATTCATGCCCCTAAAAATTGGTGTCTTTAACCTTTGAATATATATATACTGTATAGAAGTCGCGAGTGGATAGGATTTACTCTACGTTTTTCAGAAGCGTATGATGAGCAGCTTGGGAACTTCACCGCTGCAGTGCGCTGCCGTAACGCCCTGTATCGTCTTATTTGTTATTTACACGTTAGAGCGCAGCACTGTCGCCCGCTGTCATTCCCCCGCACCTCCAAACCCAACATTCACTGCAGCTCAAGGTTGTTCAACGGGAGGGGGAAGGGGTGTTTGAAGAGTTCGACACTTGTCCGCTAGGGACCACCACAAGTCGATGCCCTAGAGATGGTGGCGATTGCGGCGGTGAATTAACCAACTACCTCAAAACAGTATTAGAAATTTTAACCTGGGCTGGCGACTTCTATACAGTATATATATTGAAAGCTTTAACCCCAACCGTAAGGATGGGAAGTTGCAGTCGTTTGCAGGATGGTTTGGCCCTAAGCGCGCTCGACCACCGAGGACCGTGTGACTCGTGTATTGACCCGGGCAAGCGGCGACTGTCGTTGCTAGAGAGGTGGGCGCGGCCCCGTGCTTCTCCTCCGCGGATGACGTCACCCGAGAGTTCGACGACCCCCTCCGACGACGGAGCGGCATTCGACCCCTGCCGGGCCGACCGTCGCCCTAATGGTCCCCCCGCCCCTCCCCCCACCCCCTTTCAGCGGGAGGTGGGAGTGTCCGCCCCCTCCTGAAGCGCCATTTGACACGAGGACGTCTTCATTCCGTGGCCGCGTCGCTCCGTCCAGGTGCCGGGGCGTCTGGAACTCCCTGCCGTCGAATGGGGCCGAAAGTCAGAACGTCACTAACCCGGGGAACATGTACTTTTTCGCGGATTAAACAAAAAAAAAATTGATTGATTCTTTCGGTCGCCAGAGAAGTAGAGACCGGAAAAATTCGCGGGTTCAATGACCTCCAGGATAGACTCCAATATCCACTACACACTCGGGCAAATGCCAAATGTTCATTGGCTGCTGACTTGTGAGTCGTCTCGACTGGGTGGCCTGTGATTCGACACTTCAATGTGTGAGGGTCTCTAATTGGCCCTCAGTCCTCCAGATTAACAGGGGACCAATGGTAGAAGCAGCACTAAGGTATAGTTGTTTTGATGCTAGCCTATCGCGAAATGAATCCGCGAATTTTGCATGTCTCTAATAATTAGAAACAGGAAAATTTCGCGATTTCGATGACCTGTAGGATAGACTCCATGATCCTCTATGCACTCGGGAAAATTACACCTGCTCATTGGCTACTGACTCGTGACACCTGTTAATTGGGACACTAGTGATTCGATACTTCTTTTGTTGATAGTTTTTCATTGGCCGAGTGTCATTCAGATAAACTGTGGCCCAATCACTGATACAGTAAAAAGGCAAACTTTTTTGGATTCACGAAATGAATTCATGAATTTTTCTGGTCTCTACGTATAACATCTAACCTCGGTAACGAGCAAATTTCATGTGTTCTCATGTTGCAAATACACATAAACGAAAATTTAACGTCGATTTTTTTTAAAAAATAATGCAGAGCATAATAAATTTACGCAATTTTTTTTTCAACTACGTTTCTGCACGCAAATCACACGTAGTTTCACACCCGCCGCTAGAATTCACTGCCGGAGCAGCTACGTCGACTATTGAATCACTTGATTAGCAGCCCGAAATTTTAAATTATATAATGAAAGGCCCCAAAAGAAACCCTTAAAGACTTGAAAAAAAAACTTAGCTCTTGTTTTGGATCTGATTTTTGACAAAGGATTTTATTAATATACTTCCTATTTTGTTGTAATGAATTAAACAGCAGTTCTGTTAAGTTTCCCTTTGGTTTTGTGAACTTTGGTTCGAATCATCCGCCATAGATGGCAGCATCATTGTAAAACATTTTCGTTCCATGCAACTTCCGTTCCATCCACGAAATTCCCCCCAAAAATGTATACCGAGAGCTAAGATGTTACGCATGAAAATCTGATCGCTCATTAGACTTCAATAGGGTTTTCCCGCACTATAGATTGTTCCCTTGTGAGTGACGGCCGTCAGCAAGAGTTGCCATTGTCTATTTGGCCCGGCCATTCAGGACGCGTTTGTTTCCATGTTAAATTAGATAACATTTCCATACATTTCAGTTCTTTCCTTTGATTTATTTCGTTACAATTCAAGCATTTAATCATTGAAGTTCGATTCTATTAAAGTACACTTATTTCGTTATAAATGGGTTCTTTTGATGCTTTTTCATGTCATTTTACTTCATTTTATTTATTCAGTTACATTTGGGTACACATCATTTCATTTGTTTTGTATAAAGTCATTTTGTTTGTTTAATTATGTTTCCGATTCACTGGCCCAGAGCCTTCCAGATGAACCGAGAGACAGTAGTAGAAGGATCGCAAAGGTACAAGTATTTGAAATTTAGCCTATCGCAAAATGAAACCGCGTTTTTTCCCGGTCTCTAGATATTCAGGCGAAGTCTAAAACTTAGAGGCATGCATATTTTTGCGAAATAATCGGATCGCTCATTAACCTGCAATAAGTAGATACCTGTAAAATTCGCGGATTCATTTCGCGGTAGGATATAGAGTCCAAATACTTTTGACATTATTTTGCTTCAGTGATTGGGCCACAGTTTATCTGAAGGACTCTGGGCCAATGAAAAATCTTTAACAGAAGAATTAGCGAATCACAATCATTCCAGTCAACAGGTGTTACGAGTCGGTAACCAATCAGCAGATGTAATTTTCACGGGTTGCATAGAGGATCATGGAGTCTATCCTTTAGGGATATGAAATCGCGAATTTTACAGGTCTCTAGCAATAAGGTTTGGCCGGACCAATCAGGACGCGTTTGCTTGCGCACTGGATGGCTGTGATTGGCGTGCCGACAGTTGACATGCACCTGAAATAAACCCAGTCAACCTATAAAAACAGAGAATGCTAACACAGCTGGTCTGTGTATCTTTTCGCTGTTTCCAGAGACCTGCGTTTTCATGTTATTATCTGAAGGGAGACTGGAATGCATTATCCACTCGAATTGCGTTATCATTGGACCATATTGGTTTTTGCCACGCCTTGAGTGAAAATAAACCCATAAAAACTTTACAAAAGTCAAATGACCCAATCATAAGCAATGCACCGGAAGATATAAATTTGCAGCAGCCAATAGACAATAGAAACCGACTTATTTGAGTGCAATTGTGTATCGGGAGTTCATTGTTATAACAAAGTATAATGTGACTTATGCAGGTCTATACTTTTCTATAACTATAAAGAGAGAGCTAGTTTGTTTAATTTTTTTTGTAAGTAGTTAACTGCAGAAATACCGGACCATTTGAAGAAAAAAAACTGTTATACACTTACATTATGCCAAATGGACATAGGTAAGGACTGGAAAAATTCATGGTTTCTATATAACCTTAAGGATATACTGCGCAGTTCTTTGTACACTCGGGCAAATAAGTTCGCTGACTGTTGACTTGTGATTCCATACTTATTTGTCCTTCAGATTAACAGTGAACCGATAGCAGAAGTGAGAAGATGGTATAATTGTTTGGTTTTTAGCCTATCACGAAAGTAATTCGCGAATATTTCCGGGTTCTGCACTGTACATTTTTTTTGTTGTAAATGGAACATAAATATTTATGTAAAATTATATAAGTATATGTATTTGTAACAAGAAATTAAATTTACATGAAAACAACTGCATCACTTAAAAAAAAATAGTGCCCGCTGTAACACTCGGTTCGGATTCTTACCTGGGCATTTATGCTGTGTGGAGTCCCAATACCTCCTATAGGTAAAGTAATCTCATTCCTGAATATATTTCCTTAATTATCTGCGCACATAATAAGCATGGTGCAACAGCAAATTAAATTATTTTTTTTAAATTATGTTTTTCACGTTAAAAAATTATACTTGAATGAAACATAAATTAAAATATAAATTTATGCGCCAATTTTCGAAGGAAGAAAACTTTTTCATATATGCAAAAATAAACGTGTGTTGTACAAAGTTATAATATATTTATAGTAGTATTAAAATCTATTTCTTGGCAACCTTTTTTTCCAAATAATTCTGTTTTATTGGTACAGAAAATGTATATTTCTGTGTACTAATATTTGCAATTTTATTTTCCAGTTTTTATTCCTCCCCTTACCACCGCCTGTGTCCGGCTCTGATTGTTGCAGTCAAATGAGTAGAGGCATGCATATTTCGCGGAAAAAATTCCGAGACCAGTTGAAAGTTGAAACACTGTAGCATCGGTCTGTGTCTCGTGATTGGGTGTGAGTTTCTTTTCCGATTCAAGTCGTTCGTTTCAACACCAACCACGGTGAGTCGGTGCAAGAAGCAAACGATTCCTGAGTGGCTCGGTCAGATAAGGCAACGACTTCATCTCGCAGACGGCCGCCAATCACAAGCAAGAAACCACGGGTGCGGGTATACCTTTTTTCAGTCTATTTGGCATTCAGGATTTTTTTTTTTTTTCGCGGAAAAATGTCTGCCTCTACAAATGAGTAGAGACCTGCAAAATTCGCGGATTCATTAGGTGATAGACTAGAATTCAAACACATGTACCTCTTAGATAATTTTGCTATTGGCTTACTGTTCATCTGGATAAAATCTCAACCAGTTATAAACCCCTTCAAGCAAAGAAGGATCGAATCACAGACAAACCAGCTGAGACGACTTACAAGTCGGCAGCCCAATGAACTTGCGTTATTTGCCCGAGTGTACAGGGGTATGTGCAGTCTATCCTGAAGGCCATCGAAACCGCGAATTTCGGCAGGTCTCTACAAATGAGCATTCAGATGTATTTTTTTCTCGCTGAAGATACCTGCCCCTGCGGTGAGTCGGCGGGGAGAGATACGCGGTGAGGAGAAGGATAAGGAAGGACTCGGAACATCGCGAGCTGAACAAAAGGCGCTGTGGTGCAAGACGCGCTCCCGGGAGAGTGGTGAGGGGGGGGGGGGCATCCTCGCACAATGACCGCTCGTCCATCATCTCCCGACGTCCGCCCGTCTTGTGGCGAGAGTGCTTGTCTGTCATCGCGCCCTAGATAACCACCGCGGCTGGAGCGCGATAGCACGCGAGAGGCTCTGCTCCGGAAAAATGAATGGCATCGGAAAAAAAAAGGGGTGGGGGGGTCTGGTGGGTCCATGTATCTATTTTTTTTCACGAAAATATGTCAAGGCTAGGTGGAAGTTAAAATACTGTAGCGTCGTCTATACTTCATCATTGTTTGACTTTCTTTCAGGGACATGTTTACTCAGGAGCGCAAATATTTAGGGATTCGCAAAGGCGGCTCACGGAAATTTCCAACGGGGACCGCGTGTGGATTTTAACCTATGCACAAGTCATCTCTGGACAGGCTGCTTGTATAACGTACACACCGCCATTTATCTTGGACTATATTTCACAGAAAGATTCCGAGGGCTAAATGAAAGTTAGAACATCGTAGCATCGTTTTGTGTTTCGTGATTGGGTCGAGCTCCTTTTCAGGCACACGTCGATCGTCGCAACACCAGTCACAGTAATGTTCTGCGCGGAAGCCAACATGTCTGAATATCCTGGTGAAATAAGACTATCTCGCGGACGGCCGCCAATTACAAAGAAGAACCCGCTGGTGTGGGCATAACTTAGTGCAGACTAATGAGCGTTTCAGATTATTTTTTCTCGCGAAAAAAATATTATAGCCCTAGTTGTACGCCATCAAATCCGGCACGTTAAACTTCATGCAGTTTTGTTTGCTGGACTAGGTGTCAAGCCAGGAGTGAAATTAATACGCGAAGTAAATGTGACTGTGCTTGTACACAGTGACCGCGGTTTCATATTGCGGTAGAAGTTTACCTCTTTTTGCTGCTTTAAACGATTGGACCACGGTTTGTCTGGAGGTGTATGTGCCAACGGATAACCCCTCAACGAAAGAAGTATCGAATCACAAGGAAGTGTCTCGAGTCATTGCGTAGGGGCATGCATATTTCGCGAAAAGATTCCGAGACCAGATGAACGTTAAAACACTTTGGCATTGTCTGTGTTTCGTGATTGGGCGAGTATCTTTCAGGCATAAGTCAAATTTTTGAACCACCAATCAAAAGCAATTAGTGCGGAAGCAAACGCGTCCTGTAGTGGCTCGGTCAGATGAGGCAACGACTTGTCTGGCAGACGGCCGCCAATGACAAGGAAGAAACAGCAGGTGCGAGTAGGTATACCTTGTTGCAATCTAGTAGGCGTTCAGATTTATTCGCGAAAAATGCCTGACCGTAGTCATTGGCCAATGAGCAGGTGTATTATTTTTTCCCCCGGATACCTATTGTTAGAGACCGGAAAAATTCGCGGATTCATTTCGCGATAGGCTGGAATCCAAATAAGTTTGACTTTTTTACTGTTTCAGTGATTGGGCTACAGCTTATCTGAAGGACTCTTGCCAATGGAAAAAAAAAACATTAAAAAAAATAAGTACCGAATCACAAGCATCACAGTTAACAAGTGTCGCGAGTCAGTGGCCAATGAGCAAATGTACTTTACCCAAGTGCGTACAGGATCATGGAGTCTATCCTGTAGGTGAGTGAAATCGCGAATTTTTCCGGTCTCTACCTATCGTATCACGGCGTCTATCTTGGAGGTAGCTGAGAATCGCGAAAATTTCCGCAGTCCCCGTGGAGCGGAGACAGCAACTGCGCATTTAGCCCGCGCTGCGTCGGGCGACAAGTGGCTGTAATTAAGGCCGTTTGTTCCGGGGTGACGACTTCTTCACGCACCAGTTCCCCCCTACCACCACCACCACCACCACTTTGACCTGAAGGACACCTCGTGACCTCGTCCCCCCCCCCGGGGGGGGGGGGGGGGGCGGCGCGCCCTCGGTCAACACCCGAGCAGGGCCGCTACCCCGCGCTGCGTCGCCATCCTCTGAGTACTGCGTCAGACGTCGCCTGTTCACTGGCTGCTGACTCGTGAGACGTGTCAACTGGGGGGTGACCTGTGATTCGATACCTCTTTTTTAGGGGCAGGCTTTTTTCGCGGAAAAGATCTGAACACCTATCAGACTGCAACAATGCATACCCGCGCCTGTGGTTTCTTCCTCGTGATTGGCGGCCGTCTGCGAGAGAAGTCGTTGCCTTGTTTGACCGAGCCACTCAGGACGTGTTTGCTTCCGCACTGAATCACTGTGATTGGTGTTGATACAATCGATATGTACCTGAAATGAAACTCGCCCAATCACGAGACACAGACGATGCTACCAGTGTTTTAATTAACTTTCAGCTATTCTCGGAATATTTTCCGCGAAATATGCTTGCCCCTAGTTGAGGCGTCTCAACTGAGGTTAACATGTGATTCGATACCTCTTTTATATGGAGGGTCTCTAATTGGCCAAGAGTCCTCCAGATTAACTTGCGTTGCACCTTTATCTTCATTTCTCCGCCATATAACGTTACGGTCACCGCTCAAATCTTACAGAAGACTGCGCGCCAGTTCAGACCCTTCTTGCGCTTAGAGACGATACCGCGCTACAAGCACCAGCGAGCGTCGCACTTAATCATTCCGCCTCACCAACTCAGATACACCCCTGACTATGCGAGCGCTTTACAATGGTGGTCAAAGGAAGAGTGTTTTAACTGTAGACTTCACCAGTTTCCTAATGTTTAGAGACCGGAAAAATTCGCGATTTCAATGACCTGTAGGATATACTCCATGATCCTCTATGCACGCGGGAAAATTACATCAGCGCATTGGCTACTGACTCGTGTCACCTGTTAATTGGGACACTAGTGATTCGATACTTCTTTTGTTGAAAGTTTATCATTGGCCGAGTGTCATTCAGATAAACTGTAGCCCAATCACTGATGCGGTAAAAAGGCAAACGTATTTTGATTCTATAGCCTATCGCGAAATGAATCCGCGAATTTTTCCGGTCTCTACTAATGTTTTGTTAATATTATTTTGGATTCATGTTAAAAGCAAGTGAACTCAAGTGTCCGTAAATTTACGAAGACAGCCGGTAATTTACGAAGATCTCTGGATAATTTGTAACCAGCGTAGGCCTACTTTGTAAATAGGAGGTGAAATTTTTAAACAGATTGGTATAGTGTTTAGGTATGTATGGCTAATGAACATTTCGCGAAAAGATATCCAGACAATCTTTGTGTTAAAAAAAACTGTGTAGCATTGTCTATGTTTCATGGATGGCTAGGTTTATATCAGGTACATGTCTAGTGTCGGCACGTCAATCACAGCCATCCAGTGCGGAAGCAAACGCGTCCTGATTGGTCCGGCCAAACCTTATTGCAGGTTAATGAGCGATCAGATTATTTCGCGAAAAATACATGCCTCTAAGTATTAGACTTCGCCTGAATGTCGAGAGTCCGGGAAAAATCGCGGTTTAATTTTGCGATAGGCTAAATTTCAAATACTTGTACCTTTGCGATCCTTCTACTGTTGTCTCTCGGTTCATCAGGAAGTCTCTGGGCCAGTGAGAAATCCTCAGCCAAAGGAATATCGAATCACGGACAACCCCAGTACAGATGCCAATAAGCAGGAGTTATTCACGCGAGTACCCATAGGACTATGGAGTCTATCCTAGAGGTCACTGAAACGGCGAAAAAAATTTTCCGTTCCCTATCGATAGAGAGACAAGAAAAATTCTCGTATTCAATAATGACCCATAGAAAATGCTCCGTATTGATTCGCGAGAATTCTATCTTGCTCACGTGACACGTGTTAATCTGGGATGCTCGTGATTCGATAACTTCTTTTGTCGAAGGATTTTCACAGGCCCGGAGTTCTTCAGATTAAACTTGTGGTCAAATCACTGCAAGCAGCAAAAAAGGGCAAAAACGTATTCGGATTCTGGCCTGTCGCGAATTGAATCCGCGATTTTTTTTTTTTTGTTTTGTTTTTAGGTGTCTACCTAATCGATGTCTGGAGTTTTTATTTATTTATTTTTTAAAATGGACGTTTAATATTTTACTGAAAGCTGAAAGGATGTCATAGCTGTAGATCGACTAAAGGCCACCGGGGTTTGGAGTAGTCAGTCGATTGTCGGCTGGTGCCTACGGCAGCGAGAAGGGGTCACGACCTGAACCCTCCTCTCCCCCCCCCTCCACCACCCCCTCGCAACTCCTCCTGCTGGAAAACAACGCGAAATGCCACTGCGACACGCGCAGCCCCCCCCCCCTCCCTCGCTGATAGGTTGTGGCAGCTGACATTTTCCCCCCTTCGTTCCACCCCTTTGGTCCCTTGCAGAAGCTCGCGGGGTGTGCGAATATTTGGTGCAGATTTCCCCTTCGGGTTCTCGGGGCTGACGTCACGTCTATACGATCACTAGAGACAGGAATAATTCGCGAATTCATTTCGCGATAGGCTAAAATACAAATAGTTATACCTCAGTGCTGCCTCTGCCATTGGCTAAACAACTCACCCTGGATGACTCTGGGTACAATGAGAAACACGCAACCAAAGCTTTATCGAATCACAGGCTGCTACGTTGGGACGTCTCACAATACAGCAGCCAATGCGTGTGGTTGACATTTGACCGAGTGTACGTAGAACTATGGAGTTCATCCTGCAGGTCATTGAACCCGCGAATTTTTCCGGTCCCTGACGATCAGGCGTCCGACCGCCCTTGAAGATGGTTGCAGCACGGCACGCGCGCTGAAACGTCAGTGGGGAGACCAACCGAGTGTGAGGACTCGGCCTTGAAAACCGAGAGCGAGATGCTAAAACGACAACTGCAGCAATCGCGTGGTGACTTTGACCGTCGCCACGTCTGCTGATGGTATACTTGCATTCGTCGCGCATCCTCTTTGCCCCATGCTCGTTTGTATTTTTTTGATTAATCGATTACATTGATCAAATGCTTCCATAAAATGGGCATACGCAATTGAAGTTTTGCACTGTTTGTCATGGGAAAAAATTTATAAATCAAAATAACCCCACAGACAACAGCAGTTGACAAGAGCAATTTTTTGCTTAATTTGTGTTTTTGTCTTTTGTGTTTTTTGTAGTTTTCTTCTTCAGACATACATGTGCTTAGCAATGGCGTATGTCCAAAAGCTTACATCAAGTCATGCACTCCCATTGCACAAATCTTTCAAAGATAACACAGAAAATAAAACCTACATCAGATGATGTCAAACAGTTAAACCCCAACGATGAACCTAAACTTGGTATTATGGACAATACAACGACAGCACTGACGAACTCAGTAGGTTTCCTATGACTAAACAGTTGCGACGTTTCGGGAACTGGCGTCTGAATTATGCTTGTTTCTGTTTCTATCTCTCCACCTCAACGAGCATGTGTATACATATAGGTTGTCCATGAAACAATGCCCCAGTTTCAATTATGTATTATAACAGTTGATTTTAGACTATTTAAAACAAATCATACATCACACTTAAAATAAACTATCCTAGCCAAATAAAGTTCACACGTTCACCCTCCACTAATTGTAGAAAATCAAGCTCAGGAGTCGCCATTTCGCGTAGGTGGCGCTGCAAGCGAGAAAAACGCCAAAGTAGTACACTCTTTAATTGTGACCTTGAGCCAACACACTACAACGCTTACAGTGGATAGGTGCTATTCAATTTTATAGCTGGGCCATTCGTTTATGGATAAGTTCTGTACACCAATAACCTTCTTTTGGATTTAATTTCGATGTAAGTGAACTCGGGTGTCCGTTAAGTTTACGAAGGCGACTAACTGGATGATTTGCAACCAGCGTTCTTCGGAAATTTAAGGCGAACATTTTTTTTAACAGCGTGTTCGACGAGGGGCACGCGTCCATGAGTCTGGGACGTCCCGTCAGAGCGTCTCTCTCTCTCTCTCTCTCTCCCTCTCTCTCTCTCTCTCTCTGATTGAGGACCTCGACGACCGTCAGAGTCGTCCGACAGGGCTGCGGCACAGACTCGTTGCTTTAATCAGGCAATACCGCCGCAGGGTAAGCTGCAACTGTACTGTCATCACAGCCACATGCGGGCCTCGAGGTCCGAGTGCCAGATCCGGGCATCGAACCACAGACCCCCTCGTAGAGTTCCAGACCGCCCGCTGCCTCTAGTTGTGAAGATAGATATTAGGTTTTAACCCTTTGAGGCACACAGAAACATATTTAAATAAATTAGAATCTATTGTGTAACTTTTAGCAGACGTGGCGGAAGGAAAATTAAAGCAGCCAATGTTGCTTGTTCTTGTTATCGCCAGATAGCAGCACAAGGCTTACTCACGTGAGGTATTTCGGCAATACCACTGAAACATTGCGAATAGTAACATGTTTTCAAAGTGGTATCATAGAAATACCACTACAAAACAAAGGGTTTAATGGTGATGTAGATAACGGATGTTTGGTGACGCTGAGGCGTTGTGAGTTGGGTGGTGGTTCGGCGGGGGTTGCAGTCAGGACTCGAACCCCGTGGCTGTGCCGAGTACAGGGGCTGCGGCGAGACGCCTATGGACAACTGGAGCGGAGCCCGCATCTGGCAGCGCGGCGGCTCTTCCCCGTGGTGGTAGGGGAGGGGATACCGCGCCAGCATGTGGCGGCAGTGCTGCCAACACAACGAGCCAGCTCGGCTCCCGTGCGGGCGTAGCGTCGCGAGGAGCTCGCTCAACAATTATCCGTCAGCCGTCCGTCCGTCCGTCCGTCCGTCCGTCAAATACTTTTCCATTTTTGATGCTGCCCAACAGACCGAAAATCTTAAATACCGGTGAAAATTTATCTTGGTGCCTACGGATATTTTATATTCAGAGACGCGGAAAAAATTTCGCGGATTCATGTCGCGATAGGCTAGAATCAAAATACGTTTGCCTTTTTACCGCATCAGTTTATCCGAATGACACTCGGCCAATGGTAAACTTTCAACAAAAGAAGTATCGAATCACTAGTGTCCCAATTAACAGATGTGTCGCGAGTCAGTAGCCAATGAGCAGACGTAATTTTTCCCGCGTGCATAGAGGATCATGGAGTATATCCTACAGGTCATTGAAATCGCGAATTTTTCCGGTCTCTATTTATATTGACGTTCATGAAAGTTAAAGAACTTAATAAAAAATTGAATTAAAAAAAAATTTTTTCGCTCTGATATTTATTAAAACATTTCCAGCTATTAAATATATGTTAATAACTTTTCATGGAAGCAGCTGAAGAAATAAATAACTTATAATACAGTAAATGTCGCCGGCAGTAGGTGTCCATGCGAACATTTTGGAGGTTATTTTCATCCGGCCGTCCTTCGAAAGTTAAAAGCTTGGTGATGTTTTCTTTTTTGACGTACGGACGGACGGATGGAATTTCCCGGGCCATCTGATTGGCTGCGGGTCCACGTGATTGACGGACGGACGGATGAGACGGGATCATTGTGCGGGACCAGCTTTTAGGCCGGGCGCGCGCCGAATCAGACAAGGCGGGCCACTGGTACCAACACAGACGCGCACAAACACCAGTGTGGACCGCAATGTCCCAGCTCCCGACCCCAGCGTGGTTAGAACTCTCCTGCCCCTGATCAATGCCTGTTCCATTTTGCGTGGCGTAAAAATTTATGCCACTATGTTTTTTTTTAGCGGTGCTGGTAAAAGCGGGTATTTTGACTTTCAGATAAGGGTATATAAAAGAAATGAACAACCGCGTTGGCAACACTGGACGCAACACGGCGCGACACCACGCGACGCCTCGCGACAGATTAGCACCGTTTTTTTCTTTACGTTATTTATTCCCACAGTCTTGAAAAGAAATTGCTGTCGCGATACTTCTTCAAAAATGGATTACCTATACCTATGTCTTTCCTGTACCAGACATACTAATCGATCATCATCCAGGTCAACATCTAGAAAATTTCAATTAAAATACTTCACAAATGAATATTTTCTGAAATTAAATTAACGAGGGACAGTTCTTAACTGGTCAGGTATAAACGCACTGTACGGCATGTCTTTGTTGACAAAAAAAATATATTTTACGTGACAACGTCTAATAAATCGATGAACGCCGGCTGCACGCACGAAAAAAGTGTCCCGTTACGCACATTGTTCCGTTGTGTTCCGTTACGATAATAAATTGACTAGAAAATTATGGTGATTCATATAATAGATATTTGATTACAGTTTATTTATATGAAACTTGGTTCGTAATTATATTTAAACTTTATAGCTAAACGCCAGTTTTTAAAATTAATTACAAATCATCTACACGTGAGCTGTTTCGTCGACTGTTTATAAAGTGAAGTTAATGTGGTTTTCATTGCTTATTACAACAAAAATTTTGGCATTAAAGGTTAATCATTCTTGCATTTTAAAAATCTGATTACTAGTATAATTTCAAGTATTTTAGTTCTTTTATTATTAAAATAAAAATGATTCAATTTTATTCATAAAAGTATGCAATAATTTCATCAATGTTTTGTCATGACGTTGTCACGTTAAACTATCGTCCGTAAGCCGAATTTACAGACAACCAATTTTTTTTATATGCTCTTGTATGCGCAGAACAGAGCACAGTCTGCTCGCGGCGATGTTGGAGCAGTCACTGGATGTTGATGTCGCCGCCTCGTGTCTCATCCCGTGCGCAGTGCTCGTACGTGAAAACACGGGAGTCAAAAAGTGTCTGCGACCGTCGCACTCATCATCCCGCCTCTTTGACACTAATTAACGTCTTGGAAAATTATTATAATTATTGAATAGCAGATTAAAAATATATATTAATTGCCTATGTGACGTAATTTCTGCCACAACCACGGAGTCAAATACAGCACGTCCACGAAAGAATGTTCCAGTTGTAAATTTTAATACGTGGGATGTCCGTAAATGAAGTACCATTTGGTCTTAAAAAAAATTGGTTGTCTGTAAAGTCGGTTTACGGACGATAGTTTAACGTGACAACGTCATAACAAAACATTGATGAAATGATTGCATACTTTATGAATAATATTGAATCATTTTTATTTTAATAATAAAAGAATAAATACTTCAAATTATACTAGTAATCAGATTTTTAAAATGCAAGAATAATTAAACTTGATTGCCGAAATTGTTGTTGTAATAAGCAATGAAAACCACATTAACTTTTCACTTCACTTTATAAACAGTCGAGTGTAAGAGAGATAGATGCGGCGCAAGCGTACAATGAGAGTAACGGGACACAGCGTAACGGAACAATGTGCGTAACGAAGCACTTTTTCGTGCATGCAGCCGGCGTTCATCGATTTATTAGACGTCGTCACGTCAAAAAATAAACACGCGAGAAAAAGTTTTTATTGACAGTTTTATTTTACTACACATCTATTTCACATTTTCACACAGTCACCACTCAGTTCCAAACACTTTTCGTAACGCTGCACCAGTTTCTTTATCCCCTCTGCATAGAATTTCACCGCCTGGAAACTAAACCAGTTGACAATCGTAATTTTGTTGTAATTTCCCCGGTAATTTTTGACACGCGTTTCATTAAATCATTCAAAATTACGCCTTTTTTTTCGTTTCAAAAAACGGTAGCCATCATTTTTTCGACTCTAGTTCGTAGATCGCTTAAACGTTTTCCGGAGATATTTACTGAGCGCCTGTTCTTAGGCTACACGCATTGCGTATTCGAAGTCCATGACGCGTATGGCCGAGGCGTCCGTTCCAATCTTAGGCGGCGAACTTTTATGCAGAAGGGCTTAAAGAAACTGGTGCAGCTTTACGAGAAGTGCTTGGAACTGATTGGTGACGATGTGAAAATGTGATGTAGATATGCACTAAAAACTAAACTTGCCAATAAAAACTTTTTCTCGCGATTTTTTTTAACGACCAAACGGTACTTACTTTACGGACATCCCTCGTAGTATCAACTGTCAAGTGTTGTAGTGTGTTAGTTCATTGTCACCATTAACGAGTATCTTAAACAGTTGTAATGTTGCTGTGACGTTGCTGTCGTAACGTGGGCGAGACCAGGGGCGTAGGAACCGGGGGGGACAGTGAGGACGTGTCCCCCTGAACTTTTTGGGGGGAGGGGACTGTCCCCCCCCCCAACTTTATAGACCGTGATATTTTTATTTTATAATATTATTCTGCCCAACTTTATTTGTAATTTCTTCACTCATCAAATTTTATCTTAAGGAAACAATAATAATTTTAACATCGATGTATCCAATGGTTAGATACAAAAACTGCCTAAAAGCGCTATTTTGCACTTTTAAAATCAAAATTTTCCGGTGGAGGACCCCCGGACATGACATAAAAATCATTATTTGTCCCCCCCCCCCCCCCCCAACTTTATGAACACAGCTACACCAATGGCTGTGATGTTGTTGTGGTAATGTTGCTGTGGTAATGTTGCTGTGATGTTGTGATAACGTGGCTGTGACGTTGTGATGTTGTGGTAATGTGGCTGTGATGTTGTTGTGGTAATGTTGCTATAGTAACGTGGCTGTGATGTTGTAGTGGTAATGTTGCTATAGTAACGTGGCTGTGATGTTGTGGTAATGTTGCTGTAGTAACGTGGCTGTGATGCTGTGGTAACGTTGCTGTGATATTGTGGTAACGTCGCGGGCCGTGCTTGTCGCAGGCAGGGGTCGGCCGGAGGGCGAGGACTACATGAACGACAACGAGGAGTACGACTACGGGGACGAGGAGCAGGAGGGGGCGGCCAGCGAGCCCCCCGCCCCCGCGGGCCCGCCCCCCGTCATCACCAGCCGGCCGCTCGACATCAGCGCCAAGCCAGGGGAGACGGTGCTGCTGCCCTGCGACATCGTCAACCTGGGTCAGTACCGAGTGCCGGCAGTTCTTGGCCCGTCCGCTAGATAGCAGATTTCTGACATAGCTACAGTCACTACGAGGCAAACTAACCACTGTTTGTGGTGTAACATACCAGACATTTGTCATCTCATACTCATTCATATATAACTAGAGACCCGGAAATTTCGCGGATTCATTTAGTCGCAAGCTAGAATGAAAACCTTCACACTCTCGCACTGTGTTCACGATTGGCACGCAGTTGTTTGGACACGCCCGTCTACGACCGTGAGCCAACGATGCCCAGCTATAGGAGAGAAGTAAGCGAATCAGGTAGTACCATATAACAAGGATAAAAATGTTCTCGCTAAGAAATCAACCAATGGGAAAGTAAACATGGGTCGAGCACACCTATAACTTTGAATTCTATCCTGAGGCCAGAAGAATCCGCGAAATTTCCGGGTCTCTATGTATAACTAAGGGCCGGAAAAATTCGCGGGTTCAATGACCTCTAGAATGGACTTTATAGTTCTACGTACACTCGGTCAAATGTCACCCTCTCATTGGCTGCTGTCTTGTGAAGGTGTCCCAACGTAGCGGCCTGTGATTCGATACAGCTTCGGTCGAGAGTATTTCTCACTGGCCCAGAGTCGTCCAGGTGAGTTGTGAGCCAATAGCAGAGGCAGCACTGAGGGATAACTATATGAATTTTAGGCTGTCGTGAAATGAATCCGCGAATTTTTCCGGTCTCTATACATAACATATTATAAAACAGCATTTCTTGTGTAGTCATTCCTTAGGCATTTGTTTATCCTTGGCAAAATTTGTAACGTATTGGGATCGGAGTTCGAACCCAGAAAGGTGCAGTCTCAAACTGCTTGAAATTCTCTTTTTATGGCGACTATTCGTCGTAGGAAATCGCACAGTTAAAAACTCTTGAGCCAAGAAATTAGTCGTCAATTAGGTAAAATTAACAATTCGAACTTCTAGTCCAAGTTTTTTTTTTTTGCTAGTAGTTATGGGCCCATTCAACATATAGCGTCACACGTCGCGCGAAACATAGTTTCATTTCCATCTGTAAGAGTCGCACTTCTATATCTTACCTACTTGTTCTGTGGTCAGTACCACCCCAAGCTTCCGTGCCTGGTGAAAAAAATAACGTATTGATTCAAAATGGCAGTTACTTCATCCAAGCGGGAAGGCGCAGCGGTTGTCTCTGGGCTCGAATACTGAGGACCCGTGTTCGAAACCTGGTGCAGTAATACCGATTAAAGGTTTCCACGGTTTCTAAACGGTTTTCCATTGAAGATTACGTTTGATATCCTCCCCCCTTCATCATCCATTCCCAGATTACCTCATTTATTGTAATATTTTTCAGTTTTCAGTGTCCCCGCTGCCTCCGAAATTAGTCAGATTTTTGTCCCAGTTTACACTCGCGCCCACATTTGTGGGGAAGATGTCATTGTAAATGAGACACCGTTCTGGCCAACTTTCACACGTGCTTTTTATTCATGTCATTTAACTCAGAATTAATATTTTTAACGTATGAGAAACCTCAAAAAAGTCTTGTGCTTTTTTTTTTAAATTTATTATAGCATTTACATTGAGGTGAGGGTTCGTCGGTTGCAATATGAATCGACGTTGGTAAATAAACCGTTTTTATGAGCAGTTTATGAATGCTGTCTTTAGACTTATTTCTGAATTTCTATATTCATTATTTTCTTTTTTTCGTTTAGGGAGTTCGTCTTACAAAACGGTTTATAAGTAGTACGTCATTTAAGTTCAGCATGACAGCCCTACTTCGTCTAGGTTTGACTGCGCCTGGAATTTTCGAGTGCAGTAGCCCGCGCTACACGAAGGTAGAGATGGTAGTCTGTACGACAGGCGCTGTGTGTTTCCTCGTGTCTGCTGAACGAACTTTCGCTATGAGCTAGCTACCTTCTTTGAATGATTCTTGCTGTATGGAATACTGTTCTGAACACGATATCGCATACATACAACGTTTCTAGTTATGGTTGTTAGTCATAAAAAAAATAGTGCGTGGAGTCCCTCCGCGCGGAAGAAGTGAAACTTCGTAATGTGGAAATGAAAATAGGAAGGGGTCGAAATTGATTTTTAGTGAAATCATATTGTATCAAATCAAACTAAAAAAAAAAAAAAAACAAGTAAATGAAATAATGAATATTATAAATTAAAATAGAACAATAAAATAGAACAAGTACGTATTTCAGCTAATTTCACGACGCTCACACTGTTTACTTCGCTGCATAGCAAGAATACCACGCGCATGTGCTTGGAATATTGGACGCTACTCGTTGCTAACGCTCGCGCTGGCCTGTAACAGGTATACTACGCGCATGCGTTAGAGTGCCACTCATTCACTCTCGCTCTCTCTTTCTATTCCCCCTCCCCAGGAGCGTTGATCGTTTAACGCACCAGTGCTTTCATACCCCCTCCATGGTAGCGTTAAACGTTTAACGCAACCCTTGTTGGAAGTCGCATTAGAAGTTTCACTTCAAAAAAATGTGAGCGAATCTTTCAGCACTCGTCAGAGTGTCTCATATTGCAAACACGCTTGCACGAAACTTGGACACGAAATGGAGCGTAGAATTTTTTTTTTAAAACAATGCCAAGCGTGTTAAAAGATAACGCAAATTGTGTTTTCAACTACATTTCCGGACCTGAATCACACGTAGTTTCTGCAACCGCCGTTAGAATTCGTTGCCAGAGCAGCTACGTCGACTATCGAATCATTCAAATTTTCATAGAGAAATTTCGAACCATATAATGAAACCGCTCTCATATTAGCGAAAAAGACTTGGAAAAAAAAAATCTTCAAAACTGTCCTAAAAGTACGCGTTATAGACGAAACCATGGGACGAAACTTGTATAGACGGTTGCAATGGCTCTTAAATGCTATTCATAGTGTGTCACGTTTGATAAATCCCTGAAGGCTTGCCCGCCGTTCTGCGCGGTGGCCTGTCCTTCAAACACACGAGAAAAATAAATAAACAAAGAGGAGGAAAGGTTGATAAGAAATTTACAATGGCTTCGTTACGTTATACAGTGACACGAGGAAAGGATTGAAACAGGGATGCAAATCTGTAGGATTTCGCGAGGGTTGACATCGTGTGGCAGAAAAACTTTTAAAATAAGCGTACAGTTTTCCATAAGACATAGTTTGGACATCAAATCCGTTCCACAGACACGCTTTTGCAAGCGCAAGCAAGGCCCCCTCAGTGAGAAGGTTGTTAGTTCCATCTCCTTCCCCTCACCCTTCCCCCGGATCTACGCCCGTGAATTGAAATACTCTTACATTTGAACATTTGATTTATTTTTGTTTTTCGTCTCCACTCCAGCGGCCCTCTCACTTGCAAGATGGTTTGGAGTGTCGTAGGCTCGCTCCCTACAATTCCCCCCCCCCCCCCCCCAATCACCACGGGGTCACGGGTTCAAGCGTATACACGTTAATAAGAGGACACTAAAACAATCGTTCTTTGAACTGGCTGTTCTAATTATACAACCGCTAGGAACAGCTGCCGCCGGTAAGTGCCCCGCGTAAAAATAGTTTACCTCAGCATTTTTATTGGTGGCGCTGAGATCAAAGTTACACGTAGCAGGCTTGGGCCGCCCTGGAATAATAATAAAAAAAAATTCCCCCGCACTGTGGACGCAACCTTAACTGTAACGGGGATGACAAAAGCTATAATGACGTCAAAAATATGTTTTAAGGAAAACTTTTTATAATATTATAAAGTTCTCGGCATGGTGTCCCATAACTCAAAGTGAAGCCGAGAACAGTTGGCGGGCCAATTTACGACACGGTTCTGGGTCAGAATACCAAAATTTTTAAATGTCGAAGGTTTCGAGTTGTATGCACTTCCACCCTGCACCAAAATTATTTGTTGCTGTATTTAAGTTGTTTATAAGACTTCGGAAACAACATATTTGTGGCAAGAATGCAAACTACTGTCATCGAAGATTGTCTGAAATTGCATCTCATTCGTGTGCACAGTGCATACGTGATAAATGGCAGTTTTATTATAATTTATTCCATAAATAAGTGTGAATGTTGTTTGAAAAAAGTGTTTTGACTAGTTAATTGGTATTATTATTATTGTTCGTTAATTATTTAAAGGTATTTTTTACTAAATTTATATATGTGTTTTTTACGTGATAACGTCTTATAAATCGATGAACGCCGGCTGCACACACGAAAAAGCATGACTCATTGTCACGTTTCGTCTGAGCCGAGCGTGCAAGAACCGGCCAACCACCGTGCGAGAAAATCTTCTATAATATCAAACAGGTTAAGGCGGGCTTTTAAACTAATTGTCCGTGATTATATTTTAACAAATTACTTAAATTAAATTTGCAAAAAACTGTAAATAATATTTGAAAATTAAAAAAGTATGCAATTTTTCATCAATGTTTTCTTATGACGTTATCACGTAAAATTATCGTCCGTAAACCGACTTTACAGACAACCCCCTTTTTTAATATGTTCACGAAGAGATTTTTGACGTGACAACGTCTAATAAATCGATGAACGCCGGCCGTACGCACGAAAAAAGTGTCCCGTAACGCACATTGTCCCGTTACGCTCATTGTACGCTTGCGCCGCATCTACCTCTCTTCCACTCGATTGGAACAACCATCGATTTGACTTTTCGAGGCACATTAAACTTGAATTACTCCCATTCGTTTTCCTACTTTTCCCTATCATCGTCCTATCCTTAACAGAATAACACATATTGGAAGAAGTTAAATAGCGAACGTGTATAAAAGTTATAGTTAAATAATCTCTTCGTTAAAGTAATAAAAACATATTTGAATTAATGAGTGCGAATAAAAGTAAAATTTATCAATTAAATTGTAGATTTTCATTTCACTCCTGCTTTGTATCCACACAAAATAGCGATATTTCAATAAAAATGATTCAATTTTATTCATATAAGCAGTGGCGTAGCCAAGATTTGTGTATGGGGGGTGTTAAGAAGCATGCGCCCCCCCCCCCCTTATTAAAGCGGGGGGGTCCGTGGGTGCACCCCCGGGAAAATGGAAAATTTGGATTTTAATGTGTAAAATAGTGCTATTTTAGCAGTTTTCGGTACTTAAATTTAAATATTGTATTGGTAAAAATTTTATTTTTTTTTAAAATATGAAATTTGTTTGAGTAATGAATAAGAAATTTAATTAAAGATTTGATGCTAAAAGGGGGAGGGGGGGTTGAACCCCTAAACCCCACCCCCTGGCTACGCCCCTGCATATAAGTATGCAATCATTTCATCAGTGTTGTGTAATGACGTTGTCACGTTAAACTATCGTCCGCAAACCGACTTCACAGACAACCAATATTTTGTTTGGAACGAGCGTTGAACGTGTTGTGAAGAAGAAGTGACGCCGAGTCGGCGACAGTGTGTAACTGTGTTGGTTGCGCGCAGCCCCCAACTACGCGGTGCTGTGGCTGAACGGCTCCACCATGCTGTACTCGGACAGCTTCAGGACGCAGGGCGTGAGCCCGCGGGTCGACCGGCTGGCCAACTACACGCTGCGCATCCGCGGCGTGCGGCTGGAGGACTCGGGCACGTACACGTGCCGGGTGTCGTCCGACCCGCCAGTCGCCGTCTCGCACAAGCTGCTCGTGCCCAGTGAGTGCCGGTGTACCAATACAAGCAGGGGCGCAACAACTACATTTCCAATATACCTTTTTATAAAGAATCATCGATCCCCCCCCCCCCCTATTGAAGCGGGAGGGTCCGGGGGTCCTCCCCCGGGACAATTTGTACTTCAAGGTGGAAAATGGTGCTATTTAAGCAATTTTATTATAATTTAAAAATTGATTACACAGCTAGTGGAAATAACATATCCGACTTGTACAGCACTTTCTTTGCCCCAGTTTGCCCCCACTTCAAGGTTTCAGAGGGGAGGGGGGAGGCAAAATACCCTTGACCCCCCCCCCCCGTTGTTGCGCTCCTGTGTATAAGTGAGGTTATGTTTCCTTATTTATATAATACTAGCTGACGCGGTCGTGCCCGGTGAGTGCCGTCAAGTTCTGTCCCTGCCCGATTTTTTTTTTTAAAATATCCTAACCTAAATTAAAACTAAGTGTGTTGGGGGAGATCTCACCTTATTCATAAATAGCTATTGATATTTGAAATAAGTTATATTTCCAATTTTTAATAACAAAGAATGTAGGTATGTTTTGAATTTTATCACCTTGTTATAATTAATTGCTTCAATAGAGTGAGGAGTAATAAGTAGAGGCAAGGTCAAGTGGTTAAAAGCAATAAAACCAGGATAACAGCTTAATTGAAGTTGATGCACTGGCAAACATAGAAGTGGAAGTCAAAACACAGCACAACACCGAAACGCAAGGATTAAACACAAAATGCAATGAAAATCACATCAATTATTTAATTTATTAAAATATACATATTAAATTCAGTTCATAATTTTTATCTAAGACATTAATTTAAAACATGTTATTTAGCCTTGAAGTGTCCTGGAAACGCAGGAAAAACCGTAGGAACTGCGTTCTTCTTTAAGTCTGATTTGCTTCATAATTTTGTCAATCAAATTCGGTTCAAAATGAACAGAACACAACTTGCTAACTGATGTTGGTTTCCAGTTGTCCCTCCGAACCGCTTGTACCCATTGTCTTTTTAAAGTTTCATCCACGGGAAACCTGTAAAAATATTGAATAAAGGTCAAATACATACTAACAAAATCACGAATAATTAAATTTTGCAGTCAACTCCCGGCTTGGAATCGGATTCGTCACAAACCTTATCAATTATACGAGTTATAATTATTAATACAATATCTTTAAACATTATTTAAATTAAACAGCAAAATTAAACCGCATAACTGGGGTGTTTTACGTATTTGATTAACAACAGACATGCATCAATACATTTTACATCTCAAATAAGCAACATAAACAACACAATAAAACAAATTAAAAAAATAGTACCTGTGAAATGTTGTCCTCTCCAAGTGCTTTGATTACCTATTAGCACATCCATACGCTACAAAAGATGGCATGATGTACTTCAAATTCGCAAAATACCACAAAACATTTTTCAGCTCTTATAATAACAAGCACGCCATTGCTGCTGTTTTGGGTCTCATACTTCACAAATTCACAAATTCACCGTCAGGGCGCCTCCTCCCTACTCCTTGAACCTAACCTAGTCTAACCTTATCTAGTCCAACCTAACCTAACCTAACCTTTGTGGCAGTCCTACAATGACATTTTTCGGCGTTGTGGTACACAGCAGTTTTCTAGCTGTCTGCGTTGTGGTCAATTTGGCATTTCGGCGTTGTATTGTGATAATTTGAGTATATGTTTGTACAAGGATCTTTTGTCGTGTGCCAAATTAAAACGGGCAAGCATGTAAAAAGGGATGAACTCGGGTACTCGGCGACGGAACCGGAAGGTTGCTTGCACGGTTGTGGGTTGTGCTGTGCCCGGCAGGCCCGGCCCAGATCGTGAAGCTGTCGCCCGACAGCGACCACCGCACCCTCCTGCTGGGCTCGCCCCTCACCCTGGAGTGCGAGGCCGTGGGCCACCCGGAGCCGCAGGTGACCTGGACCAAGCCGGTACGTCCTCTCGCGCCCGGGCCCTGCCCTGCTTGTCCAAGAGCGTACACTCAGGATTCCATTCCACGGGGAAGGAAGGGTGGATAGAACCTCTTGGCATGCTGTTTGCTTATCCCCTCCATCCCCCCCCCCCCCACACACACACACACATCACCGCCCCTCTGTCGGCTCATGCAAGGACGTAACCAGAGGGGGGGCAGAAGGGGCTTGTGCCCCCTGGTGCCGCATTCGGGGAGGCGTTAAACTGACGGAGTAATTTTTACTACAGATGTTTACTTGCATATCCTAGTGGTACAACCCCAAGAAAAAATAATGGAGGGCACAATGAATTTATATTTTTATATTATCATCAAATATTTAAAAAGAACTGGTTTTTTTTTCTTCACGCACAATCCAACTTGCGATGTACCGTAAAACTGGGTGAATGGAAACAGCGGGGTGAATAGAAACAGTCCGTTCAGAGAATCAAAAAACCCAATTCTTTAATAAAAATCACGCTTAATAATGTTGGGAAATAACTTGCTAAATATTAAAAGAAAATTAACAATGATTTTATTCATAAAGATTTTTTGAGCAGAATGTTTCTATTCTCCCCGCTGTTTCCATTCACACTGTTTTACGGTATAAAAATGATATGAGTGCAAATAAATCTATTTATTTACCTTCTAAGTTAAATAAAAAAAAAATTCAAATAGTGGAATTAATACGTGGTGACGTTATAAGGTGTTGTCAGAAAAGGTTTTGGTTTAGTTGGTTTGGGGGCGGGGGACAAGATGAATTTTGCTCCGGATGGAAACTAGATTAGTTACATCACTGGGCCCTGTTCAATATTAATTTTACTTTCAATATCTTTCCACCATGGATGTATTTGTCCATGTAGTGAGTATCTGTCAGAAAGTTGATTCGCTCTGGATAGCAAAACAAACCACAGCTGCGAAAAGACTAATGCTAGAGGTTTGCTTAGTAGCTTTGGAATGGAACTCGCTAGGAATAATTGTAATAATATCATCATTATCTGATTATTGTTAAACATGCATGTTAATGATACATCAGCAAGGAATAGCATTTGAAATTCATTTTAGACAAAATATGTTTCTGCCATCCAGAAGTTTTGACTCATTTTGAATGGCAAAGACTACACATACCCGCTCTCTGACTTCTTTACTTCATGTAAATATCATTGTAAAACCTCCATGTGATTGTTTTCGATTTGTGCGAACTACCTTCAGACTTAAGTGGATAGTTCCACTAGAACTTAAAATGAGTGAAATTGTCAAACATATGTATACATACAACATTACTTAATCGTAACCACAATGAGTTTGGCTAAATATAAAAATAAAAAATAAAAATAATTGAAATGGGGGGGAATAACAAACCCTAATGCTAAGAATTTACTTATTCCTTTCTATCCATGAATATTTGAATATATTTTGTAATTTTTTTCTTGTTATTTAATGGGTATAACATGCTAAAGCCATTTTATTTTATTGTACTATGCAGTAAAGCAGCATCAGCAAAGAGATTATTAATGAGAGTCTATAGTTTACTAGAAAGTCTTTCCAAACATTAATTTTGACCAGCTATTTTTTTTTAAGTGAGCTAAGTGAATATTTTTTTTTTCCACAGTAGAAAGTGATTTGGGAATAATTATTATGGGAAAACACGTTTAATTATTTTTTAGTTTAAATTGTTTAAATATTATAAATATACACATGCACTGCATACAGGTGCTTGAAAACCTGGCGAACAGCAACAGTTACCAGTCAAAGCTTGTATTTTACTCATATGTATTTTTAAAATAAATACTTATAAATGATTACTTAACACCCTTTCTTTGTTCAAGAACAGATTTGCTGTTCGCAAAGAAATGTCCGAATATCATTTCCACCCATTTTGATTTTGGTTTTTCTCTGGTTTTATCATAATCCATCCAGGAGAATGCTGGAATATTTCCTTATCATAGACTATGGGTAATTCCTTTACAAACGTCCTTGACTAATGTTGTTTTTGTTCATTTATAAAACCTCGTCAAAAAGTTAATAAAAAAAAATTGTTCAGGCATGGGCGGTGGTGTGCTCAAAACTTTATTTCCTTCTGTATAATAATGCAACTATCAAAATAATCATTTTCCCAGTGCTAATTGAAACTTGTTTTAAGCAATCTGCAGGGCCGTCGAGAGAATCTAAGGGCCCATGGGCAAATAATTCTGTTGTGCCCCTCCCTATTATTTTATGTGCAGCCTTTCTATATCCACAGATTTAAAAAAAATTTAAACATACAAACAATACTATGGCCATAACTATAAGTGTGATCCACAAAGAATCACATAAATTGAAAGGTTTCACTGTGAATTCTACTAACAATCTAGAAACTCGACCGGAACCTCCCCTCCTGTCACTCTCCCCTCCTTAGACCTCCCTTTTGACAGCCTTGCCAATCTCTTACTGTTACATTGCCAAACTTAAAAAAATAAGGAATAATTTTTTTTTAATACTTGACCATGGGCAAAAATCTGTATGATTCCCTGGGGAGGGAGGGAGGGCAGCAAGATAACGTCTATTCTTCTGATTTTGCAGTTATGATTTTGTAAGTGCAAGTGGGCCCCCTCAGAGAGAAACTTTTTGATTTGGGGGGGGGGGGGGGCTGGGGGGCTGGTTCCTCCAGCTTCTACGCCCATGCTTTTTGACTGTAATGGAGAACTGAGAGAATTCAGAACGCTAGTGTGGGAGATGGGGCAATGGACCGCCGATGAACGGGGACCTAGGGGGTGCAGAGAGTGGAAACATTGTTTGGTCCCCAGGGCAGCGTCATGCCGGACGGCAAGAAGGCGGTGAGGAGCAGCGTCGTCCACATTCCCGCCGTGACCTTGGAGCACGCGGGCAGCTACGAGTGCGAGGCGAAGAACGGAATGGGGAACGTCGACGTCAGGAAGTTCACCATCCAAGTGCAGTGTGAGTCCCCCGTCCCCCCCCCCCCCCCCACCCGGTTACACGGAGTTGGGGACTTTTGTCGGGGGAGACAGCGTGCTGCTGAAGTCACTATCTTACCTCGCCATCACCGCTGTTGTCACGCCCCAAAACATTGTGGAAGTTGTGCTTGACCACGTCTTATGATGGCTTGTGAGAATGAATTAGGATCTCCGTCGTCAGACACAGCCACTTCCATAAAATACAGTCATTTATAATTGTTTGCACAGTGAAAACACTACACATTCACCAATTTTTTGGGTCCCGGTTACCGTATAGTAATGCACATGTGGTCACCCCACCCATCTGGTTCACTGCTTCAAAAACGAACCTTTGTCGGCTTGGATTCGGTGCATCCTTATTGTTGCTGTCAACCTCAGAAATTAACATTTGTAGAATCTACATGGACACTCTCAACCCATGTGATCAATATTTTAGGGTTTAGTCAGCAAAATTAAAAAGAACCAGTGTGTGTGTGTATGTATACTTCTATATATCACCTTCTTCCTTCTAAAATTATGAAAAGAAAAAAAAATTCAACATCTTGGTGAAGGCAGAATGTTAATTTGGGTGATGCATGTTGGCTGTTACAACACCAGGAACTACAAACCACACAGGAAGTGATGTATGTTGAGAATGATTATCTAACTGTCCTAACCTTTTTTTGATGAAATTTTTTTTTTGCTTATGCAATTTTTTTTATCATTTTATATTGAAAATTAGGTTTTGTTAAGGCAGAGCTCATAGTTTGAAGAGATTTTAAAAAGGCCATAACAGTCTGCCTATTAACATTATTACAATTGTAATAATTCCTGAAAAATGATTTTAATACTAGATGCCAATTATTTTGAAGGGAAAACAATTTATAACAATTGGACAACAATGGCATTCTAGACTTTGCAGGGCCCTGGGCTTTTTAAAAAAAAAAAAAAAAAAACTAATTCTTTCAAACAAAATTTTAAGCCACCCTGGAGCATAACTTTCAACGATGGTTTTGCTAATTTATCTTGCAAATGTTGCTATTTTTTTGGGTCAGTTTTATAAATGCTTACAATCAAATCCTGGTGGAATCACGTAATTATACGTGGCAATAAAGTATTTTAAAGTTTTTCTAAATAAAAAATTGTGAATTTTAATTTTTAATAACCAGCACTTTAATTTACGTGCTAATAAAATTTTAATTTTTCTTTTCCCATTAGTGTTCGTATTTTTAACGGAACACTAGACTTGTCCTGCTCTGGAACCGCCCCTGCCAGTCAATATCAACTTCAGGCATTCCACTAAATTATTGAATGCTTCTATGTAGCAGAATCTGGAAATTTGAATGATGTGAAATTGTCACGGCCTGAAAGCTGTTGGGTTCGAGATGGTGTCCTCGGGGGGTCCCAATCCCTCCTCCTCAAAGGGCTGCCGCGACGCTTGCAGACGCCCCGAAGATAACAGCGATGAAGGAGGTGGTGAACTCCGGCGTGGGCTACGAGTCGGAGCTCCAGTGCGAGGTGGACGCCCTGCCCCAGGCGACCGTCTCGTGGGCCAAGAACGGCAAGCCGGTGGCGAGCGGCGGCCACGTCAAGGTGGAGACGTTCGAGCGCTTGCACGTCCTCCGCATCACCAAGACCAGGAAGGATGACTTTGCAGTCTACACGTGCGTCGCCCAGAACCCCATCAAGACGGAAAGTGCAGTCATCGAGCTTACCGGTAAGTCATTTCAGTCGCCAATGACTACAGACGGGAAAATTTTCGCGGATTTTTTTTCCCCCCCGCGATAGGCTGAAATTTAACTACTCTTGAAGTCCTGGAAAAGTCATGGAAATTCCCCAGTGAGTATAATTTGAGGGGAAAATGTCATGATCATCCAGACTGAAAGGATTTTTTTTTCTTCTTTCAGATGGTGTTTTAATAACTAGTCATACTCACTCAAAAATTGCATATGTGTAGTTTTTTTTTTTAATTTTTAAAAAATGAAAAAGTGTAGTGAAAATTAGACCAGCTATGAAGATGGTGGAGGCTGGGTTATCTTTATTTCTGTCAGAAAATTACGTAAGTAAAAAAAAAAGTCAGGATTATTTTGAATTTTGCTCATGGAAAGTCAGGGAATAAATAGGGCAATTTAATTACTGATTTGTGTGGATACCCTTTTTATATCTTAATGCTGCTTTTGGTATTGGCTCACAATTATCTGAAGGATGCTGAGCAAATGATTAACTTTCAACCAAAGCAGTATTGAATCACAGGCTACTACATTGGGACATCTAACAAGTCATCGTGATGGGGTAAAATTTGCCCGAGTATACATATGGATTCTATCATAGAGGTCACTGACTCTGCAAATTTTACCTGTCCCTGCCAGAGATAGAGCTGCAAAACTGTTTTTCATATTTCCCACAATAAAGAAACTTTGTTCTGACTATTGAGTTCCACAAATAAAAAAACCGTCATCTTTCCTCTAAATAATTTCTTCACTCAGCTTTGCCAGTTGTTGCGCATACAAACAAATGCTAGCGCATGAAGCGTCCTCTATTTGACTCAGCTTCTGCGGGCTGTTTTCCTTCTTAAATTGTCATCTTACTAGAGATAACCAGATCTTTGTGAGTGTCAGGGAAATTTTTTTTAAATGGTCTGGTTTTTTTTTATAGATTTATATTTTGATGATATGGTTTTGGGTTGCTGTTTTCTCTGAAAATTATCAATTAAGTTTTTTAGACAACTGCCAGATACTTATTAATTTTGAGCCATCGATGCTCCTGACAGACATTTGTGCAAGAGAGACTGAATACGAGAAAGGTGGTGGGATTAAAAGAGCACAAGTTTTTTTAATGAGTTTGGTGAAAACATTGGCTAACTTGAGGAGCGCATTCATTAGACAAGTTGGCAATACTTTCGGCATAAGTCTGGGGCATCATCTACTGACAGGAAATTAGCTATAAATTTACCACACAAAGGGATGTATTGATGTAGAATAAAAATAGGGTCTGTCAATTTTTTTTGTGGTTTATGGGTTTTTGGTGTTTTCCTAAGCATCAGAGACATCTCTTGCTTATTTGCATAGAAGTCCGAAAAAAAGTCCGAAATTCTAAATGTTAATGTATTGTATGCATCATACAAAGGAGTTTTCGAATATGCACGTTGTGATTTCTAGAAATTTATAAGCGTGAAGATACACTGTTTGTGCTAAAAGTGATCGAGATAATAATTTGAACTTGTGTTTGTTAAAAATATTATTTAGTAGTCATTCATGTTTATTAACGTACATTTTATTTCTGATCTTTCCACTAGTTTTTACCCTTCGTATTCATGTGAATGGTGAATTGAATGCTGCTGTTCTGGATTTTGAGAGAGTATGGTTCTACATCACCCAATCCTCTTGGCTTCAACCCCATGCCCAGGAACATATTCAGGATTTCATTCTTTGAGTTCACCTCAGGTGCACCCATTTGAAGCATAACTAGTACAAGAAAAATATATTACCTCTGTGATTTATTGTGAAATGGGGGGTGTACATCCCAGTATTTTTCCTTTGTCTATGTGCTATGCCTCTGTTCTTGCCTCTTGAGTAACTTTATACAGCAGTAATGAAATACACAAATGAAATTGGGGAGTAATCCAAAAACACCCTCCAGCTACTTGCATTTGCCTCGGGGATAAAATACATTTTTTATAAAACCTGAAAAAAAAAAAAACTTTTGGTGGTAGGCCGGTGTGATGACTGCACATTCATGGTGGCTGTCCATTGTGGTTGACGAATGAATTTGTCACCAGCAAAGTGTAAAAATACATGTATTTTTTTTACAGACTAAATATTACTTCACGTGATTGATTTGCGAGATGGTCAACGCAATTCTGTGCTTTATTCTCTCTTCTGTTGCTGGCAGTTTGCCTGCGGAATCCCTTGGCAGCCTCGTTGCGGCAGAGGCTGACAGGTTCTGGCAGGTGTTGGCAGTGGAGGAACTCTTTAGTTGTGAAAATTTCCCCATGACCATTAAAAATATCCCATTCTCCTGGCATGGACCGTGGAAAAATGATACGTTTTCATATTTGCTCATGCCGGTTGGTTCGTTTATGTGAATGAATGGAAAACTACACTTTAGAATAATAATGTTCTCAAATTCTGTATTGTTTAATTTTTTTATATTTTGTTTCAATGCACATCAGCTGTACATACAGAACATGAAAATTTGGTTTTGCTTTTCTATTATGTGTAGCTATAAGTAGTAGCTCGCCCCAAACTGAGACCTTGCAAAGTTCCATTTTTCATGGATTTTCTAGATTTTATCTCCATAATTAATTACTAATATTTGCAATGTAATCGACAATGTAACTACTAAATATAATACAAAACGTAGATATGTAACTGTAAATTTTTTTAAAAGTTAGCACAACATGTACATTTTATCAAAGTAGTATATATAATTTAGTTACATTTAATTGCTTGTTATTTTCTTTAGTTCACTTTTAGGCATGCAGTATCATGATCTATATGTGCTCTATCCTCTTTGGAGTCCAAGCCAGAAATTAAAGTATTGGTTTTGATCTTGAAAGCTTTTTGTGTATTTATTAAATACATCAAAAAAACCTCTACCATTTTGGCTGTTTGTGTATAGTTAAGGTCTTCCTGACTGGCTAGCACTCAAAATCCACAATTTATTTATACACTTATATATTTTACTCTTAGTTTCTGTCATATTGTTAATCATATTTTTTTATTTCCATTTTAATTTTTTTTTTTGTTTGTATTAGGTGCACCCTCGATTGCCAACTTTGTTACGTCAAACTCGACTGGAAACAGCGAAACACTTCAGTGGGTCATCGAATCTCACGCTCCCATCACGGAATACACGCTGCGCTACAGGAAAAGGAAAGTAAGTCTGCCAGATGATTTTTTAAAACTAATACCTAAGGTTTGGTCAAACTCCTGTTCTTACAGATTACCAATATAGCCGTTTCAAATTTTTTGTTTAGGTCACAATTTATGTCACCAGACATTTACTAAATGTTATTTCTGAGCTGTAGAATGTAATGCAAGTGATCATCAATTATGAACACCTACATTACTTTTTGTTACTATTAGATGTCAAACATTCAGCAAATATCTGGAGAATTTTCAACGAAACATAAAATGAATGACAGTTATCTTCATAAATTGACAGTAATAGCTCTTAAATAACAATGATGACCACACAACGAATAGCTGCCCTACCAGCAAGGCATCTTGATTTAGACATTACAGTCGAATGTAAAATTCCACATTGCTTATTATTTTTACCATTGATTCATTAGAGACACTTTAAGTGTAGTGTGCAATAAAAAATTGTTTTGAACAAAAACTCACAGCTTATTTAATTGTATGCTAATTAATGAGGATGTAGGAGCTTATACTTAATATTAGCTAGAATTTTTTTTTTTGCAAATTATATATTATTTGTAAAGTTATGCACGAGGATTCTGCGAATTCATTTGATAGCAAAGTAGACTCGAAGCATGCACATATGCCTTGGAAAACCCTGAGCCAGTAATAAATCAGGAAATTTGGGTGAAATATTCATGGCTCTGTAAATTATTTTTTTCTTGTAATCACAATCTTGCAATCACATCCAAATATATTACAAAATTTGCTCTATGCCTAGGTTAAAAGTGGCTGGCATTAAAATAACATAGGTATATATATTTTTTTACTTTGTAACATTTTCATCGCAAAGAAATGAAATGCTGTTAAGACTACAATTTCCAGTTTTCTTTAGGTTCAGAATCAGAGATAAGTCAGGGAGTCCAAATAAATGGTTGTGCAAAGGTTCATCCTGTACCGCTAACTCGTTAAGTGTGTCATGTGTATTGTGTTTGGGTTCACTCTTTGTCGCAACACAGGCAGTGCTGTATTACGGATTTTCTGGGATTATACATCCAGTTAAAGAATAATGCAGTGAAATTATTTATTACTGAAACAAAGAAACTTGTGGAAATATTTTAAGTGCCAGCGTTCCGTACAATACATTTAGCTCATGTAGCCGATGATAAACCTTTTGTAAAGTTCTTAACATGAATACATTTTTAAAAATATTTTAGCTCTTTGAATACTAAAGCCTTGCAAACCTATTTAAATTGTAAATCATTTGATTTGAGGGCTTAACTAGTCACTTCATTGGAGTGAGTGCTAATATACCTTTATGTGCGTTTGGTTTTTTTGTGTGTTTCATTATATGTCTTTATGTGATTACTGATGGGCATGGCTATAGGTTGGCAGCACTGCACTAAGTACTTTCGAGCAGAGTTGTGTTATTTGACACGCGACAAAGAATGCCCTCTCGAGTGGTGACTTTTTAAATGAAGCAAAGACTTTTTGTCAATGCGTAAATAGTTTTCTCACAACATTGTAGAATCTGTAAACTGTTTTCCGTTTTTGGAAGCACTTAGAAAATTTCTTGGTCAGTGAAAAATTGTAGAAGTCGTAGCACAGTCGGGGAGTCCCATTTGTGGGTTTTGCTGGACGCGATGTTCTCGCTAGAGCAGCCACGGTGTACAGAGAGCCCCGTCCGTTGCCGCAGACGAACGAGTGGCGGACGGAGAACCCAGTCGTCGAGGACCCAATGGGCAACCAGTACAAGGTGACGCACACGCTTACCAACCTCGCGCCAGGCGACTACGAGGTGCGACTGTCCTCCAAGAACTCCTACGGCCTCTCCAAGGAGTCCGCCCCGCAACATTTCAGCATAAAAGGTGACAAAGATCGTGAACGTTTATTCGCTTGCGAGTGTATTTGCTGGACAAGAAATGACAGCCGACCGGTTCAGTTATTTATTTATTTATTTTTTTGTTCTTGAAGTTATGTCAGAAGGCTAATGAGATATGAACCCTTGTAATATCCATGCTTTTTCTTGGGTTTCGAAACCCAATGCACACTGTATGCTCCAAGTGCCAAATAACTATGGCACTAAGGTAAGCTTGGAGGAAAATAATGTTTCAGTATAATCCTAGATTACATTCCATAACTTTGGAATACTTGTGCTATTATTAGAGACAAATTTTGTAATTTTTATTTTTAGTCCAAGTTTGTTTTTAAAATACAGGATTTCAGTGTTATTGTTTTTATTTTAATAAAAGCTGTTTTGTAATACTAACTCCACCAAAATATAGTACAATTTATGTGCTGCACTTTTACAATAAATTAATTGTGTTAAATGGGTCTGAAACAGATACAGTCAGAACAATAAAATTAAATTATCAAGCATTTGTGGTTTGAATGTGATTCAATAAGAGATGCTCAATAAAACCAATTAAATTAATTTTTCTGACCCACACACTTTGGTACAAATCATTTCCAGAAATAAGGTCAGTCCTTGAATTTCAGACATTAAAAGATTACTTTTTTTTTATGATTTCAATTAAGTTTTAGTTAAATGCTTCTTAATTCTATGATTTAAATTGCTTTTGGGTGTTATAAGGTGTTATGGCATGCTTTTTAATATTTTTCAGTTTTATCAAATTCACCATATAATCATATCATATTTATTTAGCTTTAGCAGTTCATAGTAATAAAAACCTTTCATTAATTTCAGGTTGAACAAGTCACCTTAGCATTGTTTATGTAGGTGCCAGTACATGCATCAAGTAGTCCTATATCTTACATAAAAAATTTATCTCGTGAAGATAAATAATTCTCAAGAAATATTTAATTTATTTTTCACTTTTTTCCCTTTTTTATTTTAGTGCTTCACAATTCACTTAATCTTTCTTTTAAGGCAGCTTGACTAGAAAATATTTATGTACAATCAGGGGAGAACCTTGAGTTATTAAATTTGGTTACCAAGCATTTTATTTTATTTTTTTATTGAAATGAAAATATTTTGCATGCCAATTAAATTTTACCTGATTTATTGTAGTCTTTTTAAAAAGATGCAGGTTTGGGTGTATAGAAGATACATCTCTAAAGTGTTGTGCTTATAATATTTCTGCTTGTCTTTTAGTCTAAGATACATTCTTATGAAAACATATGCATTTACCTACATATCAAATCAAAAACAACAAAAATATAATTGAATCTTAGTTTTGTGTGGACTTTATTTTTTCTGGATATTCAATCTTGTAAATTATAAAAAAAGTTTGTTAACTAAAATAAATTTTGATTGGAGAAGGAAAAATATTATTTGTCAAACTAAATTTTTTTTTTTTTTTTTTTTTTTTTTTTTACATAGGTACATAGTTTCTTTTAACTTGAGTTGCTACGCACCATTATTTTCAATTTTGTTTTGGTTCTGTTCAGATTATGGTGAAGCAGCACAGTCTAAAGTAGAAGGTATGTATGGAATTTGTTTTTTTTTTCCTTCACTGACTTGTTTGAATAAGTTATATTAGTTTTTTAAAAGAAGCAGAATTATTTAATGTGTAAAACATGTGTATGGTTTTAAAGGACAGTTATTTTGTTTGTTAGATAATTTTTTGTTAACTTTTTTAATGTACCTACTTCAGTATCTTAACTGATTAAGAAATTGAAGCCATATAGACATAGGGTTCAGAATGGTTTGTAGGAAGTACTTGCCTACCAAACTGTTAAATTGGGAAACAAAGGCAGTGCGTGTATGTTTACAAGCATGCACTTTCATTAAAATTATGAAATTTAAAGTTCACAGCTTGCACACAAAGTCAGTATCCACACTTAGGCTGGCATTCCAAGACACAAAAATAAGGGTTCATTCAGGTGTTGAATATGTTACACCTGTACCCTAACTGTATTCCTAGTGCACGATAGGGCATACACAGACTTTGGTGTCCTATCCATTGCTGATCTGTTGCCCAAATTTTGCGCATGCGCAGAACTCATTTTTTTGTTGGTTTCGTCCATCTGGTGCCATTAACTCGAGTATATTCTTTTTTTTTTTTTTGGGGGGGGGGGGGGGGGATGTACCAAATGTATTGGTGTGCCAAATGAAACTTTGTGGCAGCGAAACTATTCTGGAATACATTTTGTACATTTTAATGTTCATAACAAGAAATAATCGCAACATAAAAAGTACTCGAGAAAATTAGAATATGTAACACCACTTAATTCGGTGCGACGGTGCTGCTATCTCCAGGATTTTTGCCCGTAAAAAGTGTATACGGATGTTTGTCAAACGTTCGCTAGAATGCGTTGGAAATCATTTCCCAGCCTCGCGCAGGGCGATGCTTATTAAAAACAGTTGCTTTTCTGTTCCTTCACTGAAATTCGGTTTGGACACATTCTGGAACTCGGGCCACAAGTTTAAGGTTACGGCCGTGTGCCAACGAGGCGGTGCTCGTTCCCTGCCTTGCCCGAACATCTCGGAACGCCTCCGTTAGTCCGCACTGTCGGTGCGGAACCGTCCCGCGGTGGTGGCCACACGGCCCTCGTGCTGATTGGCCGCCCCCTTGTGAATGCTTGCAGCGAACGCCAACCCCGGCAGCACGGCGGTGGACACACGGCCGACTTTCGCCGTGCTGGTGTCCTTGCTCAGCCTACGCGCGCTGCTGCAGTAGACAGCAGTCAGGTGAGTTGCCGCGCTGCCTGGGCGTTCAGGACCAGAAACCTTTTCTTTTGCAACCAGGACATTTTTCCACGATTACATAAAATTACCATAGGTAGTGTTATTTTTATTACAAAAAAAAAAGGCATTTTCTAAAGGCCCTGTCACGCTGTCAAATATTTGACAATATAGTTGAGAGGGGAAGTATTGGATGGAAAATGGCTTCCGATTTTCTCCATCAAATATACAATTTGGACAGATGACTTCAAATACATATGTTTTTAAATCATGTCACACCATCAAAGTCTATTTTTTTGTGTCTGAGCTATCTCAAACTTTCAATTCTTTATACACATCACAGTGCTGGATGGAATTTTTTTTAACTTATTATGTTGATGCATTTTTTAAAATTTTGAAACAACATGAATAAATTTAAATCACAATAATATTCGTTATGTTGTGAAGTAAATTTTCAGTGTGTTTTTAAAGTTATAGAAAGAAAAATTTCATTTTTACGCATAAAATGGTTTTTTGCATATGACTTTAGTTATTTAACTTTTTTTAACCTCTTTAATCAGCCATATGTGCTCTTCGCCATTTGAAATAATCGTTGAGACGGAAATGGATGTCATTTTTTTTTTTGCTAGGCAATTTTTTTGATTGGCTGTTCGCATCAAACACACTACTTATTTTAGAACTTATTTTAGAGTCCTATATGCAAAATATTTGCTGAAAACTCAAGTCATCCAACTTGTCAAATAAACATGGTTGTGCTAGTGATGTTTTCACTGACCACATAACTCTCCAACTTTATTTGACACAACATATTGGAAGTGTTGGAAGCGAAAGTTTGACAGTGTGACAACCTTAAGCCATGAAAGTCCCTGAAGACACCAAAAAGTCTTATTAAATGACAAAAAAGTCTCTAAAAAGTCATAAGTCCTTAAAAATGTTTAACATGATTAAAACTTAACAATAATTTTTTAGGTACACGTATTGCATGTTATTATCTCTCTTAGCCAATGTCCCTGACTTTTCCTTGTCCCATATAACATTTTTTCCCCTGTGTCATCCGCTTATCTGGCAAGATAACATATATACTGCAATACAAATTATTACCATAAAACATTTGAACAAACATATCAATTGCAGGATTGACTATAAAATGTTTTCCTGCATTGTTATAATTTCCATAAACATTACAAAACCTACTATGCTGGTCTGAAAAAGAATATAATCAATTTTTCTGATGAAACTTTGAAACAATTCATTATATAATGTATCCATATGAAAGCTTTTATACATTTTATTGTACTTAAAATTAATACATAGTAGTTTGTATCCCTTTTGTTTAGTTAACATTAGAAAAAATCAACTACAGCTTATTACCAGAATATTTATGATTAAAATACATTTAGTTTTAACTGTTTTAAGACATTACATATAAAAATTACAGGTACTGTTTTGGGCTTGGATATTATCAACCTCCTTGTGTTTTCCAGGTTCTGAAACCAAATATTAGTTTCCCGGAGTTTTCCTCTTGTTTTCCCCTGAGGAAACCCTCTTTAAATGCATTAAACTCAGTTTTGCTTTTCACAATATTGAACTAAAAGCTTGTAAAATAAACCTGTGTATTTGGTACATTTAAGTTACCATAAAACAAAGACTGGCTATTTGTTATTTGCTGCAAAAAAATGCATTAAATATTAAGAATAAGTCACTAAAATTTATCTGTAAAATTCAGAAGGCACTCCATTTAAATATCAAACCAGTGGTAAATTAGGTCACACATGTTGATTAAAAAATTATATCTCATTGATTATTCAAGTGAAAGAAAAAACATTAATGAATGTAAACAATTTTGTAACTGGTTAGCTATACTGTACCAAATTACATAAAACCCATGTTTTACAAATCTACTATTCAAGGAGTGTCGCAAACTAACATGGACACCACAACAAAAAAAAAACATGCATTAGGGCTGTGTGGTTCTGGGTTTTATCGGTTTGTTTGGTTCTGGGTAACTTTTACATCAAGAACCTTGATTATGTTTCCAGTTTCAGTTCTTATAAAAAAAAGTATTCTTAAGAAGCAAAATAAAAATTTGGATGGGATTTGTATTTTTCCTGGAACAAAAAAAAAGGTAATTGAAATAAAATCATCAACACAGAACAGGACTCTCTTTGCACTAGTCTAAAAATTTATTTTTTTAAAAGTGATTTTAAGTAAACTTCAAACCAGGAAAATGCTAATTGTTGTTGGCTTCCAGATCCTTATAGCGAAGATGCATTCTCATCTTATAGTTCAGCATTTTATGCTCTCGTTTATAAAGTTTTCTTACGATTCTGATGTATTTTAACATTTTAACTAATTTGAAGACTAAAAGACTTCGAGACAGGCACACTCACTCACCAACTCTCTCTCTCACACACATACACATATATGTACATGCATATACATGCACATATATACATAAAGAGGTAAAAAATTGTTTAAAAGGTACTAAGAAAATGGATGTAATTCTTCTTGCTAGCACACATGGGGCGGCTGGCTGTATGGAGATGCAATTGGCAGTTCTGTCATACTTTTTTATTTTAAGGAGTTCGAAAAGTTTTTTCACGAATCATTCAACCAGCCCTCATCCTGTTGGTTTGTTATATGTAATAAGTGTTTGAATGATATGTTGTCAGGTGCTTGCAGGCTGAGATGCGGTGAACGGTCGAGGAAGGACACACACAGAACGGCGCCTGCAGCAGCCGGGGCTGGCTTCAGACGCCGGTTAGAAACACAACCCGCACGTGCAAGTGTGCTTCCCGCGAGCAGAGCTCATCGCGGTTGTTGGCGGCTTGCAGCTTCTCAACCGCCGGTCACTTCAAGAGACTTCAGATTTATGTTTAGAATGGTTCATACTTCATCAGTGTTAGTCGCCGGGACCTGGTTGTTTTTAACGTTACCGCTTATTTAAAATGATTATAAAAAAAAGACACTTTCTTGTAATTATTTTGCCTTTGCAGGATAAACTTATATTTTATTAAAAAATGTTAAAAAAAATAATAAAGAAGTGAAATCTTTCACTCAATTTATAGATGCAAATTTATCTGCGGAATTTGGAACTGTCGCTGCGCTTGTGAGAGTAATGCTTAGTCACTCATATCAGCTCACTAATGCATTCACGTTTGTGCATCAATGTCCTCCGGGCAGTGCCGATATCCTGCTTCTGTGTGTCTCGATGTAAGTTCAGCGTCGTGAAATTCCTCGCTTCGGAAAGGTGCCTTGAAGGAGCAGAACATTGTTGCTGATCAGAGGTTTAGTTTTGTACCATCGCGATAACTAGCCACTACTTGGGGGCATCGGCGTGAATAAAACCAAAGTTTTTAGGATCGATGTACAAGATTATTGACGTGTACGGTAGGGAACGTACCTATTGAGTATGCCATACTTTTAGAGTGTTAAAAACATCTCTTAGTTTTAATATACAAGTATACCAGTGTACAAAAGCTATGTTAAAGTAATTTAATGGCAGCAGTGGAAGGTATCAGGAAACATATAAAATAATGAAAGTTAATGTGCTATGTGTTTGGAAGAATTATTATTTTTTTATTAATATAATAGATGTTTCTGGAAATATTCACAAGTTTTTAGCAGAATATATGTTCACATTCCTTCACTTCTGAACTTTAGTTAAATTCTGACATCCAAGCACAAATTCATTCCTTTATTCTTGAGCTTAAGTTATTTTCTATCATCCAAGCACAAATTTTCCAGATACGTAGGTTACATTTTGATTAGTGTTTGCCAGGTATTTCAAAACAAAATAAATCACATAGTGTGTGTTACTTAATGTGTGATAACTGTTGAGAATTTGTTTACTTTACTATTTTATTTCTGCTAAAATTCATTGGAATTGTATTTTTTCACAGTTTGTGATGAGTGGATGTGCAATTTTTGACAAAATTAAGCCGTTTGCTGGATTTGAATAAAAGATTCTTGGCATCAGAAACATTGGATGAAACATCAACATTCCAGTGAGACAGGAACAAAATTTTTTTTAACTGGATGTTAACCTGCTTTGATTTCAAAATATTAACGACGAGTTGTGTCCAGTGTAAGCCCAGACAGAGTTCTTAAGCCACAGCAAGTCAAAACAACTAAGCTACAACTAGTTCCTTACAGCTTTGAGTGTGCATTGTAGTGAAAATGATACATGATTGATTGAATGGAAACTGGTCAATATGTTAGCTTGCCAACAAATACACATAGACTAATAAAGTAATAAAAATATAATTTCATTACAATTCCATGCAGTAGTTTCATTAAGTATCAAAAATAAGGGCTTTTTAAGATAATGTTTATAGTAATGAGAAATCAGTCTTTCTCGCTCCTCTGTATATCCCACCCAACACTCACAACTCAATTTATTTTTCGTGAAATGAGATTCTATTTTGAAAAGCGTCCATTTTTTTGAACTTTATTTGCTGCTAACCAGCATTAAGATGGGATTGCCTGTTCATAGACTCCACGCAATATTGCCCTTGATCTAGCGTGTGTCTTTTTTAATGGTGACCAAGAACTTTATTTGAATGGAGCATTTGGCAATGATTTAATTATTATTATGAATATTGTGTATCACTGGAAGGTCAGTATTTTTCCACATGTTACCGGTTTGTGTGGTTGCTAAGTACAGGTGCTAAAATTATTAACAAATCCCAACATTCAAAACTTGTGAATCATAAAAATTTGGAATCTTTATAACATGTATTTACATTATGTCTTATGTGGTCCTTCAATCTGACAGTTATGTTTTTTACAGAATGTTTTTGAATGTTGGGATGTATGTAAATTTCTATAATGTAGAATATTTTTATGAGAGATGTAGAATATATGTTTTAATTTTTAATCTGGTCAGTTATAGCATTTAGAGGAAAATGCACCAAAATATGATCTATTAAAAGTTGTGTAATGTTCTTATTAGTGTGCTAGTTGTATACATGAATGTAAAAAGATCAGATAATGTAAAATGTATATCTTTGTAAATAATATTGTTTTAAAAATTTGAGTTTTGTAGTGTTTAATACTGAAACTTAATTTAATTAAATGAACTTACATAGCATGGCACTTGCAGTTAAACAAAATAATCAAACCAAAATATTTATTTTCCAATTTTTTGAGTTGTGCGTTAAGAATGTACTTAACTAGTAAAACTCTGCTAAGATTTTTCTCAAGGAACTTGTTACACAGGAAAAATTTCTCAAAAGAATTTAAGTACATAGTGTATAGGTTAAGTTCAAAATGGTTTAATTTTATTTATTTCTTAAATGGGTTTCACCATACACAAATTTGCTAAAAGTTTATTTAGTAGTTTGATGTTATTTTTTAGTCGCAGATTTTCGATTACAATCAGTAATGGAGACAAATATAGGACACAGTTTAAAATTATATGTGTTTACTGAAGATGTTATGTTATAAACTAGCTGCAGATGTTCAACCACGCGATGAGTATAATCATTAAACGTACTGTCATAATTTGTAAATCATCAACGGATAAATTTATTTGAGAAAATTAAAATCCTGCATTCAAAACACACCTTGTTTTAAGTCATTGGCATAACATTCCAACAAGTGAAACTACTGTACACCTTCACACAAACAAATCACATCTTGTATCCTGGTTAACAGAATTATAAATCAGATGACTAGGACTGTGCGTTTTTCGCAAAAATATTTCCAGACCAGCTGTGTGTTAAAACTGTGTAACATTGTCTGTGTTTCGTGGTTGGCTGGGTTTATTTCAGGCGCATGTGTACTGCCGGCACACCAATCTCAGCCATTCAGTGTGGAGGTTTTTTTTTTTTTTTAATAAATCTTATATTTAATTTTGCATGAAATAAAGATTGCACCAGGCATTCCCGAGGCAGACTCAAGTCTGGCCGAAGCTAGACTTTGTATGAATATTAATTTTTAAATTACTATATGTTTAAATCATTCTAGCCACGAGAAAGCATGCAATAATTGTATGAATGTTTTGTTGGTCTAGTTTTTAATAACCTCTGGCACGCAATCATAAAAAAACGTAACGGTAGTTCGGTTCGGGGCGAGAGATGCAACGTGGCCCGTGTAGAGAATTCGCTCGCCACAGTCCTTCGTCATCACCGGCCGAGAATAGACGCACCAGCACCCCGGGGACCTCACTGCTTGTATTCACTGATAAGTAGCTTCCCGTTCATGTTTTTTAGTCTTTAAATCTTTTTACATTTCTCCTCGGGGCTACTCTTGGCCGGCGGGCTGTTTGAATAATTATTGTTATTACTCTCCGTGAGTGTTTAATCACCCTTACGTAATTCTTGTGTGGCCACCGCAACGTTAACCAATTTGTGTCTCGGGCTTTTTAACTGTTTAAAGGACAATGTATACGGGAGCTTGTAACTTCTTAATAATTTTAATGGTGTTTGTTTCTTCTTGTGCCCACGTGTACATAATCTAATGCATGGCGACGTGTGGGACGCCCTGAGAGCCCACTGCGTTAATCCTTAAAGCATACTCGACGCTAAGGGTGGGCCAGGTCTTGGCAATTGGTTTGCATAATTTAGAGGGTCTGAATCTTGCTCCCACATGGGCGACGTCATAACCCAAGAGGAGTCTGCTGGGTCCGTGGCTGTCATACAGTAGTCTTGTATTAATGTAAATTAAGCTCTCTAGCCCAGACCTCAAATTCACTAACAGGAATTCCAATACCAACACAACATAACTGTACCAAACATTTATATGGAAATGCATTTCATGTGATCACTTTGCATGGGAAACAGTAAAAGTAATTTACGTCATGTGAAACTGTATATTATTATTATTATTATTATTATTTAATTTTATATTTAAAACTTGAATTAATTTAATTTAAAAATTTCTCTGTCAAGATATTACAAACATTTTTTTTTGCAGTTCAAGCCGTTGGTATTTTGCTTTTGTAGTGGCAGTCATGCTTTAAATAAATTAAATTCTTGTTATTATGTATCTTTACTGTGTTGGTAATAATTATATTTATTTGCACTGTATTAGATTCAAAAAAGCTATTAAAACACAGGATGTTTAAGTTTGATATGTATGACTGGCACATGTAGCTAAGAAACGATGCGAGTTCAAAGTATGTAGTGGTAAGAAAAGTGAAAAGGGTTATGACAGAAACGTTCATTTCTCAGTAATATCGGCGTAAAATTAACAAGCTTTATGTGAATCCGCAGAAACGCTGATTCAACTAAATGTAGGCAAAATCTGCTTTTGCAGATTCGTATCGGCACAGTTCTACCAAGCACAGACAAGTCATTATCTCCCTTTTTCTACTATATGTTGGCATCTAACATGTTCTTGAAGTCCACAATGAAGTCTGGTCTGCCCACAGTCCATCGCGCTAATAATTCTGGGATGGTTCCTTGCTAATAGGTCACAGGTGGGCATGTGTGTGTGTGTGTGTGTGATACCGGATATGCTTATTTTTGTATTTGTTGTTTCTTAATGAATGTGCTATTATTTAAAAACAGTTAAAGAATGAATTCACATTGTAAGTTACAAGGTGCATGGATTTGACCGATCAACTCAATAGTTAAAGTTGAATGAACAGAAAACTAGATATAGTAAAAGTGCTTTCATACTACAAATTTCCAACTTAAAACGTTATTGTACAAACACAAATAATGCCTCACTGAAATGTGTGGAAACTTTTTTTTTTCTCTGCACAGGAAATTAAATCTCTTACTTGTGGTAACAGCATGTAAAATTTATCATTTATAATTATTTACAGGAGTCTGAACTGTGAGGAGGTCAAATTACACAAGTAGGATATAACTAACTTATTGTGCATCATGTTCGTCATCTCTGCCAAGTAGTTCGCCCACCGAGACATGGCTACCTTCACTGAGTCCGGGGTTTGGCTCAAACGTTATCGGTCGGGGCACATTACATGGTCCGCCAAGCGTGATAACAACACTGACCACGCGGCAGGGCGCGGCAGAGGCCGTGAGCAGGGGGGTGGGGGGGATGCAGCTCCCCTCGGGGACCACCAACGGAGTCGCAGCTCGTCGTCTGGCTGCACCCACGTGGTACATCAATGACAGGCGAAGCTGAACCTTCTTGACGCCCGGGTAAGAATCTGGACTCCACGTACGAGTCACGCCCTGAGGCGTCAGTGGGGTCTCAGGACCTCATCGTTAAATCCAGGAGACGTGTCAATCATATTCTGTCCATAGTTAAACACAATACAAGATTGCAGGTCTCAAAACCTGTTCCAGCAAATTACTGCATGGTGGATACATGAAAAACTGGCTGGCGTCCCCACGTGTTTGGCAGGTACTGTCTTTTATTTTATAGTAAATTAGTAGGTAAACCACCCTGGTACAATTAATAGAATTACTAGCAATAACAGCTATTAAATGCTGCCATCAGTTAAACTTAATGAAGTAAAACATCTTCCTTGTTTCTGACCCTGGTAGAAAAAAATAAAATAGCTGGATAAATGCCAGTTTCTTCGCAGATGCTGCGATGTATTGAGTTCTGTTGGAACATCGATACACCTCTTCCTCGTTCATAACACCCTGGTAGAATGAAAATAAAATCGCTAAATAAATGCCAGTTTATTGGTTAGTACTGCCATCTATTGAGTACTGTTGGATATACGATACACCTCTTCCTCGTTCATAACTCCCTGGTATAATGAAAATGTAATCTCTAAATAAATGCCAGTTTATTGGTTATTGGTAAGTGCTTCCATCTATTGAGTAATGTTGGAACTATGATACACCTCTTCCTCGTTCATAACTCCCTGGTAGAATGAAAATAAAATCGCTAAATAAATGCCAGTTTATTGGTTATTAGTAAGTGCTGCCATCTATTGAGTAATGTTGGAACTACGATACACCTCTTCCTCGTTCATAACTCCCTGGTAGATTGAAAATAAAATAGCTAAATAAATGCCAGTTTATTGGTTAGTACTGCCATCTATTGAGTTCTGTTTGAACTACAAAACACCTCTTCCTCGTTCATAACTCCCTGGTAGAATGAAAATAAAATCGCTAAATAAATGCCAGTTTATTGGTTACTGGTAGGTGCTGCCATCTATTGAGTACTGTTGGAACTACGATACACCTCTTCCTCATTCATAACACCCTGGTAGAATGAAAATAAAATCGCTAAATAAATGCCAGTTTATTGGGCTGCCATCTATTGAGTACTGTTGGAACTACAAAACACCTCTTCCTCGTTCATAACTCCCTGGTAGAATGAAAATAAAATCGCTAAATAAATGCCAGTTTATTGGTTACTGGTAGGTGCTGCCATCTATTGAGTACTGTTGGAACTACGATACACCTCTTCCTCGTTCATAACTCCCTGGTAGAATGAAAATAAAATCGCTAAATAAATGCCAGTTTATTGGTTACTGGTAGGTGCTGCCATCTATTGAGTAATGTTGGATCTACGATACACCTCTTCCTCGTTCATAACTCCCTGGTAGAATGAAAATAAAATCGCTAAATAAATGCCAGTTTATTGGTTATTGGTAAGTGCTGCCATCTATTGAGTAATGTTGGAACTACGATACACCTCTTCCTCGTTCATAACTCCCTGGTAGAATGAAAATATAATCGCTAAATAAATGCCAGTTTATTGGTTGGTAGGTGCTGCCATCTATTGAGTACTGTTGGAACTACGATACACCTCTTCCTCGTTCATAACTCCCTGGTAGAATGAAAATATAATCGCTAAATAAATGCCAGTTTATTGGTTATTGGTAAGTGCTGCCATCTATTGAGTAATGTTGGAACTACGATACACCTCTTCCTCGTTCATAACTCCCTGGTAGAATGAAAATAAAATCGCTAAATAAATGCCAGTTTATTGGTTACTGGTAGGTGCTGCCATCTATTGAGTACTGTTGGAACTACGATACACCTCTTCCTCGTTCATAACTCCCTGGTAGAATGAAAATAAAATCGCTAAATAAATGCCAGTTTATTGGTTACTGGTAGGTGCTGCCATCTATTGAGTAATGTTGGATCTACGATACACCTCTTCCTCGTTCATAACTCCCTGGTAGAATGAAAATAAAATCGCTAAATAAATGCCAGTTTATTGGTTAGTACTGCCATCTATTGAGTTCTGTTGGAACTACGAAACACCTCTTCCTCGTTCATAACACCCTGGTAGAATGAAAATAAAATCGCTAAATAAATGCCAGTTTATTGGTTAGTACTGCCATCTATTGAGTTCTGTTGGAACTACGAAACACCTCTTCCTCGTTCATAACACCCTGGTAGAATGAAAATAAAATCACTGGATAAAATGCAGTTAGTTGATACTTACTTGGCAAGTAAGTATGCTTGCAGTTTATTATTTTATTTATTTACATATATCTTTTTTGATTCCTGTTAAAATATTTTATTTTGTTTGTTAAGTGCTGCCTGTGCTATCTCAACATTTATTGCATTTACAGAATAAGTATGAACAGTTATTTACTAAAACTAATTAACACAATATTTTTTAATTTTTTTTGCTTGATTTTAACAGACTACTTCCTACCAGGGTGAATTTTACGGAGTTTGCGCTCAGCTTATATGGTTATTTTTAACAACCAAAACGTTAATCATTACTGTGGTATTTTTTTCCAACACTGCTTAAAACATCACAGTTACATAAAAAAAGGCAGTGAGATGCAAATTGTTTAACATTTTAGCAAATACTACACTAGGATTTTAGGAAACTCAGACCTTATAACATGGCAAATGCTGGAAACACCAACCTGACTGCAGTGATCTTGATGGCTCAGCCTGAAGAACACCCAGGAAACTTAAAATTCCAGTGGTTTACAATGGATGATCTAAACACAGATTTTCTCTCGTCGTTTAAAATCTTGTTGTCAATTAAAAACCTAATTAACTATTCAAAAATTATAACAATTGGTAAAGAAACTATGTACTTGAAATATTGCAATAATGTTTGGCAGTCACCAAATAGAATGATAAGAACTCAAAAATACCATTGGGTGGGAAAGTAAATGGGCGTGGTTTACACATATTGGTACACATTTGTTGATTTTGAATGTCAAGTGTACAAAATTACATCGAGCTTGGAATAAAACAATAATTTTTATTTTATTAATTTAATATTGTATAAAACAGACAAACAAAATACATAAAACTCTTCTTTATGTGTATACGTATACAGTATACATATATTCACATATACACAATCACTTTAGTTATGTTTCTAAGATTTATTTTTATTATAAGTAAAAAAAAAAAAAAAAACATTTTGTGACTATCTAGTGTAAATAACCAAACCAACAGACTGTTCTATGTACACTTATAATACGAAACTTGGACTTGAAATTTAACATAGCATTCTTAATTAACAAATTTTACATTTTAATACCTATGACGGTGTAAATTTCGAGATGTACACAAAATCAATATATGTATATGTATGTATCATGCGAGTCTGCCATCTTTTCGAGATTTCTGTGCCATTTGCCACAGACGGCAACACCGCGGTTAAGACATTTGAGCTCAGTCACGAAATTTCCCCTACCAAATGCCGTATACAAAGAGCTAAGATGGTACAACATCAAAAAAAAAGGAAGAAAAAAAAAATCATTAATGTAATATCCTCAGAACTATAACATATTTTAAAAGTTGCGATTTTCTTTTCATGACTATTAAAGTTCATAAAATGTATTCCAGAACAGTTTTGCTATCACAAAGGTTTTTTTGGCACACTGATAGTCATGATATGTCCCTGACGTACATGTAAGCGAACAGGTTAATGCTGCCCCAACACGCCTTATGACGTTATGACGTTTAACTTCATAAATGACTTTCAGCAGATACTTTTACATCGTAATAATTGTTTCAACCAAACACAGCGTAAACCTTTCCAGCCATTGTATAATCTCTTGTGTTTCATTTTCTTTTTTGTTCTACTACAATATTTGATTTTAGTGTGCCAAACTTTTAACAATTACAATTCCTTACATAAAATTAACACTAACACTTTCAGTAGCAAGGTAATCATCACAGAAAAATGCATAATAAATTTGCAAGACATGGCACATGCACAAAACTTTCAGCTTGAATTGTTGAGGGCGATGTATTGTATCTGCAGCGAACAATATATCGCTCACAGAAGACAGCAAAGTGTTTTCTGTTGTCACATTTTATTGTAGTCTACGGCCATGACTTACAAATAAACTAACATTGGTCCTATTGTGAAAATAAGCGTGAAAAATGGTGTCACACATTACATTTGCTGGTTAGTAATATAACAGTGTTTTGTCGCCGATAAGATATCATAGCGTTTTGTCGTCAATAAATGTACTTATAGCAACCACCTGTGCTTAGAAAGAATGTCACTCTGTGGCCTAGTTTGGATTCTAAAAGTCAACCTGTACCGCATGAATTTATGGCTGACAATAAAAGTTCAATAATGTGATAAAATGGATTGCAAATTATTTTCTCAGCAAGTTGTGCTAACAAAGAAGTTAATGCATATTATCCTGTTTTTAAACAGTTTTTTCCCTTGTTAATTTGTCAAAACAAGGCAAATTTTACAGGAAAATCAGATTTTTTAGTTTTTTTTTTTTTGTGTTTTATGTTGCATGGCCCTATGTGATCAACACACTTAATTTCAGGAAGGGAAATAATAAGCTTAAATAAATGCTTTGAACAAGAGAGAGTAAGAAATTGTGTATCACGCTTTGAAGCACAAAACAGACATTTATTAAAATAAATATGTGTAAAAATAAAAAGTAAAAAAAAAAAGACATTTACACTGGCAGAAAATTTGTGATTTGAGAAATAAGGACGGACAAAACAAACTGATGAGAGGTAACGAAGATGACCGCAGCGACAGACGCGAAGCACGGACCAAGATGGCCGGTCCCGGCCGTCGCCCGTGTGCACGGAGCTCTAGTCGCTCGTCTGCACACAAGACAACCAATCGTCACCGAGCGCCGGAACAACTGCCCGGGTGTCGACTGCACATGCACAGATCCCACGCGAGGCAAGTACATTGCCTTCAATACAGCACCTTCAGGACAACAGCATCAGTTTCGACAAAAAACAGTACCAAAGAAAAATTAATACAGTACAATAATATTTAAAAAAAAAGTTGTAATAAAGTGCTCTACGGCAAGGAAAAATACACACGGAAGTTTCTGTTTGAAAATAAATGTGTGCGTGGAGTCCACATGCCACATCAGGTATAGAAAGAGGTAAATTATTTACACTTTAAATCACACTTTTCACATAAAAATGACGGATACTTATAAAGTTAATTTCAAAAAGCAATAACTCTATTCCAACACAAATAAATAAATTGTAGCTACTTTAAATAAAATGAAAGATACATGGTAGCGTTCAATTGTTAGCCGTTACGAAAACTTGAGGAGTAGACAAACGCAAGCAGCGTTACGAGAATTCCGTAGCATCGCTGCTGCGTCATTTCTACCTCTCCACTGCCTTCTACCCTTCTGGCCGTTACAACTGGCATATAGCATGCTCCGCCACGTACCTATCCCCTCCCCCTCATTTTGCTGTCTTTCTATTCGACCGCTAATGCATGCTTTGAAGTGGCGTCGTCTCTGATGTAAGATACTTTCCTCTACCGGTTCCCCAACCACATACCTAACTATTCCCCTCATTTGAACAAAATTTTCGAAACGCTCGGAAATTGTGGCCCCCCTCAGAAAAGAAGTTTCACTTAAAAAAAATCTGTAATGTTACATTGCGTTGGTATAAAAAACTGAACGCTAGTGGTTCCATTGTTACCAGATCACACGACAACACAGACACTCATCTCTGCTCACACGGCCAGTGTGAACAAGCACAGCACAGCACAGCACAGCACGCACGCACACACGGCCCCCAGGGAATGCTACCAAAGACTGGACACACATGTGCGCCAGGGAAGGTCACAGGTCACTTGCCGTGCCGGCGAGGGAGCAACGGACGGGAAGAGATGAAATGTCGTCGACACTGGAGGTGATGAGGGGTGATGATATGCGAATGGAGCACTGACAGAATAAATGAATGGAAGAATTCAGAGTACCCCGGGTAAACACAAGGGCTCGCTGCAACATCCCCTACGTTTCCCATTTTCCAAAGGTGAGAGAGAAAGAAAAACTGTAAAAAAGAGGACAAAGCTTTGAGTGAAGCAAGAGAGAAATAGTTTGGGAGGGGGGAGTCTATTTGGCAAGACTACAGATGAACTACAATACAAATACTATCCAAATAAATTTTAACATGCATATATAACTTACAGAGTTTACTAAAAAATGTTTTCCTGCACAATGTACAGTTTTTCTCTGTTATTTCCATCAACACTAACTAAACAACTACCAGTTTGAAAAAGATAAATTAATTTGTTTCATCAAACTTTGAAATGACACAATAACAAATGTGAACAGGATACAGACTACAGGTATTTATTGTGCTTTAAGTTTGATTAATTAGAATCAGATATTATTTACTAACTGCACACACATTTTTAATTAAAATATATTTTTGGTCTAAAGTCATGAATACACTGCATACTATGAAAAATTACTGAGTCCAGGTTGTAAAGACACCTTTTCAATTCCCTGAGTCTTCCCTATCTTCCAGATATTCCCCGTCCGCAGGAAACCTGCTAGTGATTCACTACCTCAAGAGAAACATTCACGACAGCAAAATGAACTAATGGAACACAAACTCTCCACCGGAGCTCGGAGGGATGTTGATGGTGATGGTGATGGTGATGGTGATGGTGTGTGAGGTTGAGATGACAAAGGTGAGAGGAAGGAGTTAGAGGGGAGAGAGGAATATGTGAAGAGGGGAGAGGAATGAGTAGAGAGGGGAAAGAGGAATGAGTGATAGGAAGAAGAGGACGGAGTAAAGAGGGGGAGAGGAATGAGTGAAGAAGGGAGAGGAATGAGTAGAGAGGGGAGAGAGGAATGAGTAGAGAGGGGAGAGAGGAATGAGTGAAGAGGGGAGAAGAATGAGTAGAGAGGGGGAGAGGAATGAGTGAAGAGGGGGGAGAGGACAGAGTGAAGAGTAAGAAGAGGATGGAGTGAAGATGGAGGAGAAGAAGGAGCAAAGGAGGGGGAGATGAAGGAGTGCAGGAGGGGGGAAAGATGAAGAAGTGAAGAGAGGGGGAGAGTAAGAAGAAGCAAGGAGGAGCGAGGAAGGGGAAGGGAGGGACAGAGAGTGACAGAAGACCTACCAGGCTGGTGAAGTCGCTGTCCCGGGTCGGCTCCAGCATCTGCAGCTGTCTCTCCAGATGCTCCACTCGCTGGCACAGCTCGCTGTTCACGTGCTCGTAATCCAGCCGCTCTTCCAGCAACGCTCTGGAAGCATGCCACCCACACACTACTCCTTGCCTCCCTCAAGCAACAGGAACCCTAAATAAAATTCTTTACAAGCTCAATAACCTAAAATTACCCCTTTCCTTTTTTTTTTTATATTCTAATGATTATATTTTTATTTTAGTTTTACAAATTAACAATGTAATTAGAGATGGACCAACACCATAAAGTCAGTAGAATTCGGAAAAAGAATGGCCCATGAACTACAGTAAAGAAAAACCTCACCATTTGTCAGGAATTTAAAAAAAATCATGGAAAACCGAAATAGACTGGGATTCGAAACCGGATCCTCCTGAACGATAGTCTTCATGTTTAACCTCTGCGTCATTAATGGTTGTACAGTAAAACCCCTTATTTGCACTTTTCAAGGAACCCCAAGGAAAAAGTGTAAATTGCGGGAAAGTGTAAATTGTGGGAAAGCACTTTTATTGGCAGTTAATGCTAAATTTTAGCTTAAAAAAATGTATCAGCATTTACTGGTGCTACAAGACAAACAATAGTTGTTTACAACACATTAAAGTACTAACAGGAATATTCAGTTCCTTGGCCAAAACCACTCGGGTACCCACATGCTTGTCAAACTTCTCAATAATTTTAATTTTATCTTCAATAGATAAAGTATTTCGTGGAACTTTATACCTATCCATCTTCAATCAAAATCTTGCCATAAATAATATTGTGAACGATAAAAAAACACGTGCTAACCAAAACGGACGTTGAATAATGTAAACAATGAAAGCCGTCATAGATATGTACTGTACATAATGCAGCACTACTAAATATACGTACTGTGTATGAGCGCTTTCCGGTGGTATCGATAGCTCAGCGCTTCGGACTATGCTCTGCTACGAGAGTGCTCTATGACACCATAAATAAAACCGTTTGTGGTTCTGCTACGAAAGTTCTCTATGGCAGCAAAGATTAAAACGTTAGTAGAGGAGAGGCACCATAGAACTTGTCGATACATCAAAACGAAAGGTTAGACAATAGGCGAACTACTTCAAACTTTTCACATCTATGACTAACGTGACGAGTATTTACATTTTTACCGTGTTTTGAAACGTACATTCCGGGTTTTTTGGTTACGTAGCGGTGTAATTTCAGGGAAAATGCAACACGAAAGTTAATGTACAATAAAACGGACCTACATAAAATGACGTTATTTGCGGGAAAACGTAAATAACGAGAACGTAAATACGAGGTTTTACTGTATTTTTGTTTTCCAAGAACCCGGGCTGCGACCCTCAGGGCTGACCCTGCAACCTTACTTGGGAAATGACCTTGAGTTTAGGATCCACTGCGATGTACCAACGATAATGTCATAAATATGCCTTCAAAGTGAATATCATATAATCTCAAAATTTTTAAAATCATAGCTAAGCCTTTCCTTTCACTCAACTAGATGGTAGAATACAAAATTTCTTGTCTGAATACCTTACCAGATGAAATAGTTGAAAGGTATTCCACATTTTACGTTATGTGGTGTTTCAGAACTATTATTAAAAATTTTAAATACGCATTCTTAAAACTGGTGGGATTTCTCAGGGTACTTCCCTTCCCATCCTCAGCCTATGTGGCAGAAATTTATTTTGCACAAGCCTCCACATCTTTCAGAGCATAAGTAGTTAAAAATAACTACTTAGAAATCAAAGTTTTGCAAAATATTATGTTAATTGATAAATGGTAGACAAGTAAATTGGAGCAATGACTGGTAAAACAAGAATACCTGTATCGGTTCAGTGAAAGGTCTTCAACCCGGCACATTCCCAAACGTGGCCATGCCGGATCAGCAATTTTGCCGGAATATCGACCCTCAGTGTAGTTTTAATACGAATACCAAGAGTGAAAATGTGAAATGTGGAATGAAACCCGGTAGAAAACAGGAAACATCGTACTGACGTGAAAAAACCGACCGTAACGATGAACTCTGAGCGAAGTATAAAACACACGGGCAGTGCAGTAATGCAACCTGGACAGCTAAAATCTGGAACACACACAAAAAAAAAAATACACCCTGAATGCGATTGACTTGATTAGTGCCGAACCACAGATCAGCGGATTACAGAATGTGGCAAAGCAGAGAACGGCGGATTACAGAATGTGGCAAAGCAGAGAACGGCGGATTACAGAATGTGCAGAACCCACACAGAACGGCGGATTACAGAATGTGCCGAACTACACAGAACGGCGGATTACAGAATGTGCCGAACCACACAGAACGGCGGATTACAGAATGTGCCGAACCACACTGAACTGCGGATTACAGAATGTGCCGAACCACACAGAACGGCGGTTTACAGAATGTGCTGAACCATAGAGTGCCGGGTTAAAAACCTTTCACCGTGTCAAATGACAAAGAGCTGGACAACCGGAGGACGGTGATGGGCCTCACTCTCGCTCCGCGTGCAGCGTCAGGTTCTCCTTGACCAGCTGCCGCCTGTCTGCCGGCAGCCTCGCCAGGTCGCTGTCCCTCAGCGTCACGGCCCTCAGGCGGCCGACCTGCACACAGGTCCTGTCGCGCTGCAGAGCTCACAAGCTCCGCACACGCCACTCAACATTCCCACAACCGACTCATACAGGAACACCATAACATCTTTACTGCAAGCCTGTCAATAGACAATAGCAGGGGCTTAGCCGAGGGGGGGGGGGGGGTTAGGGGTTCAAACCCCCCCCTCCTCCTCCATAGCAACAAATCTTTAATTAATTTCTTATTCATCACTCAAACAAATTTCATATTAAAATTAATAAAATTTTTACCATTACAATATTTAAATTTAAGTACCAAAAACTGCTAAAATAGCACTATTTTACACCTTAAAATAAAAATTTTCCCGGGGGAGGACCCCCAGACCCCCCGCTTTAATACGGGGGAGCCATGCTTCTTAACACCCCCCATACACAAATCGAAGCTACGCCACTGTGTTGAGTTACATTTCTACATCCTATTTGTACTGTAACATTAATTTTTTTTTACGAGGGTCAATCAACTTTAAACCGGAAATATTTTTACACAGATTTATTGGTGATTTAAGAACATACAAACGAAATGCCTTATTTTTCTACCCCTAAAGTCTGCTTCGTTTAACATTAGTTTAAGACAACATTCTGAAATTTTTTTTTGCAAAAATTAATCAAAAAAATTACCACAGAGTGGCATTGTTATGCCTCTATAAATGTATTTTATTTAATAGTTTATATTTTGCTGCATAAAATGACTTTCATTCCACTGAAAAGTGCATAACGTGTGCTTTTGCTAAGCACTCTCAAAGTAAACTGTCCCGCCGGAACTGAACACTCATGAAGTGCGTCAATAACTCATTGTGACTTTAAATATTTTTAAACACCGTTCTTTTTGGTGGATGGATATATTCATACCATATATATGTGCAAGCAACTGAACTATACTGAATGCTGTTAATTCCACGTCTAAAAATCACACACTAATATTTTTAACATGGCATTCCGATTTATAAAACCTATCCACATTAAATTTTTAAATTTTTTTTTTTAAAACTTTTATCAACCTGGGCCGCCCATAACAGGAAACAAACTGCAACCCTGAGAAAACCATGTTCCAGACACACGCGAGCATGAAATCGAAGGCATGCCAGATCTGCAGCTGTGCAGCGAGCTCACCATGGCTTCCAGCATCTCCTTGTCCTTGGTCAGGCTGGCAACCCTGCGCTGAGACGACTGCAGCAAGCGGCTCGTCAGCGACAGCTGCTCACTCAGGGTCGCCACCTGCGAGAAACACGACATTACAGAATCGTGGAACAGATACAGAGACCAAGAATGTGGTTAGCGACATTTTTTCTTAAATTTAAAATCATCAGGGGGCTAGAGACCAGGGGCGCAATAACAGGGGGGGGGGGAAGGGTATTTTGGCCCCCCCCCCCCCCCTCTGAAACCTTGAAGTGGGAGCAAACTGGGACAAAGAAAGTGCTGTGTAATCAATTTTTAGATAATAAAACTGCTTAAATAGCACCATTTTCCACCTTGAAATACAAATTTTCCCGGGGGAGGACCCCTGGACCCCCCACTTCAATAGGGGGGGGATCAATGATTCTTTATAAAAAGGTATATTGCCCCCCCCCCCCCCCCCCCTCCTGGAAATTTAGTTGTTGCGCCCTAGCTAGAGACAGTAAATCATTTACTCCCCCCGGCCCAATATTTTAATACCATGCATGAAGCTACAGTCCTACATATTCTCGAGGAATAGTAAACTGATGAAACTGTTGCTGCTTCTTCTGTAAAATGCTGTTCTGATCTCTGACTTAAAACTAAATGTTATCTGCATGTCTTGAACTTAAAAACTTTACAACTGGCTCAATGTCTTCTTGGGCACGTAAAAATAATGACGGCCCAATTACAATAGAATAAAAAAAATAGCACAGATATTGGAAGGGCAAAATTTATCATAAAATATTAGGATCTCTACGGTTGCGGTAATAAAAACTGGTTTAAAAAACAACTTTGATGTACAAGAGACCAGCAGTTTTAAACCACAGCCATTCCTAAAACTGGACCGGAAAAACAATACACACCAAAAAATCACACAATGGTAGTGGGGTGCTTGTACTGATCCGGACTCTAAAGGAGTAGGAACTGGCTCATTAACAGAGGACAACTTGCCAGCAAATCTGGAGAAGTGGGGAGGGGAGAGTATCTGACATTTCTGTTTTCAATGCCCGTAAAACATTTCCACGTAATTCTAACAGTTTTTAAGTACATGCCCAACCTGATTTCATCCTGGGCGGATGTAGCTTAACGGCACATTTCATGATGCTGTACACTCACTGCCGTGATATTTTAACTAAACAAATTATATTTACTCATGAAATATTTATTTAAAACCAACACAGGCTAGTTATTTAAGCATATAGTCAACGACTACAATGGAATGTTAATTTTTTTTACCCAAATTGGAAAATTCGCATATGGGTCACAGTACATTTTATCAAACAAAAAATCTGCATAAATAGTGTGACCCATACGCGGGTAAATACAGTAGTGAACACAGAGTTAATTTTAGCAACAGTAATAGGATGAAGATTTTCCAAGGGAATTCCCACAATATAAATGTTTTTGCTGTCTGAACATACGCCAAGCTCATTTGCAAGTTCAATTTTCCTGTCATTATTTAAAGTCGACAGTGGTTTTGGTGGCATGATGCTGTAAAAAGTTTGTTGAACATCTTAGCGGTAAGTTGATATCATATAAATAAATATTCTGAAATTATTATTAAATATTTAGTTATATAGTTAAACCTCATTAATTCAGTCTCCTTTAACTTGGATATCTGGATAACCTGAACCTATATGGGAAAAGAAAGAAGTGGCAAAACAAAAAAAAATCCTATCAAAAGAGCCTTGCACCATAAACAAAGGTGAACTAAAATGTAAACCAGAAAAATTTCAAAACATAAAAATGTAGTTTTTTTTTCCTTTGTCAGGATTATGCAAAATTATTGCTATTATCACTGAACACCATCATAACTACATTGTTCTCCAAGTGCTGTGATGGTACACCTGTTTGTAAACTGTAAAAATTTGTTTTGTAGGCTAATAAATACATTTTCTGTAACTACATCGTCTTAAATTGATTTTTTTTACTAAACTCCATAACCTGGATTTCCATTATTTTGGACTGCCTATGTTTCCAATCGCCCAAACTGAATGAAACTCTACTGTATGCGTAAAATCCACTATTAAGAGCATGATTACAAAGCACATCTAAATTAGTTTAAGTAAATGCGTTAAGGTCGCAATATTTTATAGTGCTTTTCAGGTTACACAGGAATTAATTGTTTACAGCTAGAATCAATTTCAATTTTATGTATCATTTCATAGCATGCAATTATTCTGTGCTGATATTCAACTACCCCCCCCCCCCCCCTCCCCAAAAAAATAAAAAATAAAAAAATCAGTAAAGGCGTTTTATTTACATGATTATTTTTGTGCTGCTGCACAACTCACGTTCAGGCATATTATTTTTTTTGGAAATGGTTTGTTGACGTTAAACCAGCCAATCCAAAGAAAACATAGCAGTTATGTAGCTGTGGAGTACTTGCAAAACGTGTTTAGTTTGAACGACGAGAAATACCCAGACAGGAACACACGCAGAATACAGGTAAGCGTATTCCAGTGAAGTGTGTAACCGTGACCTTGGTCGCTCGGAGGAGCTCAGCGAAAGTGAACCCACCGCGGGACGAGTGGCAGCCTCCTCCTCACCTGCGCCTCTGCGTCCTCCCACAGCTTCCTGAATCTCGTCACTTCCGCCACGAGCCAGTCCTTGTCTCTCTTGCTCGCCGGCTGCTCGCCGCTTGTCGCCTGCACAACCCGGGCGTCCCACACTCACGCTGGATGGATCAGAGTTACGGAGGGCCTATCTGACTGAGCACACGTGCAATTTGGATACGCTGAGGACGCATGAATACGTGCGTTCCTGCATTTTGTTTTTCAACTGAATATTTAGAAGAGCGAGCTAGTATTCAGAATATTGCTAGCACATGAAACACAAAGGCACAGATTCTTGAAAGCAATCACGGGTCTAACATTACACCTATATCATATCACTTCCCCATCGTATAATGTTGTGGTTACCACTGAAATCCCATAGTTACTCTTTGCACCGACGAGAAGACTGCGTGCCAGTTCAGAGGCGACAGCGTCACGAGCACCGGAGAGCGTCACACTTACCACCCCGCCTCACCAAAAACCCCTTGAAAGGACGGCTCATCAACGTAGGGGTCATTAGGGCGGGAACAATTGGGGGGGGGGGGGGGGGTGACGAGAATGTAGTACTGACTGAATTAACCGGCAGGGTAAATGGGAGAACCCACCGGCCATGATTCACTTACAAAAAATCTGTATCTGAACCTAGCAAAAAATTTAGCATGGATCACTTTGGTGAGAGGTTGATGACTAGACAACTCGACCATGGAGGTGCTAAAACGGAAGGATCCAGTTACCGACTCTCCACCGATGACCCTGAACGACAACAGTGCAGAGAACTGTGCGTGATGATCTAGCCCAGAGTTGGCCAATCATTTACATGATGCTGGTCATTTGAAGAAATAAATAAATAAATAAATAAATTAAAAAAAAAAAAAAAAACCAGTTGATGCTTTGACCAACCCGAGCGCCGAAGACAAACTGCACGCGGGCTCACCTGCTCCCAGTCGCAAGCGTGCTGCTTCTCCGCGGCCCAGGGCCACTCCACTCGCAGCTCCGAGCAGGACTGGTCAGAGTCCGTCATCAGCACGCACTGCTGCAGACTGGCGTGCAGCTCTGCCGACATCTGGAACTGCACAGCGACACCCCACCGGGTCAGGCCCGTGCTTCTCACAGTGTGTGCTCTAGAAGATGTCCGTGGTATACATACAATACTCTATTATACTATTTTACCTTCTGGTTACAGATCTATATCTCTTTTTGTTAACACATTATAATTAAGTGTTATTTTAATGACTCTTCAGGCACATGTTTCTCTTAACCACAAGAATGAATACACTTTAAGATATGTTTCATCACTACATTAATTTTGTCTGTAATATTCGACTTAATTATTATTACATATTTCTCAGAGATTCGTATTAACTGTAGTTTGAGAACCACTGGGCTCAACCCATTATCCTGATTTTAATTTATCTTTTGCATACATTCTGTACAGTGAATATAGATGTAGTGTGTGATAGGCTAATGAAATTACCTAATTGTATAAAAATTTTACTTAATATTTATGGCCTACATGTACAATATGGGTCTTGTTCAATCACAATCAAGGATATACGCTTACCAATAAAGTTAGTGGACATTTATTTTTAAACATGAAACCACAGGGATTTAACTCAAACAAGTAAATGCATTAAAACTGCTTTAAAAATTATTAATTCACCATAATTACAGTTTTTTTTATCAGAAAAGGTATCTACTCGCATACAACATAAAAATAAAGAAGGAAATAATTCTAATTTATTTTCTCAATCTTGACCTCAAATTTAACACTGCCATTTATAACAAGGCTCATGTTTAATATCAGAACAGAGTTGTGTGCTATTGTTGAAAATATTCAAAAGTAAATTAATAATTAGATGTAATAAACAAATTCATGTACTTTTCACAAAATATCAGTCCATTTCTATAATAAATAAGTACAGTAATACTTTGACTCATGCTACCTCGTCTTGAGATAATTTTTAAATCTCTTTGGTTCGTCCATCTTTTGTTTTGTCTTGCGACTATCGATTTTCCACTCCGTCCACATAATTGTTCAATTTGCAACATGTTCGTACATGTTTCATGTGGAGTCAACACAAATTATTCTTTTTTGTTATTTATATTGTGTGTTTATTGTATAGACACTTGATAGACTCAACTATGTCTTCCAAATGAAGTAGATCTGATTCTCCTGCATCAAACAAGAAAAGAAAAGAAAATTTTTGGAATGTAAAATTAACAAACACTTTGATGGAAAAAAAAATATTTGTGAATCGACAAAGAAGATTGGTCTACTGGAATCGACAGTCAGGAAAATTATAAACGGTAAATAAAAAATTCTTGAAGCTGTGAAAAATTCTCAATCTTTGAATTCAATCATCGTTCGTAAACATCATGGTATTATCTGAGATGGAAAAAAAATGTTAAAATTATGGTGTGTTAATCAAGTAAGTATGAAAAATTGTCCTGTCAAACCCTATAACAGAAAGTGGAAGGATGGTGTAGTAAATAAGGAGTTCATTGTTAGTTTCATCACATTCTTGATTCCTTGCATGTGTAAACACTTGAATAACGTGTATACCGGCCACACAGTTCAACATGGCCGACCGGATATTCTTTGACATGGTTGCCAACATAACAGCTTACAGATGTATCATCTCTTCATCTCGATAAATTCCAAAATGAGCTCTCGTGCAATATTGACATTTGGCATGGAATTTGCTCACACCTTATATATCACAAAAGCTGCCATCTTGGATCTGTCAAAAGATTTTCCTATAATTTCTATTTTGAATTACTTATCCTAATTTCTTGTACGACAGGGTATAAATATCTCTCTTAGTATTTTAATAGATTACCCTGTAGCTGTGTGGAGGAAATAGTTAATCATTATTTCCCAAAGATGACTACTAGATTCATATTACAGTGAAAATTCTTTAATCAAGCATTCCATGGTTCAGCACATTCCGTTATTCAGAACCTATTATTCCACTTCCCTTCAGAATGTATTGTTACTGTCTGCTTTCATTTCAGTAGCATTTTTCCTGTTACATTTCACATTTCATGGGTACATTTCCAACACTCATCTGTATTATTTTCTTTCAGCAGAGAAGCTGATTACAACTATTTTTAAATACTATTGTACTGAATATTAATTTGTTTGGTATTCTTGTTAAAACAAAATATAATGACATTTAATAATCCAGCAAAAACAGCTAATTCAGTGATCCCAAACAGGGTGGAATTAAAGCCCTTTCACCAGTATAGAAATCAATGTCCAAATCCAGGTTTAAGCCCCGTCGAGACATAAAATGTAATATTGGAGCTATACTGCAGACTGTGGCTAAATTTCTGAGAAAATAAAATAAATAATATCAGTAACTATTTCTCCTTGAATACAATTAATGATACTTGGATAAATGTCTCACATCTTCCAGGACTTTATCGATGAGGCAGTACAAGCTGTCCTGGCTGGGAGAGGCATGCTGCTGTCTCATTGCTGCCAACTCTCGGTTCAGCTCCCTGTGCTTCCCCTGGTACTGCTTCACTCGCTGTATGAGCCCCTCCTCCTGCGGACGGGAACCAATCACCGCCCACAACTCCCCTCCCTGCATCCACACGCCACTCACAGGGCACTGGGCAAACCAGCGGAGATCCCCAAACGAACACTTTCTCAGGTTTCCCCGTGGTGTGCATCGAACAGTGTCGTGTCGTTTTCTTCTCCGTCCGCTCCCTTCGCTTCTCTCTCTCTCTCTCTCTCGCATCCTTGCATTCCATCGCAACTCCCTCCCGGCAGCTTCATTTCACGTCAGGTGTGGAAATGGGGAGTTACGCACAACTTCAACAAACTAGTCCAATTACACTTCTTTACTCGAATGAAGAGTTAGCAGCTACAGGAGTTGCGGTCACAAGAACTTACGAACAAGCAGTAAGAGACAAGATGGCAGACCAATATACTGAGTTTGTTAATGTGTGAACTAAAACTAATCATTATCTAGATCTGGCAAACATGTGAAATATGTATATCTGATTTTCATAAAAATAGCAGTCACATGAGCCCACGTTATGCTCATCTCAACACACAGTAAAATATTATATACTACTAATGTTTCTTTCTTACTTTTTCTAAGGACTGTATAACAACAATTGCAAAGGCAGAAAAAGGTGAGAAGGGTTTAGCAAACACAGCAATTCCCATACATGCCCCTTTAAGGGTCCCGAGTGTCCAAAGCCCCCCCTCCCCTCCCCCCCTCTCTCTCACACACACACACACACACACACACACACACACAAATTACTCAAGATATCTGAGTGGGGTCTGTTTACAAAAAGGTTTTAAGAATTCGCTGAGGGTGAATAAGTAATTTGGTTTCCAGATTAATTTTTAAAATGGTATTTTGAGGTTTAAGGGACATGGTGTCCAAGGTTAAAGTAGACTTCAAACCACCTAGGTACCAACTCAGTGCTCATAAAATTTTTTAAAAAACATTTTAAATATGTTTTACTACACCAGTGGATAAAAACTACCCTATCCTTTAAACGTAGGATGAAATTACATCAAACTATATTACTTATTATTTTCAGTTAAATAATCTTAAACAGGAAATCATGAAAAAACTATTTACCAACACTGACTACAAAGGTGATAACAATTCACGTATTTTTCAAACTTAAAATACTATAGTGGTTTGAAAACATAACTTTTGAAGATTCCCTTCTGTTTCCTCATTTTCCAACGCGAGCTTCCTAAATAAGGTTGTATTATCCTCTTTCCTTAGTTTCTCCCAGAGCAGGACGAAGCAACGATCTCGAGGGAGAAACGAGGTAAAATACTTCCTTCGCCGGGAGGCAAGGGATGGTTCATTATTAATCACGTGAGGCACGAAAGGGGGACGGGGGGGTTGTCGAGAAAAATCACGAAATATCACAAGGGGGGAGGGGGGGTGTAGAGAGATATCACGTGTATTTATTTTTTCACCCGATTACTACTAAACCGAAAAGCGACACGTGACCTTGACTCGCCATAGCCAGGCGACAATATCCCCGCCCGGCTCGGCTTGCCAGTCGCCAGTAAGACTTGTAATTTTGGCGCCGAATACATGCGTCAATCACATACAAGCCTTTCCTTTATTATTTTTTTATGCCGGTGAGAATAAACCTGCAAACCTTAACGCGTGCGTGTCTGGACATTTTTATCACTGTGCTTAATTTTACAGAATTAAATTAGATTATAGACTGCATGTATTTAAAGATAAATATTCTGAAATTTTTAAAAAAATATTTTGTACAAAAAAAAATACACATAATTTATTGGGGGATGGGGGGGGGGAGGGGGTTAAGTCTAAAACCTCACCACAAATCACTAGGGGGGAGGAGGGGGGGTGGGGGTAAAAATTTTGCTAAGAAAATAAAATCACGTGATTAACGGACGACCCCCCCGAAGGTGTCTCGAGGCGTCTCCTCGAGGGGTCGGGACGCACCTTCCGCAAGTGCCCGTCCAGGCGCGCCTTGAGGTCGTGCAGCTCCCGGAGGAGGCGGGTGTTGTTCCTCTCCAGCCACACGTTCCTCTTGACGAGGGCGACCCTGACCGCCTCCAGGTCCGTCACTTCCGCCTGCAGCTGGTCCTCCTGCACCGCATCAGTACCATGGTTCGTACCTGCCTTCGCACGTTTATTCACCTATTTACTAGCTGGTGGCCGGCATGCACTACCATACCTCTTTCCTTTTTTTTTTTGTAATTTGTTTGAAGTACAATATACCGTATCTAATCGCATAATGTCCGCACATTTCTTTTTAAATACTTACCGACGCTGTCAACAATGCTTTGACCTTGAGTTGTTCATTTCTGCGGAGCTGTCGCCGAGAGGGTTTTGTAGCGTGGTGAAACCGTCCGGACTCAGAAGCTCGCACTCCACTGCGCAGCTGCATGTGACGTCACGTGAGTTGCAAGGGGATGGGCTATATATAGCACAAGCCAGTACACGTGAACTCACACTACGTCACAAAGTAGGGGAGGTAGCGGAGAAGTGGTGGGGGTACATGCGCACGTTTTTTTTATACACACAGTGGGCAAGGGACAGGGAGGGAGGCTCGCCGGCGCCGGCTAATGCAGACATTAGACATCTGCCCCGTGCCGTCAGTGGCCTTCTCAATGAAAGATTAAAAAAATATCTTTTCACGCAAAGCGTTTATTTTGTGTAGGCTGGCTGTGGCTTCTGAATGTAAGAGCACACACGCGAGTGAGAGAAGAAAAAAAAATGAGTGGTGTCTTCCACTAATCGCTGGCACCCAATTATCTCGACACCTGTCACATTTCTCACGTCCGCTGCGGAGGGTCGCCAGTCACCAGCGCTCTGCTAGTAAACTAATTATGAGAGAACAATTTTTTTACTCTACACAAAACATAAAATTTTGAGGAAAAATTTTTTTTTTCGGACTTCACCTCATAATGTCCGCATTCCATTTTTTTTGGTCAAAAATGTAGCCAAATTACTGCGGACATTATGCGAGTAAATACGGAAATACGGTACTATCTCCCTACATATCCTTCTACAAATCTCACTATATTTCTCTATATTATAAATCGCTCTATCACTACATATCTATATTCATATCTCTCTATACATTAATATCTCAATCTATTTCCCTATCTATATCGCTCAACATCAATATATATATATCCCCCTTGCTCTATCTCGCTATACATCTTTACAAAATAGTAGATGAACACACAAAAATTAGTTGATGTATATTTACCTATGTTTTTACCAGTCACAGGTGTGATATTGGTATATAATAACACACGCATATTTGAATGCACCGTTGTGTAAAAATTTCAAAGCGATTTATTAATGGAGAACTTTAGAAGCTTCAAGATTTTTAACTAACAAACATTTAAATTTATTTTATATTTGTCACACGCCCACCAACAGTCAAGGGATATTTATGGTGGGCATGACACAAACCTACAGAATACAAAAATAGTGAGTATAGAGGGTTTTCACATTTCACAGGAGTCCAAGAAAAAAAAAAAAATGCAAAGTACAGAAAAAGAATGCATTATATTAATAGTAATCACAGAGTGTTTGTAGTATGCTGCAGAAAACAAAATACAATTTATGGAGAAAAAAAAAATTGTATTCATTCATGTACCATTCTTTTCACCAAAATGTTTTGGAAATGAGCCCCATTTTCTGTAGGTACCAAAAACAAATAAATCAAAATATTATTTATTTAAAAATGTTAGAAACTAAATACATTAAACTACTCGGTATGAATTCAAATTTCAAAACAAACAAGAAATGACACAAAGCTTTTAGCAAGTGGCCAGCACGATCTCCATTTTTAGTGGAAAAAGTTATAAGTACTATGTTATTTAATTTTTTAAGTGCACAGCTGTAGCTGGTACAAACAAATCCAGGAACTATCAAGTATGTATTTGAAAATAAAACGAAGATCCAACATTTGACCAAGAATGAAATTCCTAACCAGTTCAGAAGCACGTATGTTGTGCGTGCGTGCACGTATGTTTGCGTGAATCTGTGTCTTTGTTCATCCCACACACATGTATGAAACTGTACCCTCCCTGCCACAAGACACACATGTATAAAACCGTACCCTCCCTGTCACAAGGAGGTTTGGCACGACTGGGAAGAGGCATCCGCTCGCTCAGCCCGCAGGCACAAGCCGGACCATATTCGCCTACAGCCAGGAAGCAACATCAGAGACAGAGAGGAACGCACCCGGGAGCGAAGCTGCTTCGTCGCGGCTTCGTGCTGCCTGTTGGCTCTCTCCGCCTCCTGCCGTTCCTCCGAGTCGCTTTTCCGGGCGCAGGAGGCTGTCGGAGTAATGTCCTGCAGGCATCTCTTCCAAAAACACCAGAAATGATTTAATTAAAAATTTTGTTTAAAAATTTGCCTAGTGTACTGGTCAACAGCTTAAAAGCCAAAACATATCCGCAACACATTGCCCCCTCCCCTCTCCCCAAGACACTTTTAATGACTGTCATTAAAACACGAAACTAAAACTACAATCGCCCATCGAGGTAATGCTGTTCAATGCCAATATATTACGCCATGTTTTGAAGAAGCGTGCGCGCACAGATACAAAGTAGCACATTTTTTTTTTCCATTTACGTGAACTTTTATTTCCCTGCGCACACAATGGGAACGGTGCATGTGTGGCATTTGATAGACAATGGAACAAAAAAAAATATTTCATTGCATATTTACTTTGGCCCATTTTATAAAGTTCAGTGATTTATGTTACGCAGAAATAGCTCAGTCACCCGAGTTTGCAGCCAATGTTTATATTACGTCATCCCGCATGTCAGCAGCAGCTCTGGTGAGAAAAGCCAGAAGCTCCCAGGGATAATTTACCTCACACATACAAGGATTCTTTACTGGCAAATATTGGCAGACACACATTTAGTAAACTACGGAATCAGGAATTACGATAACAGGTTAAATAATCTTTCTAATAATAGAAAACATCAAGTATATGATTTTTAAAACCTAATTAGAACTGAAACATGTCTCCTATATTAACATTATTATTTTGTAACTCGGAAATTTTATAAGTGCTTACTCATGAATTTTATCCCCAAACCCTGTTATGTAAACAAAATTGTCCGTGAATTATTTTTCATTGTAAATAATTTTTAGGTTTTTTTTTTGTAATGTCAAAATGTTATACAAACATTTATTTAAATAGGTGTACTTAAAATGTATTTATTTAGACATGTAATAGTACTGTAAACTAACTATAATGTGATTAGTGTCATGATTAAAATAGTAGTCAGCAAGCACACTTATCTGATTGGGAAATAAATTATTTTGATTAACATACAATCTAATAAAATAAAAATATTCAAATAGCGATGTTTTGATTAGCGCTCTGTTTTCCTTGAACATATTAGGGTATTACTTCGAGAGCGATTGTACATGATATGATGTCAGCTGGAATAAATGTAAGACAGGCTAGTCTTAAGCTGAATTTTGTGAAGTTGTTGACAAGAATGACTATAAAAGTCACTAACAAAATGTACAGTTTAATAATATCTACTTAAATTTTTGCATTTAGGTGTCTAAATTGGTTAAAAATGAAGTAATCTACCAACGTTTGAGAAAATTGAATTAAGATGTAGCACAAATAAATTATTAAAAAAACATGGCATCATATAAACCCAGTATAGGAGTGTTACAGTATTGACGGTACTATCCCTGATAATTATATTACTGAAGCAACATTTGTGTTCTACATTTAGCTACAGACTTTTTCATAACTCCGACCTTTATTCTGATATGTTTAATGGGATCAGGTTAACAACTACCTAAATCATTCGCTAAACCTAACTAATTTGCAACCAAGCTGACTAGTAGGCCCGGAGAGACGTATGGGGCGGCTGTCAGTACCACCACAGTTTCCTAAGCATTGATAGCACAACCAATCAGCAACATGGCGGAACACACTGCCAAGGGCAAACTGGACACATGTCAGGCCCGGCCAATGCAAGGTCTTCTACAGAAGGGAAAACCGACTGGCAGAGTCCAAATACTAGTAGGTGGAGCCCTACAGAACGGAGTAGTACCTACTTCACACAGCCTAATTACACATGATCTGTTCTGAAAACATCATTCATCATTATAATGCTGGTGCATTTATATACATATAGCCTGCTAAAGCACAATGTGTTCAACATTTTTAGAATAGGTATGAACTAAAAGAAAAATGCAGCGTCCTTGAAGATTTTTCAACCTTCTTGGCTGTGACACAGTGATATGCGTTCCCTTCGCCTACTTACCCTTATGACCTGCTTACCTCTAATGCTTCTCACCCCCCATGCAAAATGTTTGACCTGCACTATACAACTACAAGATGAGTCATAAACCTCCATACAAATTGTGAAAGCGGTGATTAATGTTTATTTTATTCATGCAGTGGTATCATATGATGCTACAGTTACAGGATATTTTCAACATGTCTCCCTTCCATGTCGACACAATGACAGCCGCTCTAGCCAATATTTGGCAAACACGTGACAATGTTTCTCGTATATTTGTATGGAGACTCATGACTAGTGACAAGATTATAAGGTGAATTGTGATCAAACAGAAATATGACCGAAAAGCGTGTCAATACACCATTTAGCAATGAAATCCAACTAAAAATAACAAAATCAGCCACAAATTTGACATAACTTAACTCAAATTAAAAAAAAATATATATATATATCTTTTACTATAGTAAATTCAATGAATATAATTTATTTTATATGAAGAGTGAACAAAAATAAAATTAACTCAACCAATTCCATTTCGTTTGACCTCGCATCTCTTATTTGTATCACTTTAAATTCATGATGACACATTTTTTGAATACATAACAATTTGAATATTATATTTTATTTTAGTGAATAGTTCTATCCCAAACGTGCTTATTACAAAACTATTTTACTGCAAAAGTGCATCAGGTATCAGTGAAAATTTTCCTTTTTATTAAAGTAAGTATTGAGAAATATTAATTTTCACGTTTATTCAAGAATACACTACTTTCATGAATAAAGACAATGTATAAGAATTAAAAAAAAAAAAAAAAAAAAAGGATAGCAATGAATTCTCCTTTCATGGAAAATGCCATCGACCCGAGAACAAAGCTCACGAATGACTGACCGTGGCTGTGGCCGGAATCAGCGGCACTGACCTGCGCTAGCCTCAGGTCCAGCTGCAGCCTCTCGCTCCTCCTGGATAGCAGCTGCACCTCGGTCCGGAGGTCTGCGTTCTCCTGGGCCCACGCCTGCAGCCGAGCCTCCAGCTCCCGCAGCGCCTGCGACAGCGACCCGCTCCCGCTCCAGCCCTGACACCGGTCACAGCGGAGTGTCGTCAGGACACTCCGAATCGCGCACAACCACAGTCGAACCCTGACACTGGTCACAATGAAATGACTTCAGGCGGGACTGTTAGTTACCTTAATTACCTTGCTTCTTATATTTCTTTTTTTTTTTTTTTGCACTTCATCTCAAATAAATTCGTAAAATAACCATACTTAATCCATATAAAATAAAAACTGTAAATTTTTGTTCGTTCAAAATCTTTAATCTTTTCTTGAAGTTCTTTACCGATTGCTTTGAAATCTGACAAAACATTGCATTTGAATACTTCTTGCATGTTCTTATATACCTGTCACACCTGTGACAGGTAAAAAGACAGAAAAAATATAGATAGGTAAAATTATATATATGTACAGTTGGAGCTATAGAGTAACATATATAGAGAGACCGAAAGAGATGCTTTGTACATATATGTGTACCTACTTAAAATTACAAAAAAATTGGAAGAGGCATAGCAACACATGCCGGCCATTAGCTAGTTTATGAAAGGCTTTTTCTACTAAAGAAGTTCTTATTTTGTGCTCTTTATGAAATATAAGGCAACTTTAATGTCAGTCCTAGCATTTACTGAAAGCATGATATCTTGTGGTATACAGTTTTGGATTAACTGTTTGTAGACTATAGAAACCTGAGTTTTTCAGAGTTTTGGGAAAATCCTAATCTGTAATGAAATGATTTTTGAATGACATAATAAAAATAAAGATATCTAAGAAAAAGTCTTACATATAAATGGTTAGACTAAAACTGTATTCCATATTATTTCATGCTTTTAGTACATGCTAGGACTGACCTAAAAAAAGACTTTAAAGTTCATTAAAGGCATTAAATAAGGTTATGTTTAGTAGAAAAATCCTTTATAAACAACTAATTAAAACACAACAAGCATCTCGCCATACGGCTGCCAGAGGACTAAGTTCCCTTACTACATTTTCATTTACTCCAACTGACTATTAAGTTAGTTGTGAAACAACACGTGTACACAACCAGACCCCCCAAATCATTCTGTGGGCCCCATTGCTAGAAGTCATGATGCCGCCCCCTTTTTTTCTAACAGAGATAAAAAAATGTTTTTTTTTTCCTTTATGTATATTGTTTTAATTAAATATTTTTTATACTTTTCACAATAATTTTTAAAACACATTAAAACTAGTTTTAAGTCAGTGTTTCGATTGTCAACGTAAACTGATTTTGAATAATGGCAAATAAACGAGTGTAAGAGTTCTGCACTGTCAACATGGTGTCACGTCAATTGGTAGTGGTTTTGTTACTCACAGATGTAGATTCAGACACGTTCTGAACGCACAGCATATTCCGAATAATATTACTCTGGTGTAATATTTCATCGGTAACTAAATTTAGGCCTTACCGTTTGTTTTATATGATTTATTTAAAATTGTCTACTTTTTTGTTTTAAGTTTTTTTTCTTTCCTTCGCAGGCCCCCTAGACCCATGGGCCCCGTTGCCATAGCAACGGTACCACCGGCCATGTGGGGGCCCTGTACACAACAGTGAAGAAATTATTTCAATCTGAAATCTTCTTCAAGAAAATTCACCCAGCATCTTTGCATATGAAAGTACCAGCTATTAAAGATCAAAATTAAAAATAATTTTCTTTCAACTACCATACCTCAGCATCAGCATGCACCTTCAGCTGTTGATAGTCGATATTTTGACTCCGATATTCCAAAAGTTCATTCTTCAGAGCTGCATTCTGGAATGCAACGCATCATTATGATTGTGCAATGGTATAGTTCTCCTTAACCACATAAGTCAAGCAAATTAGGACAGATAATAGTATGTACTATGGCACAGTACTTCATAGTAAAACTAGTGAAAATGTATAATACGTACTAAAGTGAAAAATGGCTTTATTCATTTATATTTATGTTGTTCTAAAACATGACTCAGCACAACTTAGTAATGCAAACTGATGACTTCTAATTAGTCAAAAAATTGGTGAAGGGTTGCCGATCTCAGTGACTGGTAAAACATACAACCCTGGCCTAACATCATGCATGATTATCGCCATCAGCCTAGCTCAATAATAATAGCGGTAATAAACAAGTTTTTGCACTTCAAGAGCGTAATTAAGACCCTTGAAGAACATGGGTGTCCAAATTGACATGGAAGTGCCTCTCAGAGACAATCTGAGACTCAGATTACATGACAGAGTAGCAACTAACTACAGTAAAACCTTTTTGTTGCGACCCCATTTATTGCGACCACCTCTCTATTACAACCCGATTTCGAGGAACCGTGAAAAAATTGCCGAAAATCTGAAGAAAATAAGTTTCTTGTGGTGAGTAGCGTGTTACTGTGTTTCTCTTGCCGAGTGCTGTACTGCCGTAGGCAGCGCATATCTAAAAATAGATACCACTTCCTGTTGACCGCTGTCAGCTCTTAACAACCCCCATTCCACGTCCCTTTGCCGGCAGGGTGCAGATAAAGGTTTTTGTGGCAACGTGTTTACACAGCGACCGACTGGATGCACGCCCGCCTCGACTTGTGTTAACTGCCGCAGCGATGTTTATTTTGACAGCCCGTGGGTTGATAGAAAAAGGTCGCTTCACCCAGCATAAAAAAAAAGGCTACGCCACTTATTCCCCACTCAGGAAACACACTGGCTGCTGTCTGTCTCCCCCACATTTATCTTCTAACATTCCACGTCTCACCTCTCGCGCAAGCAATAACGAAGCGACCACGCATTGGGCCGTTTTATGCTTTGTTTGGTGACAGCAGCTTGATTTTATTCGGTATATTCCTTTTCATAGGACCCTTGCTATTAAAATACATTTATATTTAAGTTTGAAAGCTTATAAATTCCTTGCCAGAGATGACTGAACTCGAACTTGGTGTGAAAAGTGACATATTTTGACCCCTCCCTCACCGCTTTAGTACCCCATTCATAAAAGCCCAATTTTACGGGAGAAGGGAGGGTGAAATGAGCATTTTCTCACCAAAGATTTTTCAAAGGAAGTGAGGTTGGGGTGTTATAAGGGAGGACACTATATGGTTTGTGTGTCTCGGAGAGATGAGCTAGCCTTGAAGAATGTTAACGAGGGGAGGGAGGGGTGAGCTTATGCGTCATGAAGCCGCTGCCGCCAGCCAGCCGGGCGAGCTTCGTGTGCGCCCACTCGCGTTGCAGAACCTACAGCTGACATATTTTTAAAGGAAATGACCCATTATTTTTTTGTTATTCTTACATGAACATTATTGGAAGTATTAAAGCCTACACAAAAATACGCTGTGTGTTAAAATTAACAGATTTTAATGTTCTTTCATTTTGTTTTTTTTTCTTTCTGAATTTCACATTTTGGTCAAAATCTCCAATTTTTTTACGGTTTTCTCGAGAATGTATTCGTTAAATCCGGGGTTCGTGACATTGGGGTTCTAGTGTATTTAACTACGGCAAGCAGAAAACGTACATGTAAACTAACCAGTAAAAATAAACTGTCTTTTGACATATTTTCTTTAGAGGTGGCCTGTAGGGCAACGGACTAGTCATTAAGGTTGAGGTGGGTTTAAAGCAAAGCCGTCTAGCATTGTGAGTGACAGCATCCTGCCATTGTACGGCTGGTTCCTTAGCGAGTAGCGGTTTGAGGGGGGGGGGGTTTTAAATCAACTGGAAATTTCTGAAAACATCTATTACGACCCCCCCTCTATTACGACCCAATTCCTGGGAACCGTGAGGGGTCGTTTCAGAGAGGTTTGACTGTACATAAATAAATGCGGTGTTGCGGCAGCTATATGTGAAAATCTGAATGATACAGAGGGTTCGAAGCAAGATGCTCACTATATGGTCTCAAGCATCCCTTAGGCATATGTATAGAGCCAAAATTTTATGGTGTTATAAAAAAGCAAATTTTTTCATTAAAAATGGTGGATTTAGTCTTTATTGACATTAAAAATTTAATTCATGTAATAAAAAGTACTGTAAATGCTTAAACAATTTGTGGTAACACACTTCAAATACTACTACATATATTTATGAGAGTCAGTTAATTAAAAAAATTCAATAATCAATGTGATATTCCTCTGTAGATCTTTATCTATAATTGTATGCAATCAGCTATAAACTGCTTTAATATACTTTACTTAAAAAAAATTATGTACATCATAGAGTACATTTTATGTACTATGTTTTAGATGAAAACATCAAAGACATGAATTGTATATTTTAATAGCTATAATGACGTAATTGAGGTGAAGTTCACTGCATTTAGATGTTATGTGGTGTTATTGACTTTCAGTTCACAGTGTTTGGTAGTTTATTGACTTAATTTCGATGTTATTTAGTTTTTATGACTATTCACCGGATAATCTTGCTCAACCTATGTACTATCAGTCCTTGCAGTTGGTCAAAAAAAATTCCAAAGTTGTGATTCACACTCAATTTTCATTGCCATTTTTCAATTTATCTGGTGCCAGTAACCGTTTGAAAGATACAAAAGAAATTTATAAATAACCCATGCACGTGTAAAGTTAAAAATAAAAATACCTCATTTTTCAAGCTCTTGATTTCCTTCTCTGCCTTAACCATATCCACAAGTGTCTTCAAGGCTTCGTTACTACACAGTGGATGTCTGGAAAAAAAAAAAACTGTTGAGAATTACTCATCAAAGCCCCACTCAAGGCACACACACACACACTCACATACACAGTGAAATGTCTAACTGTCAGATGGGAGATGCTGTTTTGTAATAATTCCTGAACAAATTTCAAGTATTTCTTCAAAAGTGAATAAAGAAGTTCATTTTGTCAGTGACTTCATTAGACACATTTAATCTTAAGATTATCTCAACCTGTCCTATAGTTGAACCATGCCGCACACCGACAGACAAGGGTTTATTTCCTCGTCTCTTCATGGCTGGCCATCTCTTACCGTTAATCGGCTCAGTGCTCATGTGTCCTTGGACTCCCAAATGAGGGCGGTAGCTACGCTTCCCTTTACTACGCCCAGAACAGCTACCTAATAGAGCAGTCCGGACAGCCATAGCCACACAGACCTGAGGTCACGTGCAAGACAAGAGCATCTAACGTCGGAACTCGCCAGAAGTACCCGGCAGCGAAATAATGTCCACAAGGTGCTACGGTTTTTTTTATCACACGAGCAAAGTTTATTTATTGAAAATAATTAATTTACCTTTGGCCATGTATGAAGTACATTCACAGCGAATTGCATCGCTTTCCTGACCACATATGCGATAAAAGAGGGCAGAGTCATTTCCCGCATTACAGCTTCTTAGAACTTGATGCCTCGAATTTTTCCCTCATCCAGCCATCGAAACTGCCTGCAATTCAAGACCTGCGACCTTCTGCTGCAAGAGTGTGTTCGATGCCGCCTGCCTGCCGCCAACTTGAATACCCGTTTACGGACAGGCGCCTCGTTTGTGTTATTATCCGACCATTTACGAGCACACTATCTTGGGCAAGTGTCGGGGAAGGTAATCCAATCTTCATTATGGTTAGTATTTACTGTGTTGGAATAAACATCAGTGGAAAATCCAGCTTCAGATAAATCAAATCTCATTTAATAAAAAGTTTGCCCGCCCCTCAAAGTAAAGCTGTTTGATTCGCACGGTACATCACGGATGATATGAGGTAGGCGGTCATAGATTCAAAATACCGCTTTTTTTTCCATTAAGTGAATTTTTATATTCGTGCATCCACAATGTAAACAGCACTTGTGTAGCATTAAATACAATGCAACGAATAAATAATATGACCAATCAAAAAATGGTATTTTGCTCTTTCTTTAAAAGCTATTCCTTTCCTTACAGCCTGAAAGTTCAGTTATGCCATCTTTTGTGTCAACAGCAGGTCTGGAGAGAAAAGCCAAAAGCTTTCAGGGCTAGTTTACCTTGCATCACTAGGATATGCTAGTGGCAAATAATGGCAGTCACATTTAGTAAACAACACAGTTGGGAATTACGTTAACAGGTTAAACACACTTTCTAATAATAGAAAACATTTAACTTACGATTTTTTAAAATTTAATTAGAATTGAAATACATTTTATGTTAAGATTATTATTTTGTAATTCAGAAATGTTATTGGATCCTCTTCAGAATTTTATGCCGAAGCCCTATTACGTAAACAATTTTGTCCATGAATTTTCTGAAATTAATTTTAGGTTGTTGAAATCTCCAAATGTTATTCAACAGTTATTTTAATGTATTAAAAAAGTATTTAGACATATATTAGTACTGTAAATTGATTTAAACAAGGATTGTAAAACCAATTATTTTGATTAACATACACCCTTGTGGAAGTAAACTTATTTGATCAGCGCTGCTTTAATTTATTAGCGCTGTTTAAATTTTCCTGGAACGAATTAGAGCGTTACTTCGAGGGGCAGGTGTAAGCATTTCCACTGGCTTAAAGTTTCAAGGGAAAACCCATTCCCTGAGTGAGTATGTCAGTCATCATTCTGAGTGTGCATTCTGGACACTCATGACACTTTGGGTCTCTTGTAGGAACATACCCAGGACTCTCAAGTTCACATCACTGACAGCAGGGACACAGGTGAAATCCCAAACCAAAAGCCAGAACCAAATTTACGAGCGAGTTAAGTATTCAAGTGGTTTGGAGCACATTACAATCTTGTAAGTCCAGTCGTATTACGCTTTCTTTAGTAACTGTGCAACGTAAAACACTGGCTTTACTGTTTACAAACACACCCCTACAGTTAGTGGTGTTCCGTCAATTTGAAAATATTTGAATTCTTACCACGTGTTTTCTTTCTGTCAACAGTACTGTAAGACTTAAAAATTTATGTCCTTATAAACTGTCAGTCGAGAAAGTTGTAACACAGGCAATGTTTAAGTGGCAATTACAGAATTTTCTTACAAAAATGGCTATAAATTGTCCACTACAAAAATTAGTAGGAATGCTTTGAGCTGAAAATGTTAATGTGTTAGTGGAAAGTTGTATGACTTTCTGGTTATGCATACATTGAAATCTCATTATAACATACTTCTCTTTATTAGTGTTATTTTTCTTTTCATTTTAAAGCATATATTTTCAGATCCTTACAAGATTTTCTGCATTAATCAAATGATTGTAAAACTGTACTATTGTACTATAAAACAGCATAAATAGAAACAGTGAGATGAATAGAAACAGTCTGCTTAAAGAATCTTACCAACAATGATACTCTTTAATTTAAATTTTTGTTATTTTGTAAGTTATTTACCAATGCTATTAAGAGTGATAATCATTGAATAATTTGTATTTAAATATTTATGAGAAGGCCGTTTCTATTCACCCCAGTTTATGGTATCATAAACGTGAGTTTTTTCAGGTATGATGCAATGAGATTTCATTGAATTTAGATTCAAAACCAACACACTTCCAAGTTCGTAGTGTGCTCCTAACCGACTAGTAAGTTACAAGCTGCCGGCAGTTGGGGTAGTTTCACAACCTCACGTGGCTCGACAGCACCCGCTTCAGCCCCGTCGGCTCGTGCAGTCTCGCCGTGCTGGCGACCTGCGGGGCGCAAAGCCTGCGCAGCAACTCCGTCTCGGACGTGCTCCTCTGACCGTCCGTGCACGGCGGGGCGTCGCCGTGCTTGGCCTCGTCGAGCTTGTCCCGCAAGCAGCGTGCCTCGAACTCGAGCTGCGCGACCCTGGCGGCGGCGCGCTTCATCTCGCTGAGCTCCTCCTCCTGGGAGACCACTTTCTGCTGCTGGCGCCGGCAGTCCGCCTCGAGGCCGGCGATCTTCTCCCTCAGCGCGCACACCGTCCTCTCCTGCTCCGCCACGGACTCCCAGGCGCTGTCCAGCTGCTGCTTCACGTCGCAGTACTCCTTCCGGAGTTCGAGGCCCTCTTCCTCGGCGGCCTCCAGCCGGGACGCCTGGTCAGCCACGGTCTGGCGGAGGGCCTGAACCTCCGACCCCAGGCTCGCCAACCTCTCCTCGCGGGCGCACTCGAGGACACCTCCTTCCTCGTCCCGCCCCGAGGTGCCGAGACACATCTGGTACGTCTCGTACGTCAGGCGCGCCTGCGTCTCGGTGCCGGCAGCGGCGCCCACGAAGACGGTGGCTTCCAGAGCATGCTCCTCGGGACCGGGGAGCTGCTGCCCCAACTCGGCCGAGCGGCGCTCCTCCTCCAGCTGCCGGCTCAGGTGCCAGTTGTCCTGCTCCAAGCCGGCGTTGGCCTCCCTCAGGCGCTCCAAGCGCTCGGTCGACTCCCGCACGAACCCTTCCAGCTGGTCGATGAGGGCCGCGGAGGAGCGCAGCTGCTCCTGCAGGACTTGGTTCTCCTCGCCGAGGCCGTCTGCTTGGGCCCGCAGGCCCACCAGCCTCGACTCCATCGCCCCCTCCGCGTTCTCCAGCGACGTTCTGTGACACTCGCTTGCCTCCAACTGGAAAAAAGCATGCCAACACCATACTAAATAATTACTCATTTCACCAGGAATTTGTAGGGACCTGAAAAATTCGCGGGTTCAATGACCTCTAGCATGAACTCCATAGTTCTACGTACACTCATTCAAATGTCATTGGCTGCTGTCTTGTGAGACGTCCCAACATAGCAGTCTGTGATTTGATGCTGCTTTAGTTGAGTTTTTCTCATTGGCCCAGAGTCATCCAGGTGAGTTGTGAGCCAATAGCAGAGGCAGCAGTGAAGTATAACTATTTGAATTCTAGCCTATCGCGAAATGAATCAGCGAATTTTTCCGGTCTCTAGGAATTTGTCAGTGAAGATCAGCACACAAATTTTAAGAGCAGCTAACAGAAAAAAACAGTTACTGTGCTTCTATCTGGAACACATAGTCAAAACAGTCTTCCCCCATGTTCACAATCTCTACTCGACTTTGCACCGTGGGCGTGAGGGTGCGAGCGTCTGTGCAGATAATGTGTTCCACGTACGTGTGGAACGAACGAGTTAAAACAATCCGCCCTTTGCGGCATGTGACATAAGTAAAGTTTGACTCACAAAATTAAATTAACAGTCGCGGCAGCACTTTTATAAACTTACCGCGGCAGCAGTGGCAGTAAGAGTTCTTATTTTCTCTTCCTTCTGTGTAATTTCTTGTTCCTGCAACAAAAAACTGAATTATACTATGCATGATTGAAGCCTCCGTATTGTCCTTAATAATCTAGCATTCTACAGTATGGCACAGTCTGTAATCTGTCACTAATTGAGCCGCTCGCGTTCAGATTTTTCCCGGTGGATTCCAGCTGTTGGATTGGCTGCCAAACTTAAAAAAATATATATACATTAAAGAGGTGTGTGGATAAAATTTTTTTTACAGTATATGTTTCTAATGCTTTCTTTTTGTTGGTGGGAATCTAAGATTTTTTTATAGAGGAGCAGGGGGATATATTACCCTCAACCCCCCCCCCCCCCCCTTCCTTTTGCGTACACCCTACACCCTTGCTCAAAGTGGTTATTCAATTTTAAGTTATGATTTTGCTGATAATTATTATTTTGTACAGAAGATATTTCGAGCAATTCAAATGAATGTATACTTAAATTGTACATTCCTACCTGGAAGTGAAATATGTACTGCGCAATGAGATTTCCCTCTGGCAACTTCGGCAGATTTACACAAAATTAACCCCTGTACATTTGGCACTACTAGTGGGGTTTTACATCTCACTAATACGCGCAAAGGTACAGATTCAGTCCCCAGTTTGAGCCAAGCAGGGATGTTGGGGTAAAATTCACAACCATAGCCACATGTTAGCAATAATGGTCTCAGAGAACCCCTTGTAAGGAATAAAGAAACACTTATGCACAGAAATAAAAATAATATGCCATAAATAGAGACAAGATTTTATGGTTTTATTTTCAGGCCAGTTTCATTTTGAGATTTCAGTTTATTATTATTTTTTTTAAATTCTGTTTATTCATAAAGATAACACATTAGTGAACAAATTATTTCTCAAATACAGTGTAATTTTGACTAATACATGATGCACTTTTACGATATAATAATTTCTTATAAGCACGTCTAGGACAGAACTACCTGGAAGAATAAAAATAAATTGGCAAGGTTTTGTGTGTTTGAAAAATGTACCAATGTTATAATGTAAAAATTAGATGGTAATGAAAGTGGTAAGATAAAAAAATATATATATAATTTTTTTTTCCTATTTAGTATTTATTTATTACATAAATTGTGGTTAAAAATTCATGCTAAATAAATTACCTTCATTGAATTTAATATATTAAAATATTACATTTATGTGATGTGATTTAAGATTTGATTTAAAATTTTGTGTAATTTCATGATTTCTAGAGAATTTCGGTGCTTTATGGTGTATTAACCTGCATATTATGGTGTATTGACACGGTTTTCAGTGTTATTTTGGTTTTATCGCCATCCACAATAAAATCTTGTCCCTAGCGATAAATAATCAAACACTGCTCAAAAACAAAAAAAATCTTACAAGTTCTTGAATCCTGCTTCCAAGGTGTTCGACTGTTGAGTTGTGAGCTTTGGCGGAATCCGTCATAATTGCAATAATCCTCTCTTGGTTTGCAACCTGTGCTCAGAGAAATAGATGGATAATTAAGGCACTTTACATCAGCATTAAAACTAGTGGTTTCCAAACTCGGGGTCGCTACCCAAAATAGGGTCAGAGGAACAGTTCTGAGTGTCGCAGCCTGGTTCTTGGGAGACAAGCTATAGTTTAGTATACAACGAAATGTGATGGGACCGGGAAAATAATTATTTAGAGTTGCGGTTGTCAAGGTTTGGAAACCACTGCTATACCCAAGAGGTGGGCTAGTCAAATCTTCAAATACCATAAAATCTTTGGTATTCAAAGGATTCGATATTCAAGGAAAAGTATTCCAAGAAAAATATGGGAGGAAATACAGTAAATTAAAATATTCAGATTCACCACTGATAACCTCTAAAGTTTACCAGGTAAACTTTTTTCTTCTAACTTATTCTGTTACAATTCCTCACGGCAGTTTCCTTTTAACATTTAATTATATAAATAAAATTATTATTTGTAAAGATTCTAGAAAAGTAGCTTGTGAAACAAATATATAAAGGGTAGAATATTTAAATACCATAGTATATAATTTTCTTTTCTTCTACATTATTAGTTTTGAACTTTGAAACCCAGATTCGGAATCAAGAGGTAGATTCATAATACTCTTTGGGATTCAAATTAGAGATTAAGATTCAAGAAAATTGGGATTCGACCCATCACTACTATACACAAACCAATATTTTCAATTTGAAGCAGAGACTTATAGTTTATTCTTAATTTTTACAGGTTATAATATTGTTTTAGTAAGAATTTATATATGCATACTTAGTTATTGTGTCACCCAAACATAAACAATAATTGTTTTTGCCAATTTAACTGAAAAATACGCTTACCAGAACATAAAGTGCACCTGACCATAGAAATCAATCAGGTTGTATGCCTCTCTTAAGAGCCTGATGTGACCCGTAAAAAGCACCCCCTCCCTCACCCCCAAGTGCTTAATCGCCTGCTAGCACGTGTGTGTTTCAATAATGATGAACAATCAGTGCCACAAGCTCGTAATATCTGAGTTACAATTATTATTTTATTTCATTTGTGTATGCATGTTGCCATTTTTCAGCTGCTTGAACAATAAGAACGGAGCCAAGCCATGCACGTGGAGAAATCTGAGTCTCGCACCCACACGTCACATCATGGCCGTGTCCACTTGCCCTTCCACGTGGTGGCACCCTCGAGAATCAACAGACGATGTTAATCATAACCACTCAAGATAACCCCAGGACACCAGTCCAATACAAAAAAATTTCTAAACAAAAAGAACTCAACAATTTTTACGTTAGAAAGCTAAAACATTTTCAGAAATAATTTACACAAGTCTGACGTGAACAGTCTTGAATTATTTATATTTGATGTGCGACTGTAAACGGAAGTGAGGTGTCAAAAAAAAAAAAAAACAACATGTAAGTTAGTGAAAGGCTGCCGGAAAACAAAAGTTTCAGTGACTTCCGGCACGGACCACTCCGGTTCATTTCGAGACTTTTTCCCGCGACTTCAGTTCCGTTACCTTTGCACGACCTTGTCGTGACGTGCGGACGCTGGGATGGCATCCTGCGGTTAAGTGCCACTCACCTCCTCCTCGGCCGACTGCAGCTTCGAAAGACACGCCTCAAGCTGCCGCCTCAGCTCTGCCCCTTCGGGCGCTCCGGGCTGCATGTCAGCAGCCTGCCACGCCGCGTCAGGATCTAATTTCTCTGAACTCTGAAAACCCACACATATGACCATACGTAATTATTAATATAATTAGAGACAATATTTTATTGTTTTATTTTTAGGTTCATTTTGCTTTAAAAAAAAAATATGTTTACAAACAACAAAAAGAGCCAAGATTTTATGGTGTTATATAAAAAAGCTAATTTCATCATTCAAAACAGTGGATTTCATCTTCAGTGCCATTAAAAATTAAAACACACATAATAATAACTACACATAAAGCACAATTACATTTGATTGATTGCTTCAAAAATTTGCAATAAAACATTAAAATATTTACTTGAAACAGTACAGTAAACTACCTATTATTCGCGCATGCTACGAAAAAATACAGCACAAATGTAAATCTGTATTTTATTACAAGTGAGCAAATTTTAACTCTACTGACGAGTGTATTGTGTGCAGTATACAGTAAAACGCCAACAGACCTTCTCGGAACTCACGCAGTAGGCTGGCATGCGTTGCTATTTTTGTCTCTGTCGCGCTTTGTTTCTAGTCGTATGGTTGCTTTGACGAGCAGACAGTCAGCCAAGGTCACTACCTTCCCCTTCCTCCTCCTTCATCCTCATGGCCTCTTCCTTTCTTTCTCTCTGGTCTATTGACATGCCCACCTTCTTCTCTCCGCTCACCCTTTTCAGTTGACACTGAGCGTGATTGCTGACCAGTCTAGCCTAGTTACATCATGTTTTAGTGTTTAGTGTTTGTGTTTGCCTGGTTTGGTGTTTTTCGTTAAGGATTTAAAATGGCAGAAAAGCGAAAGAAGGTCGTGTTGACGATTACGCAAAGACTGGAAATGATCTCTAAAGTAGAAAATGGCGCTTCAAGGAAGCAAATGTGTTTGGATTGTAGAGTCGGGGAAACAACAGTGCGTGACATTTTAAAGAAAAAAGACAAACTAGTTAATTGTAACTTTTACTGTACATAAATTTTTAGATTTCTAAGTTGAAATTAACGTTTCCTTTTTTGTTTCTCATTTTCTGCTCTTTTGCGGATTATCCGCGATTTTCACTATCCGCGGTGGCCCTGCCACTTAATTTCGCGGATAATCGGGAGTGTACTGTACTACATTTACTGATGAGATATATAAACTAACTAATAATATTTTACTTAGTACATACAATTTTATGTTTTTAAATAAAAAAAAAACTAAATATTAATGAAATTAATTCTGTATTTTATAATATAAAGTATGAGATAATTGAGGTGAATTTTCCTGCATTTCATGTTATGAGGTGTTACTGACTCAATTCTGGCAAACAAATCGTAGCTGTATAAAGGCTAATATGCTATAAATTTGTTTAATAGCTTGAAAAGAACTCACTAGGAAGAATCGTAAAGATTCCATTATGTAATGAATATTGCTAAACAAATATATTACCAACATAAGTGAGATTTCGATGAAACCAACCCTTAAAGCAAAAATTAAGGTGACAATACAGTAGTATCGGATAGTTAACAGTAAGTATTTTATGTCAGTTCCTCTTTTCTATGGTCCAAACAAATAATAATAGTGGCGTGCAAATTGAGAGTGAGATAGAGATGTAGATATATATAGATAGACAGAGTGATGGAGAGAGTATGATAGAGATATAGAGTGATTGAGAGATATAGATATATAGGGATGTATATATATATATATATATTGTATATAAAGAGAAATCTATGCATAGAGGAGATAGTATATAGAGATAAAAATAAAGAGTTAGATGTAGAGAATTATATAGCTATATTTATAGTATACAGATAGACATACATATACATGATTAGAGAAAGAGATAAAGAGATGTATAGATGTATAGAGTTATAAAGAGATAAAGAGAGATATAGTTAGAGATGCTTCTTTTTTATGTGTGTAAAAACTTCAAAGAAATGTTTAAAATAATTAAAGAGGCTTTGCAATGCATGCGGGTAATTAGCTGGTCTGCGATATAATTTCTTTGACTAATTATTGTTTTTTTAATAATTTGACTATTTAGCAATTTTTTGAAAAAAAAAAAAAAAAATAAAGAAAATCCAGCTTCCACCATTATGCAGCCTTCCACATGCCTTCCACTATCAAACTTAAATTGAAAATAGAATGATATAATAAAAATTAACAAATTCAAACAGAACCATGCATATGCCATTTGATAGTGTGAATGACTATGCACTAAAATACCAACCGAAGAAAAAATTTGGGTGACGGCAGACAGGAGCATATATTTTCCTCAAATTACCATTACTGGGGAATTTCCATTGACTTTCCAAGATTTCACGTAGATTCCCCTTACTTTCCCTCAAACTTTCCAGAATATGGATGCCCTATCAACACTACTGTAGAAAACTGCACGTAAGCCTGACGCTCTTTTCTATCTGTCGGCCATAAAATTTGGCGGAACTCGTTAAAATTACTCCCAGGTGACCCGAAGGTTTCGGTAGCCACCTTCACCCGAAACCTAAATGACAAGTGAGACTTGAAGGGGCGTGAGCCGCTCACAGCTGTCCCAGAAGAATCCCAGTCTTGAAAAGCGCACGGCGTGTCTTGCAACTGGGCTCGTGTTGACGACAGTTCGGCGGTCAGGGCCCTCAGCGCGGGGAGCAGGGCTTCCACGTCGGGGTCCACAGCGGCACGCCCGGCTCCCTGCAACAACCCGCGCGGTTGGGGCCGTGTCTCTCCGCACTCCCCCTCCCGCGCACTCCGGCTCGCCATCCAACTCTCGGCACACAACTGGTGGAACACTTGTGCAATGTCTGATCAGTGCTGCACCTACTTTCAGGGCCCTGAAATATATTCACATTCGTTTTTTTTTTTGTCACACCAGATATATGTATTTTTTTGAAACCTAATAGGTAGGCCCCCCTGAAAGTGGTAAATAAAATTTTCAGATTTCATCATTAAAAATTAGCAAAAGCTGTGTTAAAATTCACTTAAAAACACAAAAGCAGTGCTAAAATTCACATAAAAACACAAAAGCGGTGCTAAAAACTTGAAAAAAAAAAGTGTGTGTGTTACTGTAAATATATCTGAAATTATTTAAGTTAAATAATTTTACTTGAATCTACTCATTACTGAATACCCTAAACAAATAGGTTACATATATTTATATGACAAACTTTTGATTTATTCACTGATTATTAGTTCGTTCCCATAAACTAATCTGGAAAACTATTAATCCCTTTAACAAAATCTATAACACACTGTTGACCAACTAATCATCATCGTCATACCATTCAAAAATGAATGTTTGTTTACATTTTCCCGCTTTATGGCGCAATTTAAATGGCTTTCTGCTTGATATTACGACGCTGTTCCAACTATATGCCAGCGCCCCCGGCTGACGTGGTAAGGCCACTCATGTAAGGCTGTTCCAAACACCATTCGCCACCGTTCGCCCAATCATCTACTTGCTTTTGTATTTATCCGGTGTCGCTGTTCCAAGCTGACATCAGTGCCCCGAGCGGTGTGCATAGGCTTTAAAACTTCGCCTGTTTGTCTTATCTATCCAAACATTATGCCGGAAAGGAAAATAAACGCCGTAGTTTTGCGTATTTTTACAGTATATTTTTGGGTTTAACATTATAACGTGAGCGTGTGTAAGCTTTTGTTTGCTTTAGTGCATTTATGACTAATGTTCAGTGGCGGCCATGTTGCGGTGTTCGTTTACCAGTGACGAGACAAGTCTTTTACCCAGTATTTAAATTTCGCATAAAAACACTGCGATTTTGCATTTTAATACTAAATTTCGTGTAAAAACGCTGTGTTATGGCGATTTCGCGTAAAACCTGTATTTTACGGTGATTTCGCGTTTATCGTTGTTTAATCGTGATCGCGAAAAGAACAGGCCCCTACTAATAGACGATCTATCCAGTATTCTATTGTTCTGCACTTTCTGTTCTGGCACCAATCGAACCGCTTCGACTGTAGACCTTGGCTGCCAGGTTGCAGTACTGTTTAAGTTCACTCAGAGTTACTGTTGCTGTTACTGTTGGTTTTCATTTCAGTACTATGTTTCCTGTTTATAAACTGGTTACGTTACAAATTTTACATTCGGTATTCACTTCAAAACTACACTGACATTCAATGATCTGGCAATATCGCTAATTCGTAGATACAAGATTTTATGATTTCATTTTCAGAACAATTTAGTTTTAAAAACTGGTAGGGTTGTGCGATTCCATGATTTTCAGTTCGATTCGATTCCGATTCGATTCTCACTTCAAGAGTTGAAATTCGATTCCGATTTCGATTCTTTGGGTAACTTTATCTACATAGTCATTAGTCTGGTAGTGCTAACTAAAAAAAAATTGCATTTATTTTGAACCATATGTATTTAACTAAAATGAATAAGAAATACATTTCTGGAAGATGACTGCGGCCCTTAAACTTGCCACAATTTTCATCCATTACTTATTTTTTTATTTAATCACTTCACCACTGTTTAAAGATGTCAAATGTTACCAACGGTAAAGTCAGCTGCCTCACTGGAGTCACCGAGATAGTGCGATGCGTGCTGCGCTAAGTATAATTTATTAATTAACCTACATTTGCACATATGACGTATGCAGCATGGCCTAGCCAGTAGGTTTATTTAAATTAAAACCAATAAGTAACATATTTTTCTTTGTTTTTTTCAACAAGATCTGTTCCCCTAAAAACGGAAAAAAATACGTAAATATGATTAATTTATTAACTTCACGAAGTTAAACCACACAACAATGATCAGCTTTAATTAAGTTTTGTAAAAGGCAAAAGCATAAACAGTAAACAGTACTTCGATACTGAGAGAATGTTACGATTCAGTGATTCGATTCCTTTGTGTCGGCACGCGCGATCTTTGATAAATGGTGGCCTATCACGGTAGCCTACAACTCACGTAGTTTCGGTTCCCTACCATGTTCGTGCAACTTCGGATTTCTCTCAAAAATTGATATTAAAAAAAATCTAAGGGTTAGGTTAGGTTAGGTCAGTCACAACATGCTTGTTTTCATTGGAAACTTCTGATTTAGCGGCTGAAGTGGCGTTAGTACCAAAACGCAAAACTTCGGAAATCTTCGGAAATACTTGCAGGCAACCGAAACTATGTGAGTTGTAGGCTTCCCAGCATGTCAACTGGTCTACACGTCCGGCACCGCTAAAATATTTTTATGTCGTAAATGTTTTAATGTTGGTTATTCTGTTAACAGAAGACTGTCACAGAATGGCGATCTTTGTAAATGTATCTATGGTTGAACAAGGAACTATTTTAACTGTTAACAGAAAATTGTGTGTTGATGGTTGTAAAATTCATTTTTAATATTTGTTATTTATTTTTCAAAACAAATAAACCAACAATATTTTTTTCCCGTGCAACGTGAGAAATGGTCATGAGTAATATGCCGTAAGTAGGCAGAAATAAAAATGTTTGAGTAGATTGTTAAACTATTTCATAAACAAGCAGTTTCGTAAGGTACTTATCTTTGCAAGCCGAAACAGTTAGTGGTTCTGTACGTGTAAATTATATCATACACGATCTTTGAAAAAAATTTAATGTTCGGCCTAACCTATATTTCAAAACGTTATGAAATTTGCTTGAGTGAAAGTGCGCGGCAATTTTACGAGTTACATTAATGATAATTGACGAATAAATTTATTTCTAGCAATCAGTTAAACGGTAACCGCCAATTTCTTTCTTCGATATTTTTACTTTTGAAAAATTTGCCAGAAATTTTCGATTCCAAATTTTAGTTTCGGTTCCGGGTTCAAATAGTTGAGGAATCGAATCGAAGTTGAAATTATCGAGTACCCGCACATCCCTAAAAACTGGTAATTTTGGTGTTATTGATTTTATTTTTTATGAAATCTGTTTATTAAAAATGATAGCATATTACCGAACAAATATGATACTTAAATGTTCTATAGTACAAATTTCTTAAAAACAGAGTCATATGATGCACTTTTTAAATTTGATTTGTAATAATCATGTACAACTTTTCTGAACAAATATAATAAATCCATTAAGTATTTCAGTGGATGAAAAAAATGTTCTGAGGTTGTAATATAAAAACAAGTAAATAATAACAGTTACAAGATTAAAACAAAGTAAACATTTTCCTATCTTTTGTTATTAAATTATGGTACAAATATTATGCTAAATAAATTACTTTCACATGTAGCTCTGCATAACCATCACCATTTTCCTACACCTGAAATTTGTGAAAATGATACTAATGATACTACTAATGATGGTTTATCAGTATGAACAACATTCCGGTCATTAAACAGTCGTCTCCATAAAATAAAATCCTTTGAAACTGATTCCATAATGTAATGTTTCATAATGTAAAAATGAGTAACTACGTAACTACAATTGAAAGAATGAAAAAAATCAAACTTTTTCCAATCTTCGTTACTAAATTGTAGTACAAGCGTCATGCTAATTAAAATATGTTCATTAAATTTTATATTTCAAAGGTTATTTGTCATTAGAGTCAAGTATTGATTGAAAATGCTACATACTTATTTCATGATTTGGTGCTTTGTGGTGTATTAACTCGAATTTTAGAGTATTATGGTGTACTAACATGCTTTTCGTTGTTATTTAGGCTTTATCGCAATTCATCATATAATCTTGTCCCTAAAAATAGGGTAATTTACCTTTGGGTGACATTTGGTTCTTCCGGTTTTATCCTGTAAACCACAAGGATGACTCTCTTCTTCCTAATTGCAACAAAAAAAGAAATACATCTCGGTGCTAGTTTAGAACAATAAAACTGGACTCTTCATGTAGCCCACAGACTAAATAAAATACATAACATAACTGTCACAATTTTGTAACTTATGTAAGATGTTGAACAACACAATATAATGAACTTTAATTAAATAAATATACAAAAGTATGTACAAGAACATTAAGAAGCAAGAAAAATCTGTAGGACAATACAAGCATTTTGCCAACATAACTTTTCAGTTATGTCACATTGATTGGATAAGAGCCCAGACATGAGAAAACTAAACAAGTTTGAATCAAGTTATCAAGTTGGAAAACAAATTAAATATATATGTATCAGTGAATTAAGTTTTTGATTATTTAGGGTTCTTATTAATCCTTCCAAACTCAGGGTGTCCACAAAAGCTGTTAAGAAATTTTCCTGACTTCCACTGACCAAAATTTCAAATATTTCCCTAATTTTTTTTTAAATATTCACTTATTTTGCCATTTTGAAAGAAAACAAATAAAGAAAACCCAACCTCCACCATCCACATAGCTACCTCAGTTTTCTCTCCAATATCTTCATTTCAAACAGAACCTTCCATACGCCATTTTCTAATGTGTATAGCTATAAAATAAAACACCACAAAAAAATACTTTCACAGTCTAGGTTATGACATACTGAAGCATTATATTTTCCCTTCAAATTACTATCACTGGAGAATATCCATTACTTTCCAAGGATTTCAAGCAAATTTTATGACTTTCCCGAATGCAGACACCCTTAAAAATTCATGTTAAAATCCCTGGTGGAATATGGCTCATTCATTAAATTACTATTAAAATATACCCAAGTCTAGAACGCAGATCGTAAAATATTCTGGTCCTGCCAGCAATAAAAAAAAATACACCCTACTGGTCAAAAAGAGAGCTAACATGCAGTAAGGTACCTCAATCAACTTGGCTACCACAGGAACAAAATACTACGTAGGGAGATAAGCTTAGGGTCAGGGTGGGTAGCACCCAAAGAATTGACAACATACCGTGACTCAATGTGAAATGTGATGGAATGGAATTGGGAGTACAGTATACACACTTGGACAGGGGAGGGGGGGAGGTGTTGGGAAAGATACGTGACTTAATATAATACGACCCCAAACCTTTTGAAGTTAACTTCGGAAAAAAAAAAAAAATAAAATTACGGAGCGGGATTCACAATTTCAAATACAAACTATTTACATTCATACGGTATTTACGACAGCACTTTCATCAGTAGAGTGATTTACAAGGCCTCTTTTGAAACCGCAAGCAGCGGTTTAGAAAAAAATGTCTTGCAGCTAAAGTTCAAATGTCATGGTTCAGAAAGTGAAGAATGCGCTCTTGAAAGAAGGACAGTGGTTGCTTGGAAGAGTTGAACGAGGAGGCGGAGGGAGGCTGCCTTTACTAGCAGCCACAGTGAAGAGATGATAAGGAAAGTTTGTATTCGATGGAAAGAGTTAGGGCCGGGGGGTGGGGAGAAGAACGATATCCTACGAGACAAACTCCATAAATGCTCTCTGCAATCTTAAGTGGCATAAGTGATGCAGTTCAGTTTAGATGCACATCACGTAGTTTTTCAACTAAGCTGTTCAGATTGATATTAATTAATTTTCTCCCAGTGGCAAGACACAAGTTCACGATTTAAATGTGCTCCCAAAATTTAAGTTGAGCAGTTTTGGTAAATATCATTGCATTATTATTTTTTGGCGAATATGGTAGGCACCCTCGATTCTAACTGGCGGGAAGGGAGTGGTTAGACCAATAAACTATCTATTCCCGTGTGAAGTGGTACCAACCTCGGAGTTGAGAGACGACCTCGACCAGCGATGAACAGGCTCCAACACCTTGATCTCGGGTTCAGTCCACCAACACTTGCAATCCTTAGCACAGAAAATTACAAGACACTCTTTGATTGAACTGCAAATGATTTTAATGCACTATGGAAATGAAAAAAAAAAAAAAAGTTGATAAAACAACACACAACAGTCAATTCTGGCATGGTGGTCACACAATGTTAACAGCCAGCTTTACATGTTGTGAAGTTGGCAGCAAACCAACAGAAGAAATAGCAAAACTCAGCATGTCATTTGACGTGCTATGTTAAAAGTTGCTGGACTCTGAAATGTTCTTCCTTTTGTTCATGAACGTTATTCTGCATCACAAAAGCACAACAGATGTGATGCAATAACATATCACATCATTGTGAACATGCAGTTTTTAAGCCAGCAACAAACAGAAACAAACAACTAGATGGAAAAATGTATATTTCCCATTACAATCACACAACATTTTTGACAATATTTAAAAGTTGGTTTTAAATCCAGCCATATGAGACTATTTGAGAAAAATTTGTTTAGTTAAAATTCAATATTTATTCAGAAAAACCATTGTGTGAAAATATTTAAAAATTAACAAAAGCAATTTAATAAATAAAACCTAAAAATACAGTAAATATAATTGTGTTACCAATGCACCAGTTAAACAATCATTCAAAAACAGAATTCTGATGCTCATTTCAGTATCACATGGCCAGCAACGTATGGAAAGAGAAAAACTTTTTAATCAGGAAGTCTTTGTCTTTTTTGCCGTGCTGTAATTTTACATTTCAGATTCTAATGTCACAGACATCTCAAATGTGGTCAGTTAGAAAAATGCTTTATACGCATCATCCCGGTTGCGCTGTGTAATCCCAGCATTAGAGCAATATTTGGCGTAAAAGCAGAAAATGGTAGTTTCATATGACCGACAAATCATACAAGTCACTATACCAATGAAAAGGTTGAATTTGCCATCTGGCGGAGGGATATTAAAAATATATTCTCAGCAGGGCTTTCAAAAATGTTGAATCAAAGGTGAACTAACAGAACCCTAATATGTGATGGGCAGAGACAAGATTTTATGATTTTATTTTTAGGCCAATTTCATCTTTAAAACATGGGATTTTTTTTTTTTTTAATTCTGTTTATTCATGATAGCATATTATTGAACATAATATATGACACATATTCTGTTATGATACCTACTTATTTTACCAAAAAAGTGTGATTCTGACTGATAGATGCCCTCGGAACATTAAAAATAAATCTGCAAGTAATTGTTTGAAAAATGTACCAATGTCATAATGTAAAAATGAGTTACTAATAATAGTAAGATAAAAAAAGAGTAAAATAAATTTTTCCAATCTACGTATTTATCTCTATCTACATATATATATATATATATATATATATATATATATATATATGTATCCCTCTATCTCTATCTATCTCTTTATATCTACATATATACATATATACCTCCCACTATATCTATCTCTTCTATATATAAATCTCTATATAGCTCTACTATACACATATATATGTATGTATATTTATCTAACCCATTTCATTCTATAAACCTCGCTCTATCTCAACTTATCTCTCTGTCTCTCTCTATCTCGGTCTATATATATATCTGTCTCTCTTTTATATTTAAATAAATTGTGTCATGCGTGCGCATTTATACAACAAAAACAGACAAAGTGCCGCTATATAATATGAAATAAACACATTTTTTGAAACAATTTGTGCTACAACTATTGCAACATAGTTATACAGTCTCAGAAACCTTCACGGGCATGCGCATAACTCACCAAAATTTCATCGCAATCGGATGAACGCATACGGCATGAACAAACGAAAATTAAAGACAGGACAAACGCATCAAACAATGGTGCGTTTAAAATTCAAGGCAAGTCTATCTATTGACGAAGTTAAGAACAAAACTGTCCTTTATTTTGCTAGCCGCTGCGAGCTCCACTAAGCGGGCTGGTCTCACCAAGGAGAATAATATTAATTTGCCATACCTTACTATGTGTATGATTGTGTGGCAAACATAGAGAAATGACACTCACTCACTATTTGTATGTCTATGACCTATGATTTTTTCTGTTATAAAATGAAATTATCACTTTTTCACTTCCTTAGGGATGGAATTTCATAATAATATTTGGTCTATGTGTTAATCCAGGTTATGAGCTCGCTGTAGGCCAAATGTCACCCAGATCCGTTCAGCCGTTCCGGCGTGATTCAAACATCCATCCGTCCAACTTTCACATTTACAATAATATGTGGGATTTACTTACATTTTCGGTGTTACAAAGTGTACTTACTGACTTGCTTTACGGTGTTATTTACGTTTTATCGCAATTCAGAGTATAATCTTGCCCCTCGAGACGGGATATCGCAACTCTGCCGGCCTCACCTTGCCTGCGCCGTCCCTGACACACTTCATGTGCTGTGACACCCTCGATATCGACTGCTTCAACGTGTCTATCTTCTCCTGCTGGACGCTGGCCTGCACAAGACAGCGGTACAAAGCTACGGCCACCAATCACCGACTGATACTGAAGTGAGACCACTAGCACAAGCATGTGGAGTAAATTAAATTCCTTTTTTTTTGGCCCTAGCATTGCAATGGCTTACGTATTAGCCAACACAGATGTCAAAAATATACAGCAAGTCCATAAAAGAATGTCCCAATTTCAATTGTATAATATAAGACTTTGATTTAGACTATTTGCAACAAATCATACATCACATTAAAGGTAAACTTAGTTTTTTTTTATTAACGTTCAACACATGCACTTAGTTATACGGCACACATCCAACCTAAAGTCCAATTACTCCCACGCTTTGTTTAACACGTCCGGAGTAATGCAAGCAATAGCCTCTTCAATTCTGTGTCTTAATTTATTAGGTAGCGGCAAACGTAGACAAAAAAAATTTTTAACAGCAAAGGCTTTAAAAATAAAACGGCCTTAAACAACTAACAGAGAGATTTCGGTCAGGGACCTGGCCACACTTTGAAACGTGTTTGATCGCAGAGTAAAGCTCCGAATACAGGTTTCCTGAAGAAAAAAACAATTTTCAATTTGAAAACCCTGGGAAGCAACCAGCAGTGAAGGGGTTTACCTGGTCCCTGGAGGCATTCAGCTTGGAGGACAGAAGGGAGGCGAGCCGGATCGGAGCATCCTCTGCTGCAGACCCCTGGAAACACCGAGCACACACACCTCGCTACAGCAGCTCCGTCGCCAAGAACCCGTTCACATGACTAGGCTTCAGGGAATCCTTTCTTGAAGTTATACTTCGCGCGCGTTATGAAAGAATGATGAGAGCGAATTTTCACGGATGAGCACGCACCATGCGACAAAATTTTCGCAGGATGAATAAAGGTCTACATACAAATAAATAATTATGTATGTGCTTTTAAATCTTATACTTTAATGACTGACATTGAATAATGGTCCACATCATTAAAAACATTTATATATTGTGAATGTGATAGAAATTGTGTATTTGTAAACTTTTTCAAGTGTACTTATACAAGTGAGGTTAATTTATACTTCTTTAGGAATGTTATTAAAAATAATGAAAATGATTTTTTAATTTGTGCGCGCAGAAGGCAACAAAAATTTACCAGATAAAAAAAGCTACTTACAAATAAAAATTATAAATGTGCTTTTAAACCATATACTTTAGTGATTGATGTGTTTATAAATTTTTTCAAGTGTATTTTTTATTATTAAGTGTTTTTTTTTCCAGTATGTATAATTTATTTGCATTATAAAATTTTACATTAAATAATGAAAAATTATAATAAACATTCAGCATGGTTATTGATTTCATTATTAATTAAAACTTATCTTGATTATTTTGCATTATTAAACTAAATAATTAATTTTATACACCTGTTTATATTAATATTGAATAATGAGTAGTTATTTAAATTTTTTCATTAGACTGAATTTTAACTTTACCAACAGTATTTGTCTGGGTTAGCTGATTTAAACCACACTGGTTTAAACTAAATGGTTTTTATATAAAAATAATATATTTTTTAAATAATTTATTTCTAAATAGAATATGTAAATTATTTTTATGAAAGGTCTAACTTTACTCTAATAACTATAAAAATTTGCTCATTAATGTATCTTGTGATTTACAGGAACAAAAAAATTACATATTAATCAAGATCTCATCATTTATAGTACAGTAAACTCCCGGTATATCGCGCCTCGATTGATCGCGGAATCGGGTATATCGCGGGTCAAACCATGTCCCCCAGTCAGAAATGAATAATAATAATGGAATAAATGGTTGACAGCCGATTAGGATAATTTTGCGTTGTAACTAACAAACTAAGCATCGGGCAGAAAAAAGCCTAGGCGTAGAAAATGTCCGCAGTAAAATTCTAAACAAGATATCTCCGTACATTATTCCTCTATCTTGTAGGGTTTTCAAATTATGGTCCAATCCAGCCCAGTGATATTTTCTGAAACACTAGTTCTTAACGTTGCTTTATCTCACAAATGAAGCATTGGACAGGGGACCTGATAAAGCCCACCGTTCAGCGACATCCAGCGTGACTCGGCTGGGGATTGATGTTGGATAGGCTTGGTTGTCGGTAAGCGCGGGGTAGGGAGAGGCGAGCCGAGAATATGGAGAGAGGTAGAGATTAGAGCGGGCAGAAACACGAGGGGGAGTGGGGGAGGGAATGTGTTCACGCAGCACACAGGCAGAGCATGAGTCACTTGAATGAGCAGCGTCGCTGCGTACAAGGCAAAATCAGGTAGTCCGGTGTTTAAAATTCCACTCCAGAATCTTAATTGGTACTTTACTGGACATCTGTATATAAATGTTTTGTTACAACCTAAACCTACAGACGTAATATTATTGGGTAATTCATTGTATTATACAAGTTCATCTTTTTACTTTGGTATAATGTTTTAACATTAAATAGTAAAGTAAATCGGCTAGCGTATTTTTAATCTTTGCCCAGGAGTTCCCAGTGGTCCAATATTTACATGAACCATACTGTACCACTTTTGCCGTGAGGTAGTAAACAAGTCCCGGAAATGTTTATGTGTAGCGGTCTCCCGACCTTTAAACAGAGGCTGGGGAATATAACACTTGCCGATCCGAGCCACACACACTCAGCAACTCGACACAGCGTTTGGTGAAATAAGTAAAGACAAAGTTTAACACAGTTTTTAATACGGCGTCACTGATTGCGCTAAAATTAAATTGGCGCAATTTTTGTTTCCCACATGTGACCATTTATAATTTACTGTAAGCATGGATAATAAAGTTTAACCACTTGACACGATAGACGATTCTTTATTTTTTATTGTACGAATGCTAGAATCGTTTTTTTCCTGTATCTGCGGCCTGCTTCTACAAAAGACAAGCTATCTGTAAGTAAATCTAAAATTTTTATTTTGTCAATCAAACTCGGTACTTTGCGATTCATATTCGGTTTGAAGTATCACTACGGCCTTTCTTTTTAGAAGACTTTGACCACAGAATCGTGTGTAACCGCACACACTGCACTTACTTTGTTACGGACACTGACGAAGCAGATACTGTGGCTAACACCACGAGACTGGCAGCAGCAGCTTGTGTGCCGCACGTGTGTATGGCGGCGTGTGGCGCGCTCGTAGGCCGTGCGACAAACTGTACTACGCGGCACGCGGAAAAATAAAAACAATTCAACATTTAATATTTATCTTTAAAATTTATTATTTTTATTTTTTCACCCGTGTTTAGTGAAAACTGCGGATGCAAAGTCCGCACAAAGGCGGACCGTCTATACTGTGCGTGCTTGCCGACCTATTAGAACACAGGCGGTGTTTTATGCCTTTAGACCTTGGTCACATCGAAACATCGCGGTTATGCAACAACGCGGGTAAAAGTTATGTCCCCCGACAACCGCGTTAAATAGGGAGTGTACTGTATATAAGTTATAAAGCATACCCCGCCTAACACTCCTCTCAAATTAAAAACAAATATTAAATAAATAATTTCTCTTTTGTGGGGAATCCTTAACTTTAATGTAAATCCCCATTCTATGGGAAACACACATTCTATGGAGGATCCTCAAGTGATGAAACACCCTCTCTGTGGGGAAGACACATTCTATGGAGGATCCCCATGTGGTAAAATACACTCTCTGTGGGAAAGACATATTCTATGGAGGATCCTAATGTGATGAAACACCTTCTCTGTGGGGAAGACACATTCTATGGAGGATCCCCATGTGGTGAAATACACTCTCTGTGGGAAAGACATATTCTATGGAGGATCCTCATGTGATGAAACACCCTCTCTGTGGGGAAGACATATTCTATGGAGCATCCTCATCAGTGGCGAGGCGTGAGGTTTACATGAGGGGAAGCAATTACTCCGTTCACACCAAAACATGATGAGGTTGCGGAGGGGGGGGGGGGGGGGGGGGGTCTGGGGACCCTCCGCCAGGAAAATATGGATTTCAAGGTACAAAATGGTGCTATTTAAGTAGTTTTCTTAACTGAACATTGACTATTCCACAGGTAGAAAAATTGACATTTTTTTTAAATACATTATTTTTGAAAAATAATGATTGACTTACATTATTCTGATAGTAAAATACCTACTCTACATTACTTATATACTAAGTGGGAGTGTAGTATCATCGTACGCCCACAAATCCCCCACGCACTGCCAGCCAACAGCCCGCGGGAGAGATGCGCGCGCCCCGAGAGACGACCGCCGACTGAAACGCGACATCGCCACCTGCCGTGCCGAACTGTACCGGACATAGCCGAAGCAGTCGGCGGAAAAATTCCACATTCTGCTTCGGCCATGTTCGCTCCAGTTCGGCAAGAAAGCGTTACCTTCGTAGCTTCTACCGCGTATTTTTCCAGCCGATCCCCTCCCTGAATCTTTGTACCATGCCACCCCCCTTTCGAAAGGAAACTACTGCGGCAGCCTTCCTGCTTAAAGCGATCCTACCAGCGCTTCTAAACCTAGCAACGCTTCTAAAACAGCATGTTTTTGTGTCAACGAGTTCTTTTTTTATAGCGCACAGCGCACAGTATTGGGTCCCAAGAAGATAGTGTAAAAAATACATACACCTAACTGCACGAGCCAAAGTAAAATACTATTCTGAATAAAATATTTATTTAAAAAATACAATGTCTGGAAACTGCCTGGGCAAGCACTGCTTGCCTTGCTTGCCCTGACGAGACGCCACTGATCCTCATGTGGTGAAATACACTCTCTGTGAGAAAGATACATTCTATGGAGGATCCCCATGTGGTGAAATACACTCTCTGTGGGGAAGACACATTCTATGGAGGATCCTCATGTGATAAAATACCCTCTCCATGGTTAAGTCCCAGTTTGATGTGCAGATTTGCTTAACTTCAGTTCTTTGATATTTTAGCTTTCATTTAAAAGGTTAAGAAGGAATTGAGAAAAGGTGTGAGGGCCAAATGTAAAAAATGTGGCAATGAACTGGAAGGTCAAGTCCTCAGAATAAAAATTCACCTACATAATATCTAAATGTGAAAGTTCAGCTATGCAAGTTGATGAATATGAAGCTGGTAAGATCCATCAAGTGTAATACTATTGTCTCTTGATTTTAACAGAAAACATGGTTGTGTTAAATTTGCTACATATTGTAAATTATAAAAAAAACCAAGTCATTTAGGAATACATGAAGTTTTCATTCTTAACTTTAAACAAATCACATATGAATATCAGTAAGCTTGCTTATATTTTATTTTGATTTAGATAGCATAAAATAATATTTTATGATTATTAAAGATTTTGATAGCCTAAAAAAAATATTTTTATGTTTAATATTATTCTGAAATTAACTCGTATGATATTGGTATGGTGTATCAAAGACAGTGCAGTATCAACACTTGCTGCATTATTCTAAATTCTTAATTTGCACGTGTATTCCCAGCTTTATGCAGTTAGCACTGAAAACCTGGCAGTAGCAAAGCATGCAACTAAGTTGTCTATAATAGGTTTAGAGTTATTTAGAGGTAAACTGTCTTCATTAAAAAAAATTTTTTCCCCTTTGTAATTTGGAACTAAATTAATAAGACAAACATTTCTTTTTCAGACTGCTTTACAGCTTCCACAAGCAAAACTCATACATCCATCATATCATCTGCGACTACGTAAAATAAAGGTACCGAGTCAAAATATTCTTTTGCAGAAAGAAAAAAAATTGAAAAGTAACATATCAATGGATTCCTACATAGTTTGATCAACACCAATGCAGAAAGTCTTTGGATCAGCAAGTAGCTCACTTTACATTTGCAACATACGAATCCATTCGTAGTGTCGAACATCCTCAGTTTGTGAAACTTATGTAACAGCTTCATAGCCCTTTATGAAGTTCAGAAAAATACATGCACTATTTCTGAGTCAGTGTTCGTGTGGAAAAATCTTCAAATGAAAATGGAAGCCACAAAGGATAAAAATGTCATACAAAAATTCCAAAAAAAGATATATATGCTGGATCCAAAAAGAAAAAAGAAATCATCACTTGGTTTTGATTTGACTAAAGAAGAAAAATTCATGGCATTTGAGTTTTCTAAATCAAGGTACTCGACAAGTTCACGGCTTCTATTAATTGTTAAATTTCAATCAAAAAGTTAACCTTTCCATAAATTGCTTTTTGAAGATGGAGTAACATCACAGGTTACAACCTATGAGTGGTGGAGAAGTCAGAAGAATGACATTGAGAAATTTAATGATAAAAGTTTTTTTTTTTCTGCTGAACAGTTACTTACAGCACAAGCTACTTCAGCAAATGTAGAGAGAGTCTTCTTATCATATGGATTTGTGCATTATAAAATACGTACTAATAAGTTAGGCATAGGGAAAGCATCCAAACTTGTATTTATTTTTAAAGCATTCAACGAACACAACCAACAGTGATGTGATGTGATGTGATGTGACCTGCAATACAAACAGGAAAGAACTAACATAATATTGTTTTAACTGGTTGAACTTGATATTTTGATTTTAATAACTAATAATCCAAAAGATTGAAGGAAAATGAGTGTTTTTTTATTACGCTTTTATGGCCTCTAGGTTTGATGAGTTTATTCTGTTGTACACATTGCAGTACGGTCACCAATTTTTTTCAATGAGTATTTTAACAAAATATTTGACAAACTCTTATACATTATAATCATAATTGGGAATATAGATTTCATAAAATTTACACGTGAGACAATTGGACGGTCTTAAAATGAAATATGAGTATGTTTTGGTTGCCGTCAGTTATGAATTGGGTGTAAAATTATTAATCAACCTGAATTATGATATATTTAGTTTGAATGTGATGAGAACACAAATAACTAATGTAATAAAAAAACCTGGTTTAAACAAAAAAAAGTCTAATTGTTTGGTTAAAAAAAAAACTGTTTTTTTTCCAACCCTGGTATTTATAATATAACTCCAATCCTTTTATTATTTTATTTCCTTTAATTACTTGCATGCAAAATTAAAGTTAGTTTTATATTACGCCAAGTACATACATATAACTTCTAACGTGCGTACGTAAGTACATGCAACCTTTATTTTCTTAAATTCAAATCAAATACAAACATGCAGTGAAAATACAAGGGTTGTCTGTAAAATAAGATCAATAATTTTTTCACGAAGAAAAACATGTTTATTCCCAATGAATATTGTTGTAAAGCCTAGACTTTCTACTATTTTTCTACATGATTCCCTGTGCAATTGATGCATTTTTGCAAGTGGTGTAGAATTTTTCATATTCCCGTTTCATACAACTCTGCCGCCATAGCACGCAGGTAGCGTACGACCTCTTCTCAACTCCTCGTTGGTCCTGAAATTCGTACCATCTAGGTGTGACTTGCAACACAGGAAAGAGATGATAATCGGTGCTAGGTCCGGGCTGCGACGTTATCACATCCAAATGGGTTGACAGGGTCGGTTGTTACCCGGGCAGTGTGGGGGACAAGCACTGTCCTGATAAAACGCATTCCCTTTGTTTTGAATTGCACTGCGAAGGTACTTAAAAGTTTGACAGTAGCAATCAGCGTTGTTTCCACTTCTGTGTTTTGTTTTGTTTGAAATCAATGGCCATACGGCAAGCTGTTCCTCACGCATGTCTGTACATCGGTTTCTTAACTCTCTGAATCATTTTTTAAAGTTTTTGATGTCCACACACTTCACATAGCTGTCGATGAAAAACTATAGGCGTAGTGTCCTTAGCACACAAAAAATGAATCGCAGAACGTAACTCACACCTGCCGGTAGCAGCAAGTGTAAGCTCCATCGCGAACGACTACCAAAACACGACTAAGAGTCGCAGACAGCTCGGAGTGGGGATTTGTAGGAGGGGGAACCAAACCACAGGCCAGTGTTGCCAGATCTTGCATCAACCTCGTATGTTTTTCACACTTCATAGGAGTCCAAGAAATATTGATTCAAAATACAGTAACAAGAATATATATTATCACATCAAAGATTATTTGTTACATGTAAAAAAAGTATCTACTATACCGCAGAAAACAAGTCAAAATTTCTGGATGAATCTACTTTACTTCAAACATGTACAGTGTAAACTCTTTATAATGTCACTCCATTTAACGACAAACTCCTTAAAACGTCGAAATTGCTTGACTTTGGTTGGTTTACCTAGTTTTCTATACAATAATACACTCTATATAGCGCCACGCTCACTCTATTTAACGACAATACGGCATTATAAATCATTAAGCAGTACTTTCTAAGTGGCCGAAATTGATAGCAACTGCAGCTGTGTACGTTCTTTTGTTTTTTGTTTTGTTGTTGTACTATCTAGCACGTGTTTACTTCGACTGACGTACCGGTGATTCTAAGAAATTTTGTCTTTTGTGTTTTGTATGATGAACTTGCAGATTTTTTACCTCGATCACTAGACTTTTGTCAAGTTGTTACATGTTATCATTATCGCAGTTGCTTACAGACTTTCGAACTGTGAACATGGCGAGTAAACAAAAATCTTTGTGTAGTGACGAAAATTTTTTATTAATGCGCTCAATAGAGGCGGGAGAAAAGATCAGTGATGTTGGAAGACGCTTTGGATTTAGCCGCTCTAGTGTGTCTACAATTTGGAAAAACAAAGAAAAAATAACAGACTATACGCAATAAGTGTTGTTATTTGTATGAATATTAATGTTCGTGAGTAAAATGTGTACATACTATATTAGTAAATACATATTATTATAGAATAGTAAAATGATATATTTTATTTCTCTCCATTTAACGACCACACTCTATAACGTCGAAAAATGCTCAGTCCGTTAAGTTTCGTTATATAGAGTTTACACTGTAATTATCTTTCCATTTCGTTTTTTTGTGAATTGAGTCCCATTTGCTGTTATAGGCCAGTAACAAATAATTCATGTACTGAATATCCATCAGCGTTCAATTAGTCTGTGTCTTAGTCTCATTTTGAATTTCACTACATATCTGCCTTCACTATAAGTCTCACACAGCCTAATTGAATTTGAGCTTTCAATGCTATTCAATGTATGTATCATCTATCACAGTACAAAACTTTATACTTGTTCTCAGTGAGATAGAGGGATAGAGAATTATTAATAAAAAAATCCTTGTACTACAACCAATTTGGTCATATTACTAAGAAAGGGTTTGTTGATGCAAATATATGTATACAAGATTAAGAATATACTAAGTGCATGTAAATGTTAATTGTTTGATTTATTTAAGCTGTCATACATTTAACAGAAAACAAAAAGGGCAAACTTCCTGACATAGTGTTATTGAATTTGCACAACAGTGGGTGTTCAAGATATTTTAAAAAAAGTGTAATGTGAAATACCTAATCATAATTTGTTCACGTACTTCATAAGTAGATCTAACTATTGCAAAATAATTTCTTGGTTTAACAATTTTTGTTTTTATTCAAAAGCAGTGACAGTTGTTAGCTTGCTGTTTTCTATGTCGTTCTTATGTAGTGTACGGTATGCAGGATATGCAGACTAAACACATACTCAAACACTACAGTTAAATCTATGGATATATATATTTTTAATGTAGCAAAATATTTAAGTTATCTTTGACGATTTCCGTCTTTGAATTCAATCCTATTTGAAAAAAAAAATGGTCTTAGTGCACATATAACACTCCCAGATCCTCAGTTCAGACTCTGTCAAATGGTCGAACTAGGCTTTGAACACAGATCCTCTGAAAGGTAGGTTACAAAGTCTACACCATTGCTACAACCATTTCATAAGTTAACTAAAGGAGAATGCATTACCCGCTGCTTGTCTTCAGTCCGAAGGCATTGCAAATGTTGTGAGGAAGGTGATTCTTCGCTGCGCTGAAACAATACATGCAGCAACTTGCAAACACTTTAATTTATTATAACTCATGTTACCATTCCCACACAATACATGCAGCAACTTATATACACTTTAATTTATTACCACTCGCATTGCCATTCACATAAAATGCATGCAGCAACTAACAAACACTTTAATTTACTATCAACTATCAGTCATGTTACCATTCCCACACAATCAGTGGCGGATCCAGGATTTTGGTTTGGGAGGGGCTTGACCCAGCTGAGGCTAGGCTTTATAACGGCAAACACTAAAACAGTAGTGGACCCAGATGCTTTTGGAGGGGGCTTGAGCCCCTTAGCCCCCCCTCTGGATCCGCTACTGCACACAATACATGCAGCAACTTATATACACTTTAATTTATTACCACTCACATTGCCATTCACATAAAATACATGCAGCAACTTACAAACACTTTAATTTACTATCACTCATGTTACCATTCCCACACAATACATGCAGAAACTTATATACACTTTAATTTATTACCACTCACGTTGCCATTCACATAAAATACATGCAGCAACTTACAAACACTTTAATTTATTATAACTCATGTTACCATTCCCACACAATACATGCAGGAACTTATATACACTTTAATTTATTACCACTCACGTTGTCATTCACATAAAATACATGCAGCAACTTACAAACACTTTAATTTATTATCACTCATGTTACCATTCCCACACAATACATGCAGCAACTTATATACACTTTAATTGATTATCACTCACGTTGCCATTCATACACAATACATGCAGCGCTGGTTCCCACACACACAAAAACTCTTGGACCGTAGACAACATTCCCCCCCCCCCTTCCCAAAAAAAACCACACGAATCCTACAGATTTGCAACCCCTGGTCCCTTCTACAGGACTGCAACTGTATGGCTTATAGTGCTATTAGTAAGAAAATATCAAGTATAATACCTTAAGTGATTTCTGGCAAACACCACTGAAAACCAAAACCAAGATGGCCAGACCTGGATTTGCAACCGAGTCCTCTGGAAAGCACCCCCTCACCCAATGAAGGTTCAACTGTCACGAGAACGTACAAACTCGCACCAGGTCGGTGTCACCTCGCCGCCGCGACCATCGGCGAACCGAGAGAGTCGACGGCTGGGAAGTGAGGTCGTCGTTTAGGCTGGTCGACTCACCCTGGCGCCGAGCGCCGAGACGCTCTGCTCCAACTGCTGGACGACGCTCGCGGTGATGCCGAGCTGCCGGCTCAGGCTCTTCGTCCGAGAGTCCAGCTTCTGCTGCCAGCTGCAGATCCGCTTCCTCTCTTCCTGCAACACCGCAAGCTGGCACATGCAAACGGTTCGCACAGGTCTGTAGAAAAAAAATTCTTTGGTTTTCAAAAATGCTTTATTAAACTAGGATAGCGTACAGAGGCCGTGGCCAAGATTATATACAATAATAGGTAACAATAAATACAATAACAACAAGGAAAAGAATATATCACTAACCTAGGCGACCAGCTACACACAGCAATACCAAACACTACGTTCCTTCTTGCCAAATGAAGAGCAAAACAAGAACTGGAAAAATATGCAAGCAAAAAAATACACTACACAAGGACATAAGCACTAGGGGAAAATTAGATTAAAAAACCCTTTGACTTTCCCATGACTTTCCAAGGCCAAGTGTCCCTATGACTTAAACCGACACCGATAGGCAGATCGGCGACCCCGGCAAGAACCCCAGCTACGCCACGTTCGACGCCGAACGGCTCATCGGCCAGGCGCTCCGACGACCCTGAGATCCAGGCCGACATGAAGCACGGGCCCTTCAAGGTGGTGAGCGACTGTGCGGCAAGCCCAAGAAAGAGTTCCCCAGTTCCACAAGTCCCTTGTTTCAACTTTGTGTACACTCAATAAAAATTAACAACATTGTTTCCAGACTGATTTCATATTTTAATAAATATGATAAAACTTAAAGGAAAAAATTCTTAAGCTTTTATAGTTACTTATTAAAATTGATATTACATTTAAAATGAACATACTTCTGAATCAAACATGTAAAAGATTTGCCTTATGATAACCACTTTCCATATAATTCTTAACTTTTATTTTTCCATAGTTTTAATAAATAATATTATCCTGTTAAGAATCATGCTGTACTTAAATTAGTATGTTAATTTTAATTGATAATTGAAGAAAGGTTATTGTGTTGATATTTTTTATATGTTTTTTTTTGTTTACTTGTCCTTCGTACAATGTTTATGTCTTGTTCTTGTGTTTTTATGTCGTACACACCCTAGAAGCCTTTCGACTGTTGGTGTGCATGTTATAAATGTAAATAAATAAAATTACAAATTTTCCTGACAAATGTTTTCAAATAATTAACCTATTTTGCAACTTTCTGAAAGAAATAAAGACAATTCAGCCTACACCCAATCCTATAGCTGTACTAGTTCAAACAGAACCTTGAAAACTCCATTTTACATAGTGCATGACCATGCACTATAACATCTGTAAAAAAAAAAAAAAATTGTGTTCAAAGTCTGGGTGATGCCATACTGGAGTATGACATTCCCCCTTCAAATTACGATCACTGAAGAATTTCCATGTCTTTTCTAGGTTTCAAAGTTGAATTCTCTGACTTTCCCCTCACCAATTTCAAATTCGCTGACTTTTCTAAAACTTTCCAGAATACGGACATTCCGATTCACCATTACGGTTAAATTATAATATAAATAAAAGTGTGCGCATGGAGTCCACGTGTGACAGCAATGAAACTTCTTACTTATCATTTAAACTATCTGAATGGGCTGTAAATTATAACCAGCTAAATACTCCTCTAAAATTAAAAATATTAAATAATTAATTCCTATTCTTAGGGAAATCCCCCACTGTACCGTAAATCCCCATTCTGTGGGAAACACCCATTCTATGGAGAATCCTCCTCCTGTGGGGAAATACCCTTTCTGTGGTCAAGTCCCAATCAGCTGTACAGTTTTGCTGGACTTCAGTTCTTTGATGTTATAACTTTTCTGGATCAACATGAGTAGCAGAAAGTTTGTATGATGTATGGCTTTTATTTGAACATATTGATACAAAAAATAACAAATGTAATAAAAAAAACTTGTTTGAACTTAAATAAAACCTGGTTAAACAAAAAAAAACAACAGGTTATTTGCTTTTTTTAGAAATAAAACCTGACTTTTTTTCAACCCTGCATCCTATAATAAAAACTTATTATTGTGCTGCATAGTTTTCAAGGCAATATTGAACAAGAATAAGAAACTATCCTGAAATACAATGTAAAATTATTTCAATTAAATCAGACAAGGAAACAATTCCTCACTCCAGGGGAGACTAAACCATATTGAACTTCAGTAAATTCTCAGTATTTTTTTTTTTTTTTTTGTAAAAAATACTGGCCCTGACCATACACTATTGAGTGTGATTCCATTCACTTGCACTGCAATGCAATGCCTTTATGTCACTCACCACAAAGTCCTCCCAAACATCTCTATGGCGTCTGGCCTGGATTTCCCACTCATTCGCCAGCTGAAAAGACACAGAAACAGTGTGACTGTATATTCTACACACTGCCACGGAAAATATTTGAATATGCGAGGCTTCGAGAGTTCAAAGCCTAACAAAAACTTAGTAGTATCTTCATTTGAAGTTTCTAAACAGGTCAGAAATATAGAGCAAGATACATTGCATAATTACGTATAAAAACATTTTACTGGTATGCGATGACAAAGGACCATTTTATACAGTTAATATATTGAAATGGTTACTGTGACACCTTCAGTAGAACTTTTTAAATTTGTTTCATTACTGAACTGATAAATACATGATGCATAAAATTCTTCATACATGAATACAAGTAGTTTTAAAATGATGCATTACACGAACTTAATTTATAAGAATCACTTATTATTGTAACAAAAATTGAAACAGAATAGGGTGGCTGCCCTATTTGTTCCCCAAACGACTTCTTAATAGTTTTAGGAATGGTTGTTAATTTACCATTTGTACATGTATGTTAAAAGGTCTTTTGATAGGAGAACTTTAGACCTGTCAGTTCATAAGAAAACTATCACATTTCCCATTCGTACTTGAAATAATGATGAAGAAACATGCAAACAAACTAAAAACCCCCAAAGCTTTTATGTGATGTGCATGTCCACAGACAGTACCTTGTGAACATTACCAGCCAGTTCCATCAGCTGACATACTGCGAGGGTTAACGTGTGTACTGAATCTTCAACTCCAGCATCTTCACTCTGCCACCAAAGGAAAACAGAAACTTCCTCATTTAGTGTCCAGACTTCAACAAGATAAAACCAAAACTATTTCTCAGGAATGAATATTTCATCCTCGCATCTTCAATCCCAGAAAGTTTTTTTTTGATGTTGTTGTGCACAACAAAACAATGCAAGAGGTAAGGTCAAACATGTTGATATAACGATACAGTGAAAACTAATCAATAAAAACCCTGTTTATACAAAACTCTCATTAATACAAAAAGGTTTCACAGTCACTAGAAATCACATAGGAGCAACAGTGCTAAGCAATTAGTTTAATATAAAAGTATGGTTGTTTATGTAACACAAATTTTTTTTTTTTTCTAAAGGTAGACAATTACATGTATTAAAGGATAGTTCGTACAAATATTACAAAATAATTTAAAGAAATCATATGAAGTTAGATAAAAATATTACTGATGCCATTAGTTGGGTCCAGAGTAGGTTGGGGGGAAAAGCTTAGAAATAACATATTCTTCTAAAATTGTGTTAGCATGTCTTTTTGTAGTAGTTTCTAAACCTTTGCCCAATTCTTCTGTTCATTGCAGTTCACTTACCCTTGACTTTGCAATCTCCAATGTGGCATCCAAAGAAACATGTGACGTTCTGTCAACCTGGAAAAGTTATGAATTTTCATCTCTCAGAGTATCATAACGTAAGGTTAACAACTAGCAAAATATCCATTTTAAAATATTCATAGCAAGGCTGGAGTGCTGGTACATTTTTTTATCAAGTGTACACTCCAGTTTGTAAACAGTAAATTCTTTCCAATTAAAAATTAATATAACCATACGTCAAAAATCTATCAAGAGGTAAGATAAGTCACATTTTAAAATTTTTATCCTAATGATATTCCTATGGCTTTAATAAAGTAAAACTATATTTCAGAAAAATGTATACAAAATATTTTAAGTTAAAGACAAATACATTATGAAAAAAAATATTTTTGAACCAATGTAGAATTAAATGAGATTATTACTTTAATCACATTACAATATGATAAAATGTTCATAAAATAACAAAAGAAACAATTTTGGATATTTGAAAAATGATCTCAAGCATTACTGTGGTTAACCTTGCCACGTAAATCCTACTGCTACAGTCATATACACTCACAGTAGACATCTGCGAATTGTGATTTTTCTGTTCGAATCGAATTCGAATCGAATTTCAAAAAAATTCACGAGTTTCGAATTTTTTTCGAATCGAATTTGGGAATATTTATTAAAATAACATAGATCATTAAAAAATTTTAACATACCACCTTGTCACATAATTCACAGTTTGAATCAAGTAACTAAAATTAAAGTGAGACTATATTGAAGTGCACAACCAGATTCTCTAAAATTAAAAAAAAAAAAAAAATTAAAAATTAAATGTCTATAGCACTAACATAAATCACTTCGCAAATTATTTCAAATTGTCATGGAGAAATGTGAGTTCACCGACATGGTGCGGCAACAACAATTCTCTGCGGCTGGTAACTATGTTGCCTGCTGTAGAGAAAACTCTCTCACTTGCCACCTTATTTAGCATGTTTGACTTTCAAGGATAAAAATATTAATAAAAATTTTACAGCATAAGGAAGTGGTACAAAAATAAAAAAAATTACCGTTTTTATAGTGTAAGCATTGCACATTTTATTCTAAAATCAAGTTTATAATTTTGGGGGTGAGACGGTGGGTTCACTCTTAGCTGAGTTTTGAAATATACAAACACCGTCGTATCACTGCGCCGCGTCAGCAAGTGATAGGCTGAATTAATCTGGCGCGCCAAGCACTAGTTGCAACACACACACTTCAGTACAGTCGGTGCTAATAAAATAACGGAGAAGTAATATAACAGGAAGCACCGTAGCACTTTGTTCAGCGTAGGTGGTTCATTTGCGAAGAAAAAACTATGCACTTTACGCCTAATAGCCGTCTTTACAAAATCAGCACAAGTTTTGATAACAGGATACTCAAGTTTCCTTTTCTTCCCGGGAGTTGTTAATGTCCCAGTGTCCTGTAATTCTTTCCTTGCACGAAGCACACTGCTCTTCGAAACACTCGTAAATTCCGCAGTTAAACTCGCGATATCGTTCACACAACAATCCGGATATTTGTCTGAAAATGTTTTAAAAACATTCAACACAATAGTTTTCTGTGCACTTTTCAAAGGCTTTTCCGTTCTGTGCTTTACAAAACTCAGTCCGGCGTCAGCCATAACAAACCGTGCGCGCGCGAATCCTAAATACAGTTGTTGCGCCGGGCATCAACTGTACACGCGGCGTCTGCTAACATAATTGTAAGTAAATACTTGCTGACACATTAAACTGTATTGGATATTAATGGTGAAACGCTATAATGCTATATAACAACAATTGTTATAAAAAAGGCAGTGTAAAAATACTTACAAATGGTACGTAACCAAGGAACTATTTCTTGCGCACAAACAATGTGCGCAGCGGCCGGAAGCCAATGAAAATGTTTGTTTACAAGCGGCTTTGTTTATTCCAAAACTCAGGTAAATGTGAACGGAGAATACTATTATGCAAAAAAAATGTAAAGTAATCCATAAAAACAAAACCTATTCATGGAAAGTATGTTTATTTAAAAAGTAGACTTTGTGAAAGCAAGCTAAATAATTTAAATTAATGAGTGATGCAATAAAACCATTTTATTCAACGTAAAAAAAAAAAAAAAAAAGAAACCCGTAACAAGAACGTGATTTGTAACTATACGCATAACGATCGTGCGGGTTAACTCGGTTCTGACAGAGCGCGCGCGTGCATGCAGTCTGCGAGCTATCGATATCAATCTTAGACTACGTGCGCGCTCTCTATAAGGTAATACAGGAATCAACACAACCAAACTGGCGCTGCTTACGTTTCTTTAAGCGGTATAAAGCGACTCCCGAGACGTTAAAATTGAAGTTTTTAACTTTTAAAAACGTCTTGAAAACACGATTTACACATCAGATTACTTTGTAATAAGATTAATAAAGTTAGTAAGCAGTTTTATCAGAACGAACGGCGTAAACTGCGTATAGCAATAGGCGCGTTGTAAACAACGGGAATTCATTGCATTACATCAAATGAAGTTAAAACGGGACAGAAATAAAATGGTTAAATAACGTGAAAACGTAAATAACGGTGACGTAAATAAGGGGTTTCGATGTATAATTTTTTGTAAGTGGAAGATGTAATCGCCCATTTACATTTCTTTTAAAAATGGGGGAGGGGGATGTCTTATATTAGTGTAACAGGGGCCAGATTTTCCAAGTCGAATTATTGTAAAATGAATTCGATTCGAAATTACGAATCGAATATTAAAAAATTCGAACTCAAATTCGGAAATTTCGAATATTCGCAGAACCCTAACTCACAGCACTAAAACCACTGCCATGAGTTGAATACTCTTTAATCAATAAATACATCAAATCAATTTTGGAACTGAATCCTTGTTATTCATTACCTTTGGATCTGACTCAAACTTCATCTCCAATTTATGTACTTCCTGGATTACGTTGAGGAAGTAATTATTAAGATTTTCCACTTTACTTCTCTGGAAAGCGTTCTGAAAATAAAATGATTTAATACAAATGACTTATCCATGCAGTAATGATAAAATAAAAATGTAAAACTTATACATACACTCTGCAATTGTAACAATGAGTAACACGTTACTACTTCTAACCGGAGCAGCAGAATACAAACTGAATTACCATTTTTTGGCAGTCGAATATGCATGTTCCTGGCAGGTATGTGGGATTCTGAAACAAACACATTATTTACATCCCAACAAGGTATATGGGGAAGAAAAAAAAGCAATTTCACAAAATTTAGCACTTAAAATCTGAAGGCTGCGTTTGAAAAACGAAGGCCGGGCAGCACGTTTAGCGACTGCCCACACTTACATCAAAATAAACACAACTGCTTAGTGTCCGTCAATGCTACGTAAGATACATGTTACATGTACGTGGTCCAGCGGTAAATGGGACACCTCGTTTCCGGCAGCTATCACTTGTAGCGTAGTGGCTGGCAGAATCGGAATGCATTCGTCACACTTTACGTGCTGTATTTTATGAACTGTGGTACCTAAAAGTTAAAAATCCTTTAAATAAGAAGTTATGTTTAATGACATGTTATTTGAAGTAGCCTAGCTTCTGGGTTGTAGCCGTGTCCTTGGTGAATAATTGGTGAAATATTTGTCAAGGACACGGCTACAACCCAGAAGTCAAGCACTTCAGACAATGGCCGTGAAAGCCTGCGTACATTATTGAAAAGTTATTTGCTCACAAATAAAGATACCACCACATTTTTTTTTTCTCTCTCTCTTGTGGTGTTTGAGAAAGTGTATGGTTTGTTCGGCATTTACATAAGTGTGTGTGCGTATATATATATAAAGCGAACAAGCCATGCCATGAACGCAGATACAAATACACCATCTCTGCCCTCTAATGGAGGTGGTGACAATAGGTTAGGATGCTACCAAACCTGCTCCTCCATGGACGTGAACTCCTCTCCTAAGGACTGCGCCAGACGCTGGAAGCGGCCCGTCGTGGCTCTGACGTCCGGAACCAGACACCTCTTCCTGCCGACCATTTCCTTCAGGTCCTGTTCAATGTGACAAGAGGTAATAATTCAGACATATCAAATGAAGGTTCTATTTTATCTTGTGAATAAAATACATTTGTGGTTAGTTGGTGAGCGAGTGGTTAGACCACGTTCCACATTTCCCACCCAATGTCATGAGGTAAAATTCCAGCAAATAAAAACATAACTCGGACACAATTTGCTTTGCTAACTTATGTACCTGAAAACTTTAACAGGTATAAAAATACTGCTTTCTCGTTCATCTAAATTAATAAAACAAAGAGTTTGTCTGTGTGTCCCTCGCATAGCACGTAGACGGACGGAAACACCTAGAACTGTGAAATTTGCTACGTAGATTCTTTGTGTGCACCTCAAGGTCAAGATTTTCAAAACTGGATTATTGTTATCATTTTTTAGCCATTTTTTACCCTCACTTTCCAGTGCAAAACTTAAGAGTGAAAAAAAAAATGTATAAGACTCTTTGCAGGTTTTTCAACACCATATTTTTTTCTTACAAATGTGGAATCTAGTTTAGAAGTATGGCTTAGTATCATGTTAAAAATAAGGGCCAGGCCAAACTATATAAGCTAACTAAAAAATAAAAACTACTCAATAACTCACTGACCTCTATATATATAAATACAAGAGGGTTACATAGTTAACATATGTACATAGGTTCAATGTAGGAATTTGATCAGCATTAAAAAAGGATATTAGGCACCCTTCATGTACATACAACAACCAATGTGAGAGGGTTCCGCCTGTAGACTTCTGTATCAAAGCTTACACATAAGACTAATCTGAAACATCTTTCAGTTCTTTTGGTGCTTTAAGGCAGCAACATTAAACTGACATGACTCAGAGATAAAAAAAAAATGGTTACAGAAACCAGCTTAGCATTCGAACACACTCATAGGCATAGCTAGAAAATGTAAAAACTAAAATGACATTGTGGTAAAGTGCAGTCACGTAGTTTGCGAATGTGCCATGGTGGACAACTGGACATTCATATTTACACAGCATACATAGCAAAGAAAACAATTATATTTATAGTTTTCTTTTTTTGACATAATGGAAACATATTTTTGCAGTAGGAGTTTACTCATGTCGCCTTAGACAAAACATGTTTAATACGTCATTTTATGTGATCCTGAGGTATGCTTACCTATATCGATGTTAGCAGGGGCGCAACAACTAAATTTCCAAAGGGGGGGCAATATACCTTTTTATAAAGAATCATAGATCCCCCCCATAGGTCCTCCCCCGGGAAAATTTGTATTTCAAGGTGGAAAATGGTGCTATATTTAAGCAGTTTTATTATCTAAAAATTGATTACATGGCACTTTCTTTGCCCCCGTTTGCCCCCACTTCAAGGTTTCAGAGGGGGGGCAAAATACCCTTGCGCCCCCCCCCCCATTGTTGCGCCCCTGGATGTTAGTATTAATGCCATGGATGCCACCACATGAGGTGTGACATCATCTGTGTGAGGATGTGACTTAAAAACCTTTACTGTTACAAAGACCTGACCCGTGCTGAGCGTCTAGCATGCTGTTGGGTATTGCTTTGTAACACCTGTGGGCTCTTATGGCGTCCCACGTTCCTCATTCTCCAGAGGTAGTCGCTGTTGGTTCGTGAATCGGGTTGACGTACAGCCAGAGTCGCATTTTCACACGATTTATTACCGAGCTATACCGTGAAAGAATACATAGGCACGGCCATCTTGGCTTACAACTAACTAAAAACAAAACAAGTACTAGTCTAGTCGCAACAAGAGAGTGATACATATTTACACAGCATGTGTTACAATGTAGTGTATTAAGATTTAATACCCAACAGTCACCACGAGATCTAACATACCAGCCGTATGGTACAGCAGAAAAGATTTGTTACGTTGCACCAGTTACATAAACAAATAATAAGCAAGCGGATAAAAAAACTCCCTGCGGCACACAATCAAATTACACGACGTTAAAAATTCCACACGGTAATGAATTAATTCTGAAATTCAGATTAAAATTGAATTTAGAGTGAAAACTCTATACAACAAAATTGATGAATCTGAAATTTTTGTGTTATAAAGGAGTGAAATGAAACAAGGGTAGTAATTTTAAGGTAAATTTACCACTAAATATTCTTTGAATTTTGAGAGTAACTGTGAAAAAGATTACAGTGCACAATTCCATCAATTGAGTCTATAGAAGTACGTATTCAATCTATATTAAGGACATGTCAAACTATCAACTGCCATTGATTTGTCAGTCGTTCAGCACACAATATGCTGAGAAAAAAATTAATTTACTTAAAGAAATAAGTGAAATAGCTGATCTTGTATTTCTCTTGTTATTCTGCTTAATATTTAGTTATTATGAATTTTTTTAAATATTAGAATATGAACATTTTTAATTCCCATTTTTTTCATTAAAATTTCAAAAGTCATTAACATTATTAATAAAATATTAATAGATTTGGGTTATTTTAAAGACAAGTCATATAATATTAATATAATTTAAGTAATATAATATTTCTGTCCCTTTGTTAAAAAGTTTACATCTGAAAGAGAAGAAAAATATTAGTATGTTTGTTATATAGAGGTGGAAATGCCTTGTGTCGAATAAAATTTTGACTGGAAACTACCAAACAGTCTGTTATAAGGAGATTTTCATTATATAATAGTTCATTAAATATAATTTTTACTGTAATTAAACAGCTAATCACCTGAAGTGGACACCAAGGATGAAAGAAAAGTTGAAAAAGCCACACACCATGATTAAGATGTACCATTTTCAATCTACTAGCAGCAGCTCTTTGCTGGTTACATTTTTCAGATTCAGTCCATAATTCAGTCTCACTTTCTCCTTCTGATCCAGCAGCAATGCAAAGTCATGGGCTCTACCTTTGAATATATATACTGTATAGAAGTCGCCAGCCCAGGTTAAAATTTCTAATACGGTTTGAGGTAGTTGGTTAATTCACCGCCGCAATCGCCACCATCTCTAGGGCATCGACTTGTGGTGGTCCCTAGCGGACAAGTGTCGAACTCTTCAAACACCCCTTCCCCCTCCCGTTGAACGACCTTGAGCTGAAGTGAATGATGGGTGGGGGGTTGCGGGGGAATGACAGCGGGCGATAGTGCTGCGCTCTAACGTGTAAATAACAACCCAAGACGATACAGGGCGTTACGGCAGCGCACTGCAGCGGTGAAGTTCCCAAGCTGCTCATCATACACTCCTGAAAAACGTAGAGTAAATCCTATCCACTCGCGACTTCTATACAGTATACATATATTCAAAGGCTCTACGCAGGCTGCTATGTAGCTTGTCCAGCGACGTTCACCAAGAACAACTTTTTGTGAAGTCTGATCACGTGACTGACCTTGCTGATCAACTTCTCGAGGTCCTCGCAGGCTGCAGCTATGATGCACTTAAGTCCACTAAAAGCTTCCAGAATCTTGTTCAGCTGAAAACAACACCATCCAGGCCATTGGTCCACTGACTGGAAGCTCAAGAGCCAGAAGAAACATCTTCCAAAAAAAATTTGCAGAGCAGTACTTGTGAGAATAATACCTTTGAAACCGGTAAAGGGCAGGGCAAAAAAGACACAGAGGAAGCTTTTTAATCATGTCCATTTGGTATCACAAGGCCATGTCTGATTAGCGATTTTGCAGGATTACCAAACTTTAGTATCAAAGTTTGCACACCATTTTTTCCAATGCCCAAACTCATCCATCAGTAGTAAAATTTATGCAGGCAATAAAAAATGTGTAAAACAAATTCGGTATACAGTTTTAGCCAAATAATACACTTTACAAAATAATATAACCCTCACTACACTGTACAGTAACAAGCTAATGCATCCATTAAATAGTTCTAAAACTTCACAAGTTTGCAAACCAATTATATTCAAAAAAAGCTGAAATAAGTTTCAGGATTTATATTTATGTTGAGCACTTGACAAAAATGTTTACCTTCGTGTTACATGAGCTACATAAGCTAACTGAGCAAGATTAGTGGTATGAAATGCTGATACACTTAATATTTCAGATATGTTGTCAAATTTCTCTAGTTTCGTAATAAGTAAATAACGCTTCATTATTCCGTAACCCTACGTCTAAATCAGTAATAATTACGGAAAATCAGTAATACTAAGTGGGTGGATAACAGGCATTGTTTTGGTTTAAATAACAGGAAGTAAGTCTAAGAGAAGCTTTGACTAAGCGAATCAATCGATGCTAATTTTAATATTTAATTTGACTTCGCCAGGAAATTTGCTATTCATTTTATTTGAAACTTTGGTTGTGATGCAAAGCTTCGCATCTGTTGTGAAGCTTTGCATTTTTGTTGTAAACTTTAAAAAATTGGAAGCCTAAGATTTGCTCAAAATTTTTTTTGTCTTTTTTTTAAATTATGTGTTGCATATGTTTTGCTTAAATAAAGTTGATTACTTAAAAAAATCAAAAGGTGGCAATCATTATTAACATTATGCATTGTTATCTTACAATTTTTATTCAATGTTGTTATTTATAGGGGCCAATTGGTTAATTACTTAATCAGTTCAAACATTACAAACGTTAATAATATATATTTTTTTTTACTTCAATCCTGTATTTCATAAAATATGCTTAATACAGCTTCACCAAGAACAATAATCACAATCCAATTTGACTTCGCCAATATTTGAAACTTAGCATCAAAAAACTAGCATTCACACATTCCTAACAGGAAGTATTTCGTAGGCAAAATCAGAAGAATATGAATATGTTAAAACATACGCTCACCTCATCGTGTTGCAAGCGCATCAACTCAGTGTCTGGACATTTACAGGCGAGAATCAACTCCTGTAACACAACCCTTTACAAGAGCTACCATGCTGACAAAGCAGGATTACAAAAAAACAAGAGCATCACATGGCATAACTAATGACAGCTATGCAACAATCCAGTAATACCAGATAAAGCTAATTAAATATGGGAACGATCACGCACTTCACAGAAACGTGAAACTGGTAATCAGTTCCATAAAATCTTTGGTGTTTAGAAGATTTTAAATTTGAGGAAAAAGGTTTAAAGAAAAAATTATTGAGAAAGGAAACTCAGAAATTCAAAAACAAACACCAGTGTACTTGACGAAGACTACATTATTTATCTGTACAGAAGCTATCAAAGAAGTATTAGCCACCAGCTATAATGCTCTATAATGTTGGTTTAGCACTTAAGGGTATATATCCTGAATATGTAATCTTTTAATTTTATCATTAAAAATTTAATGACTTGAATGTTTCTTCAGAAAAAAAAAACAACAAATATTTGTGTTTTATTTTTTTTCCTCATACATTTTATTCCCGACTGTTGAGATCTATATTCTGATTCAGGGCATTCTTTTAAGAAATGATGTTGAGGTTCAGACTTGAGAAAAAGTGGATTCAATCTACCACCACTGGAGACTCTTTTAATTAAAATTTCTTCAACAAGAAGAAATACTAAGTGATGAACACTAGAAACATGTACATGTTTGAAAGACTCATTCCTGAATGAATGAATTTGAGTTTAATGTCTCGTAGACACCGAAGTCATTAGATGAAGGGTGAAGAGGTTAGCTGCGTATGAGGCTTGATGGGCAGGGGAGGGAGAATTTACACACACACACGCACGCACGCACGCACGCACACACACACACGCACACACACACACACGCGCACGCACACACACACATATATATATATATTTCAAAAATTACAACTATTATTTTATAAAGTAGTATCTATTATTGTGAAATAAGAAATTTTAATGCAACTTATTCAAAACTTAATATTAACATTCTAAATGTTTGTAAAATAAATATTAATACATACAAATACCTACGAAATAACCATCTAGTTCAGTTGAGTGTACACAACTTTCTAGTTTTTTTAAAAATAAAAAAAAAACACACAATACACCCTCTTTTACAGTGCTTATAAAACTGGTAGTGCAATATGCTAGTACACATTAAGTCGGTTTTATTAAATATAATTAATTATACACAAATAAACTGGATTAACTGTGTGAGGCTCTTATTTCAAAATTAATTAGGATGCATGTAACTTGGATGCATCACACACACATGACAATATCAGGAATCATGCTAGTCATTAAAACTGGTGTAGAGAACAATTACCAGAAAATCACCACATAGGTCTAGTGTAACATTTGGATGAACGCCAAGTTCCTGTAGTTCTGCAGCTGTTTACTTCACACTTGCGCTAAAGCAAAATGCAAGAATATGCAACACGTTTTATTTACATTGTATTATGTATTATCAAATCGTACACCTTCCGTCTATGAGATGAGGAAAACTGCATGAAAGATGGTAGACGTGTTATGTTTGTGTACCTATTAACTGAAGTGAAGAGAAGTCTTAATTTAAGAGACAAAATAATTTAATTATACATACGCGTATGTTATAGACAAACTACACAGCGTAGGAATATAAGGTGAGTCAGGTTACAAAGTCTACAAGACTGGGTTGTTTCTTTCCAAGTGTGAAAATATACATTTAGTACAATTCTGAAAACTATAAAAGAATATGTAGTGGTCATGTGGCAAATATAAAGGATATTTTTTTTTTTGCAAATGAATAACACTTTAAACTAATTCAGCAGAAATTTGAATTGACTATAACTTTTATTATACATATATATAGACATACTATATTTATATATAGTTAGTCTGGAAGTTTATCGTAAGATAAAAGTAAATGCTCAACGACATTTAACTTCATAGTCACTTACATTAATACTACACAGTGCTGCTCTAACAAATAATACTGTCTCTAAAATAATAATAATATTAGGCAAAGAAAAGTTTCCTCGAATAACATTATTAATAACTTAAATACTGAAATAATTACATTCACTCAAAGCATAATACTAAACTAGTTCTATGTTAGATCGGTACTCACTTAGGTGACCGAACAAAAGTGTTTAATTAAACGCTAAACAACCCCGGGCAAAGGCCAGTCTGTGGGAAGCAAAAGAATACCATCTAGAGCAAGAAGATAATTTTTACGGCTCTCTCCTCCCTAACAACAAATGACACGGCAGTTTAGTGCTTAAATAAACGTGTGATGCTCAAACTACGGTATTTTTTTTTAAAGACTCACCCTCTCTTTGGCAAGTTTGTGGGCGTGGTCAATTTCTTGCTGCAGTTCCATCTCTTTCATCCTACAGCTCTTGATCTGCACACCACACAACACACACCAACACATTACTGCTGGAGTCACATGACAAACAACAAGCAATACACAATACTACAATATACTGTGAGACCTCATTAAGTCATTAGTAAAAAAAAAACCCTGTTCTTACATAACTCTTATTAATACAAAGAGTTTTCACAGTCCCTAGGAATTACACAGTATTTATAGTGCAAAGTAATTTGTTTAATACAAGTATGGTTATTATTAGATATAAGATTTTATGGTTTTAATTTTAATCCAATTTCATTTTTTAAACAGAGGAATTTGGTGTTATTGTTTTATTTATTTATAAAAGCTGTTTACTTCATCAAAACAGGAATAAAATTTATATGTGGCTTTTTTACGGTAAAATAATTTTTAATAAATTCGTATAAAATTGAAACTTTAAGAACATTAAGAATAAATAAGCAAGGATTTATGGTTTAGATTTGATTCAATAAGAGATGCACAATAAAAGTAAATTAAATTAATTATTCTAATCCATGCACTTTGGTACATAATTTTGTGTGGAAACGACATTCCTTGAATTTCAAACATTAAAAGATTCATTTTTCTTTACTTTTAATTAAGTTTTGGTTAAATGCTACTTAATTTCATGATATAACTTCCATTTTGGTGCTATACGTTGTGTTAATTTGTGAATGGTGTTATGCGGTGTTTTGATTTACTTTTCGCTGTTATTATATTTTTATCATAATTCACCACATATAAGAAAAGAACAGGGGTGAAGACAAAAACGTGTGACATTATTTTACAAAAATGGACGACAAATCCGCAAAATGCTCACTGTGCTCTGATATTCTAAACATCAGTAAAGTTTCTTACAAAAGTTTAAAAACACACGTTAGAACAAAGCACCGCATTGATCCAAGTATTATAACAGAGTAAATGAATTTTATTTCCTAAGAAATAAAGTTTTTTTTATAAACTTTATGATGGACTCAAACATCTTTTATACAGTTTATTTTGGAACAAAAAAAAATAATCTTTCTTGATGTGACCAATCCGGCCAGATCTGACCAGATTGAAATTGGTGCTGGATTGCAATCCCTACCCCTGTCATACTTGCCTCTGCCTCAGCGGCTTCAGCTAGATTCCTCCACTGGTCCACCTCCGATTTCAATTCATTCAACTCCGCTTCACTCTAGAAAATAAACCACCTACGTCGAGTAATTATATCACTAATCACAGCATGTTCTCAGTCAGTCCCAAGTGGCATGACCTTTTAAAATGATACAACATACATGGAGTCGGCCAAATGTTCTTGTGAGCTGGACCTCATAGTTCGATGGAAACGCGTTACTTGGAATGGATCGGCAGAACCAAATAGTAGCTTATCAACTCAGCAAGACCCGGTCACACATCAACTGTTCTAAAAACATTGATTATATGATAATGTTCGTTAAGGACTGTGAGGTCAACGCAGGGCCCAAGGAGATTTCTCAACCTCCTTGGTCCGCACCCCACTGATGCGTCTTCCCTTCCCCCTACTTACCATTCCATCCCCCCACTTACACACATCACCCCCGTGCTGACAACTCAAAAGACACATGTCCCCGCACTATAACTTATCCTTGCCTCTCCAGACGTGAAAAATATATTTGATTTTGCACCTATACAGTTACATGTATCATTATTACCTTGCTTCTTCAGCATTCCCGAACACTAAAGTGCAGAAAATCCCTCCTGTGAAAATTTCCTGCATAATAATTTTTAAAAAAATCTAGCACCTGACCTTTTAATTAAAACAATTTTACCCTTGAAAAAAAAATTTCCTCGTTAATAAGCCTAAATTTGTAATGTCCAGTTGCACCACTGGAGTTCATTTCATAAACCGGTTTGATAGTGGTTCGCGACCACATTTTCTGTTGCACCACTGTGTTTTGATCGCTGAACAACAATCTTTGGGAACTTCGAGATAAACCAAGGAACCTGGCATCTCATGGACGACGATCTTTGATCGATAAAGTGCAAGCAGACTTGTCAGGAATTTTCACGGACTTTATGCGGGTTATTATTTTAATCATTCATAAATATAGAGAATTATTTTAAAAATTTCAGAAGGTACATGATATATTTTTGAAAAATTTTGCTTTTTCTAGCAACAATTACTTCTCACGAGAAACACCCATATTTTAAGTGTTTAAAATGCTCATTATTTTAGTTTACTGGTTTAATAGTTCATCAAAATTACTTTCCTTATTTCCTTGTTTATTTTATGTATTTATACTTCAAACTACTTTGTTTTGTAATAACTTTTAAATGCCAGCATGTATTTTCAGTTATCACAAATCAACAGATACGAAGCAGTGGACGCATAAGCTGCTATCTTGAGGCAACCAACTATTTACTCACTGTATCACTATTTAACATATTGTTCCTGCCCACCAATAGAAACGCACCTAACAGTTCTTTTACACTGTTGCTGAATGTTGCCACAGATTGTAAGTTATGAACTTGCTTCAAGCAAGCGAGGATCGTCTAGTCCCAGTATGTGTTGGCGCGTTTGAGCGAAAGATCCCTAGATCATTCTTGGACTACGATCACTGGTTCGCGGATTGAAGATCGGAACTGTGAAACTTGCCATAAGTAACTTGAAAAACTACTTAACTTTGTAACAACAGGTATCTCAACATGACAATTATAAATAGTTGATGTAAAAAATATATTTTTCCAAACACAAATAATGAAGTGTTAGGAATTGGAATCACAAACATATTTGCATGATACCAACACTGTAAAAGGATAAAAAATTCTATACTTTTATATAAACATTTATGTTTTATATGTTTCTACACATAATACATATACATATATGTATAATATGATAAATGTATGTATAAAATTTTGTTGTTTAAAAAGACACCTTAAATTAAACTGCAAACTTTTAAAAAATATTTATAACTATTTTAAAGTTTTTACTGCAATATAATAGAAATTCTTGGGTCCCTCTAAAAACAAATATAACAGGGTTTCACTTTAAAGTTATCAAATAATAGCAGCATTTCTAACACTTTGGATGTATTTACAATTATCAAATAAAAGTGATGATATAATTTGTATATGTATTACGTGATACATACCATTTGAAAATGAAAAAGAAAATCCCAAGTCTCCATCATTAGATATGTTATGTGTACGTATGCAATTTCTAAATGTTATTATTTTTTTAATCCACCAACCATGCAAATTTATTGTAAACATAATTATTCCCTCAATTACATAATCACTATATTCCCTCAGATTTGGTAAAATATTACGGCTGTATATGTTGATTTACTTTAATTTGATATTGCATTTAGAAAAGGAAATAATTCAGTGAGTTATGAGAACATTTCAATGAGTAAAAGTCTTGAAATGTTTACGTTATATATATATATATATATATATATATATATATATATATATATATATATATATATATATATATATATATATATATATATATATATATATATATATATATATATATATATAAACATTTCAAGATTTTTACTCATTGAAATGTTCTCATAACTCACTGAATTATTATATATATATATAAAGGGAAGGAAAAATCCATGGGGCCCAGACACTAGTTGGTTGAGTTTCAACATATTTTTTAAATGCCTGGGTTTAAAATGGCAGGATGATATTTACAAATCTATTGTTACTAGAATTAATAATAAAAAAAAAATTCAAATAATGTGGGTATGCACAGATCACATGTATAGATATGTTAACAGTAACATTTACAGTCTTCAGAATTTTTTTTTTTTAATAACTGTAGAATTTTAAAAGTTATACACTGAAATGTGGAGAGGGGGCCCGACACAATTATTTGCCCCTGGGCTGTGCCCACCCCTTCCCCCCCTTCGCGGAACGTTGCTGGGCTGCTGCAAAAACGATGAACTGGTTATGTCCAAGATCAGAACCACAGTGTCTGACTCACCTTTGTTGCCTGGTTAAGTGCATCTGTGTTTGACCTGCAACAATAAGGCAATTTACATTTTTTTTTTTAAAAGAACCTGTTTGAATGTTTAAAAGTTTTGTAAACAATTCTCACAGCAAAAATAAATTTGCTGGTGCTTTAATAAAACTGAGCCAAAAATCATGTCTATTGATAAAGAGCCCTGTAATATGGAACATGAAATACCTAACGCATTTCAGCTTAAAAAAAAAATATTAATAATAATCTATGTTATTGACAATGTGATAACTACATGAAATGTTTGTTCCTGATGAAAGCTAGAGAGGACTTAACGTCAGATGATGATGTTGCAGAAAAACACAGCAACAAAACACAAATACATTTTAACACCCAAAATAACATACAGTAGAACCCGAATAATCCGGATCAACAGGGACCGGAGTTGATCCGGGAGAACGAAAAATCTGGGATAACCAGGGAATCTGGGAAATATTACACCTAGACAACTAAAGGTGGGGTATTTTTCTGTATTCACCATATTTCATGGGGAAGGAGGGTGCATGGTGTCACACAATAATAAAACCATAATAAAATAAAGAAAAAAATGAACAATAGTTTAAGAGTATTAGTTACAAATTTTCTAACTACACTCCTTCCTCCTTGTTTTTTTTTTCTCTTTGGAAGGGAAGGAAACAGATCCTTACCCCCTTGCACACACCCTGGATACACCACTGCAGGCAACATACAAGAAACATATGTTTTGAACATAATCACGCTCCCTTTGAGTTTGAATTATTTTAATTTTTTATTTGTCCCTCTAAATCAATTATTGTAGCCTACTTAACCAGGTTCTACCTAATGCAAAATGAAAGAAAATACGAGAAAAATAACGAGAATTTTTACTGTTATTCAAAATGTTATTTATGGCCACTGTTAAAAGGCCCCAAAACTGCGACCTGGCCGTTCGAGGCACCGTGTCTGGCCAAGAGACAGACGTCGCCACGCATTAAGAGTGGTATATAGAGAAGCGGCTACTCAGAATCCGGCGCGAGCAGCACAAAATACTTCTAGCCTGGGCGGAGTTTAGCCTTGGAGGAGTGGCCTACTAGGAGCGCGTCCTGGCGAAATGATGTCGGTGGAGGGGATAGACTCGGTTTACCCTCCCTCACTCCATGGTCATTCCCTCCTCATGACGGCGCGGTACGGGTCGGGATGTCTCGACAGCATTGCTACCTGCCTGCCTGCCTTCCCCGTACGAGCGGAGCGCCGCGCGAGCTAGTGGCTACACACAACGTTTCATTCAACACAAATGTCAAATAACGCGAAAAGTATGTTTGTCGTAATGGTAGCATTTTTTTACGCGTGTTTAGTAGTTCATAAGTAAAAAAAAAAAAGATAAAATGGATTACTATGTTTTTGCTAAAAACACAAACTTTTACATGAAGTGGGAAAAGTGATATTACATCGTAATTTTCGAAGTCACGTGGATATTAAACGTTACATATCCTCCAAGGAACATGAAATTACCTTATTCTGCAAACAAATCTTGCCGAAGTTAAATATATTTTCCGAATCGATGTTATGTATTTTTTATAACTCGCATCTGTCAATGATAGTTGTAAAAGCTTTTCGAAATACATACATATTATGTACTATTTTTTTAAAAAAAGTGTTCGTGTTTTTATAACATGGAATAATCTCATTTGTAATTGTTTCACTTGTGTCATGGCAATGAGTTATCATGCAGGTAGCATATATTTTATTTGGACGTGGTTTAAAAAGGCACTATACAAAAAATCGTTACATAATTCCACATTATAAAACATGTATTTATTTCACACGTAATTCATACATTTTGTTTCACACCAATATACAATGTTCATTATGTTATAAAAGACAAATAAATTTAAAAAGAGCACTATAAATTAAACCAACGTGGGCACGAGTTACTTCCAAGAAAGACAAATTAAAAAAAAAACTGTACGGTATAATAGACATTTTAAACACAAATATTTTTACATCACAAAAACCTTTTTCAAAACAGTTTGCAGAAAAGTCCAACAATCTTAAAAGTATGTAGATGGCCTTTAGAGAGGTATTTAAGAGAAACAAATGCTTAAATAGAAATAATTTTACAAATCCGATACAGTAAACGACAACAGATTATTTAAACAAGTTTAGTAGAATTACACACAAATTGGTTTTTACCTGTGACGCACAAAAAATGTACATAAGCTTTATATTTTTAACTAGACAGGCATTTATACTATTCGATTTAATGCACACACACTTTTAAAACAACAAAACACAGAATTTAATTCAGCTTACCACTGAAGCAAAATATTTTTATGGTCGCTATTATACATTTATTTCGTTTCTCCTTTTTGTTAGGACTTACCAGACAAGAAGTTTATGCATACCGAACACTCTTTTTATGAAATTCTCTTGTTTCTCATTTAAAAATTTTACAAAATTTCTCAATTGGCTGCCAAATGAATTAATTTCCTTCAAAAGTAACAGTTACGAACACCTCAGTATTTATTCACCTAAACAAGCAATGTCTTCTATAATTTTAAACACCATTGCTCACTTGAGCATTTAACCATTCTGGAAAGCTTAACTCAGCTTTAAAATTTACATTATAGGTAAGACATTTAATTTTTTTACATATCCAAAATAATTACGGTAATGATTCTCTAGGTAGCCACTGAACGTGACCACACGGGCTATACTTTCTTATGCACACGTAGGTGCTGGCATACTAAAAATGAAGGTTCATGAAAATGCTTGGCATGGTTAAACGTTCTAGAAACAATGAGCAAGAATAATTTCCAGTATGAAAGGTGATAGTTTATGAAGCAAAGTGAGCAGGCGACTTAGATTGATAAATCAAACAGGTCACTATAAAAATTAGTTTGAATGATTATCCAAGACCAACATTTTCTTGAAAGTTCTGCAAAAGCTTGAAAAATGTTCACGTTTAATGTAATCAGGGTGTAATATTCGGTTTTGTTTTGGACGATCTTCGTTTTCCCATGCATTTTATCTTATGACTTCTGATAGCCTCTGTTATGTGCGGCGGATCCCGAATTTCCATATTTCTTGTGTGTCTAGGATCAACTAATTCCGGAAGAACGCATTGTGTGTAAAATAAAACGAGTTTTGGTTCCATTTTTTTTTTTCCAGAATGTGTCGTCTCTGAAAATTTCCAATAGGTACTTTTAATTTATTTTGGCTCGAAGTCCAGATGCCAAACAAGCAAATATCCCTTCTGGTTATGTGAAGTTGACCCTGGACTTGGTAGAAATATTCAGGATCTTTTTTAAATGAAATGACAGTAGGACTTTCTTCAGAATATTTCAAATACTTTATTTTGCCTTCTCGCATGGCTTCATTTATGTCCATTCCATATGCCGAAGCAGGACACTATTTCTACGAGACGACCTTCGCCAACAAGGCCATCGGGTGTTGCGGCAAGAAATGGGTGTTCTTGGTCAATAAAAAGACCAGCTTTACTTATATTAATTTTTTCCTGGTCTTCTAGCTGTTTGATGACTATTTCTTCGGACTGCCTGCCATGTTGTACTGCTGGAACATTAAGTATGTCATGAGAGTATATTATGGCTCTTACTAGGTTCTAGCAGGTTGTTGTTGGATTCAAATAGGTTCAAACGTTTTATTACAAAAATTCTAAATCAGCAATAAATGTTTGTTCTAAATACCTTTCTTTCCTGTTGAACACTGCTCATTTCATACGCCATTTTATTAAGTTTTCAACGATGTTGATGTTTTCTATGATGATGGTGTCAGACACTTCCGTGGACCAATGAAAAACACCGGCTTCCGTTTCCAGCAGTTGGATTGGTGGCTGAAGTTTGGCGTACGATTTGGTGACTGTCCTGCAAAGATTAAAACAAAATATATTTGTGACATGTTGAGTATCAAAATTCCAAAAGTAACGAAATTTCCTATTTTGGCTCTCATATTTGAGTACAATTTTATAGTTGTGTGTTCCGCTCAAAATGTTGATGAATTACTCTTTAAAGGTAGTGAAATATTCAGTTAATTCTATAATCCTGCCTATAAACTCTACCACTGTTCGCAAACTAATCAGTAAATGTGGGATATGATGTAAGAGAGTTTTATTGTACACTAATATGACAAGTCTAATTCCAGAATGTAGGTACAGCACGAGATACGGGCATACACATGCATGCACGTACAAACTTGCATACAAAGAAGTAACATTCAAAAAAAAGGAAAGGCTACGTGGAACAATAATAATTGTTGTCATCATATATTTACTGAATGTTTTTTGTTTGCAGGAGAGCCATATTGTATATCGTCCTTTACTAGAAAGCCTACGAGGCGAAAATTTTTCGCACTCAATATTTTTTATAAGGAAACATGGACAATCACCCAATGACGCACTTGAATATTGCAACATACAGCAGTAAGGATTCCTGGCGTTTTTCCAGCTAGCGGCTACCACAAGTAACACAATAATTTGTTGATAGTCGAACGCATTTGTAAACTGAGACACGCTCAAACAAGGGAAATGAGGTGGGGGATGAAGAAACTGTCTTTTGGAACCGAACACAGTGAGTTATCAATAGCTTGCCTTCCATTCTCGCAATTATTCCCCCACCCTCATAACTTCACCCATACTGATTAATTTAATTATCTTTCGGCTTGTTTTATAATAGCACTAGTATTTTTCACGTCACATGGACTTTTCTTGGACTGAATAAATGCCCTATTAGTTCACTTTTTAAAATTACTAATTGAAATTGATAATCGATGACGTATGTATCGTCGTCAAGCCATAATAACTTCCTATGACTTGCATACAACAGTAATACCGAGTATCTAACTTTTCTTTAATCTGTCCGTAACACTAGGCCTATATATATATTTTTCCAAGAACAAATCCATAGAAGTTCAATTACTGAACTGAAAATTATTTATATGAAAAATTTAAGCCTTTCATTAGACTCTGAACGTAATAAAATGCTAATTATAAATGTTATCGTTAAATACAGTTCGCAGTTTGTGTAGTATAAAACACTGGCTACTTACTCCTCATCAGGATTCAGAACCATATTTTCATTCCCTGCGTTGCTTGATCCTGGTAAAGAAAAATGAGCCGTCAAGTTAGCTGTTTGGGGATCAGTTATTGTGCTGTTGACTTCCTCTTGAACTGCACCATATTCTTCAACTCTTCGGATTTTTCTAAAAAATTAAATGCATTGTACAAACTAAGTTGTAAAATATGTTTCTTAAAATAGTTTTTAGCCGGTTTTGGAATTCTCCGGTGTTCTTTTACATTGATAAAAGAAAAATTAATATCGGTATCGCTATATCTTACCTTTGTTTCTGGTACTCAATCAGATCCGTTGGTCTTCTTTTCTTCCGTTTCACACTTAAATAAAGTCGCCCTAACTTACTGATTAATTTGTCTTGCTTTTTTTCCATGCGTACCGACTAACAGATAATTGCGTCTTTTTTATATTATGCGAAAGCTCACAAACAGCATTAACGAACCATTGAACGAATCAGCAGACTTAAAAATCTTTTACAATGTAGTTTGCTACCGAGTGAAGATTCTTTTCAAGCTACTCGCCAAGGAAATCGTCTGTCCCATGATAGTCCAGGAAAGATATGAAAAAAACATGGACAAATTGCAAGAAAAGGTTTTTTTTTACATCAAAATTCGCAGAAAAATTCGTAGAATAACATATCCAAAATCCACCGAAATCCACTTTCTTTTGGTAACTTTTTTCCGGGTTTTGTCCCGGAAAAAACACGAAATAAAATAATAACTCAAAAACGGTGCATGTGACGACAAAACCTGTAGAGGCAAAAATTAAAGAAGATTAACTTTTCCATAACATATCCAAAGTTCAAGAAAATCAGCTTATAAATTCTGCTTCGTTTTCCGGGATTAGTCCCGGAAAAAATATTAAAAATGAAATAAATCGCAAATTGTGCACTTTGCAGCATAATGGTTTAGGAAAAAGATAAAGTAAACAATGTTTATCATAATATATGAGAATTTAACACAGATCAACATTTAATTTTTTTTTGTTTTTCAGGAAATGTCCCGGTAAAAAGTTATCGAAAGCAAAAAAAAACGGAAATCGTGCACTGTACTTCAAAATAAATCGTGAATTAAATTATGGGCAAAAAAATTGCATTATATAATTGACCTTTATCAAATTGTGCTTAAAATTTGTGTACTATTGTCCTGGCTGGTATATGTAGTTACTATTTATACGATTGAATTCCCATTCCCTTGTACTGAGTGATTTTATGTATCCATGTGTTATAACTCTGCAAACGATAAAATATATAAAATTAAATTAAATATGTCATTGACGGAGGATATTTACTTCATCAGTTACCTTGGCCCCATACTGCAACATACAACGAGATCGCTCAGCTGTACGTGAGTTTCATCTTGAAAAATTATGGATTAGCAACTACTGTATTTGATGGATATGGAGTACTAAAGACACAGCACATATGAGAAGAACAAGAGGTAATGCATCACCCGTAGTTGAATTCACAGGAGAAATGCATCTATCACTCCGTAAAGATATGTTTCTTTTGAACGAGCGAAATAAAGGACAATTTGTAAGGTTATTAGCAATACATTTACGCGAAGCAGAATGTCCTGTTGTTGAAGCACCAGGTGATGCAGATATTTACATTGTCCAAGAAGCTTTAAAATGTGCAAAATAACAGTTGACAATAGTTATAGGAACAGACACAGATTTACTTGTCCTTTTACTCTACTACTTTGGCTCACAAACACATAACTGTTTGTGTTTAAAAAGTGAACAAAGGCAGAAGAAAACATATCACATTAAGGAGCTAAAGCTGAAGCTCGGTGATGAAATTTGTAGTAATATTCTTTTCTGTCATGCATTCATGGGATTTGACACATCACACATCTATGGTATAGGAAAGGGGAAAACATTGGATCTGCTCCAGAATGACAGTGCCTTCAGGCAACTTGCGAAAGTATTTCAGATAGTATTCCCAGTGTGTCAAAAGAAGACACTGTAAAATCGGCAGAACAGCTGTAGTACGCCTGTACAATGGGTCAAGAAGTGACACACTCGACACTTTGCGTTGTAAAGTGTTTAGTGAGAATGCAGCTACTAGTTCCAAATGTGTACAACCAGAACAATTACCTCCAACTAGTGCTTCAGCTCGTTTCCATTTCTTAAGGGTTTTCTATCAGATACAAGAATGGAAGGGAATTAAGATGAATCCAGAAGAATGGGGATGGAGAAAATGTGGCTACCTTCTCTTGCCAATTTCGACAGACAAGCCAACAGTTCCGGAATGCCTTTTTAAGGTAATCAGGTGCACTTGCAAGGAAGATGGTTGCGGTGCATCCAACTACAGTTCTAGGAAACACGGCATCTCATGTTCTTCGGCTTGTGGAAACTGTCATGGATCAACCTGTAAAAACCGTGAATTACCTCCCGAGGACTGCAATTACTGTGACGGCTTTTTAAGGTAGGGTGTTCCTACATATCCATGCAAATTAGCCAGTTTTCTTAACCAAATACACAGATATTTAATGCTGTGACCTTTTAATATACCATTTTGTTCAGAAAAATATAATCTTTTCCAATATAGTTACACATTTTCATTTTTCTCATCGAATAACTAGAAATTCGTCAATGAATTGCTTGTTTTTACCATTTTTTTAAATACATTTTGCGTCACGATTTCCAAAATATAAAACTATATTGGAAAAACTGCATTACTTTTCTCGTCAGATTAATACTCTGGAAGCTGTAGCTATCATAATTCTCGAGAAAATAGGCTAGTAGTGGACGCATGTATAACTGGTTTTAAAAAGGGGTATATACCACTCTTAAACAGGATGATTCTGTTAAATAACATTTCGAGCTTATATGTAGGTAATTTTCCGAATTGTTGGATCAGTTTGTTAACATTAATAGAAATATAAAATCACGTTAATGTTTGTTTAGGTAACCTATATTTTAAATTAAAGTACTTATGTATGTTACCTAATGCATGTTTATTCAGTATTGAGTGTTAGAGTGCATCCCAATGTGTGTATATTTTTCTATTTCTTCTCGATACAGGTCACTGGAAATCTTGTGTAAATTTAATTGTATGGTATGTTTTGTGAGAATGGACGTGTCGAATTTTTCTTTCAAACGATAAGCAGTTGAAATGAGTCTGATTTTGTTTCCTGGAATATAATTTTGGTAGATTTCAAAAACGTTTTAACACATCACTAACTGAAAAAAGGAATATAATTTAAGTGACTTTAAATATATATTATGGAAAATGAATATAGTTCGGATCTGACAATTTGACATGGGATACAATGCTTTCTGTTATTTTGCCTACATATTCAATACTTTTTCCGTGGCCGATCACAAAATAAAATCTATTTACCAGATTTCAGTGAATTTAGGATCTGGTAAAGGAAATCTTGTGTGCTTCTGTTTGTCCCACCGAAACTTTTTCAATACGATGTTCCGTTTTCGTTTTATTGAATTTTTAAAGATTTTCCAGGACGAGTCACAAAAAAAACTATACATATAAAAATATATACATTTATATATATGAGCAGATTTTGGTGAAATTAAATTATATTTAACACAAAAAAAAAGTCTTTAATTTTAGTCACGACTTTCTTTGACGTACGATACGTTTTCGATTTGTCCTTTTTTTTCCAGGAAATTTTCTGGAAAACCAAAAACCTATTTTGTGTTGATTTTTGTTAATTTGTAATATATTATGAAAATCGTTGTGTACTTTAACTTTGTCCTGAAACATTTTGCTGTAAAATGCGCTATTTTCAATTTATTTCAATATTTTAGGTTTTTCCGTGACGAATTCCAGAAAAAAAAATAGTAGTTATTAGTGTATTTTTGTAAATTTTTTGTATGTTATGGTAAATTTGGCTCTCTTTAATTTTAGTGTCTCTACCTTTCTTCGTAGAACGCACCGTTTTCCAGTTATTAATTTATTCCGCATTTTTCCGGGACAAATCCCGGAAAAAACGTTACCAAAATAAAGTGGATTTCGGTGGATTTTGGATATGTTATTCTACAAATTTTTCTGCAAATTTTGATATAATAAAACTTTTTCTTGCAATTTTTCCGTAAATCGACCCCTTTTTCTCATAAAATGCCTGGACTATGAATCCTTCAGAGAAACGGTGTTGCTGTGTAGCGGGAGGAGGTTGAAGGGAGGAGGGAGGTTTATCACCGTTACAGATCAGCACTTCCCCTACAGCGGGCGACGTTGAGGCGTGTCAGTGTCATCCCCACCCTGCTCGTCTTCCCGGAGCTTGGCGTCAACTTTCACGTTGAGCAGCACAAGGCAGACACTAAAAATGCCAAATTAGCCAGTTTTCCTAACCAAATAAACTGATATTTAATGCGGTGACCTTATACTTTTAATATACCATTTTGTTCAGAAAAATATAATCTTTTCCAATATAGATTCAAATTTTAATTTTTCTCATCGAATAACTAGAAATTCGTCAACGAATTGCTTGTTTTTACCATTTTTTTAAATATATTTTGCGTCACGATTTTCAAAATATAAAACTATATTGGAAAAACTGCATTACTTTTCTCGTCAGATTAATAATCTGGAAGCTGTAGCTATCATAATTCTCGAGAAAATAGGCTAGTAGTGGACGCATGTATAACTGGTTTTAAAAAGGGGTATATACCACTCTTAAGTGACGCAAGCACGCGTACTCACGGGCCGGTTGGGGGGCCGTCCTTGCCGAAGATGTCGTCGTACGTGACCTGGTGGAAAACGAGGCCGCCCACGTCCCACGAGCCCTCCGTCCTGATGCGGTGGATCAGCTCCAGCAGGGAGTCTATGTCCACTTGCAGGCATCGCACCAGGGCCCGCAGAGACGCCGGGGTGTGTCCCTGGACGGAGAGGGTTGCCGCTGCAGCCACCGCCAAACACTTCCACAGCTACCGTCGTGTGCATGGAGCCTGTTGCGTATCGAGACCTTTAGCTTTAAGCAGAGTAGTTACGTTATTCACAAGTTGGTAGCTAGGGAACTTCAGGGCAGCGTGCACATGTGGCAACATTGTGATCAACCTTTTTGCGTACGTTCAGGGGAGAACAGACCATGGATCTGTTACGGCAGTTATTACAATAAATCGGCGTTAGAATGGTCATGAGCATGGTTATGGGCAGTATACAACTAAGCATATTTGTTGACTTTACCAAACTAAGAGTTTCATACCCATTCCTCAAAGTCATCTAGATCCTCATGAGAACATCGAAACTATTCAGCAGAGTGAAACAAGTCAACAAGGAAGCAGGGAAATGCTCAGGATGTCACAAAAATCTGTGATACATTTCCTTGACCTTTCCTGACCCAAATTTCAAATTTCCCTGGCTAATAATTTTTCCCATTTTGAAATATTATGAAGAAAAAAAATTGTCGGAATGCATCAAGCAAGACTAAACGTTAACATTGTTGGAAATATGTAAATGTTGCTCTGACACTAAATCTTATTCTAGTGAATGCAGTCAGGGCCTTTGAGTAAAACTAAAGCTGGAGTCACAATGTGAAAACGGACATGGCACGACCAATCCAATTAGACGTCGTACATTGTTCCAGCACAACAGAGTAAATAGTGTAGGCAAACTCTAACATGGCTGTCAGCAAATATACCCGTGCCAAAAGCGTTCATAAAATGCAGTACAGAATGCACTAAACACAGCTTAGCGCTCGTAGAAAGCTTATATTTCCTGTTGACAGTTGAAGTGCATAAAAACATTACATTTAGTCATCTCTGAGGTAAAGTGAGATTAAGTTTATTTTAGATACAAGGAAGCGAGTTATAGATATGTTAATTCTGCTGTTAGCTATGCAAATAATTAAAATAAAATCTTGACAGAATGTAGAATGATAACATGAACCATATACACAATGATATCCTTTCACATACACAGTTGAACACACACAACAAATATGTAAGTGTACCCATACATAAAACAAAATTAAATTTTTCAGCATGAAGATTTACATAGTCGGTAAATAGTACTTTCAAAGTTTAGTTTTGTAAGATTTCAGTTTTGCTTTTCGTCGTATAGCACGTCAAGACACAATTTGAAATTGAATCTACTTCTTGAGGGCTGTCGGGGCTCGTTATTCGTTATGTTGACATCACGGCGACCATGTATTTAATTCACTATTGAGCATGGACTAGTCGTGTCTGTCGCGACATTGTGACTCTAGCTTAAGGGCTCAGGGGCAAATAGTTTTGTCAGTCTCCCTCTACATTACTCATGTTACAATTTTTTAAAAACCCCACAAAAAAATTCAAGCCAAAACATTATCATGGCCATAACGTAACTTGTAAGTTTTCCAATGTTTTTTTTTTTTTTTTTTCAATGGTAAACCTTGTAATTCCACGGGGTGAACAAATACATTAAAAAAAATATTTATAAACTCAAGTGAGGTTCCACTGGTGCCCTGCCCCCATCCTCTCTGTATGTCGATGCAGTGATGTACATAACCAAAAATGCACATATTTTAAGTGGTCAAAGAGTCAACCAGACAGACTTATAGAACTACTTGCCCAGTGGTTAGGGCTTATGAATGGCTGGCCACAAGTCTTGGGAATCCCTAATGAGTTGAGGATTTTTCATATGTGGAAAATTTCCTTCACAAGTTCAGGACTGTCTGTTGTGTTGTCTTATCACCTCGGTACTGAGAAAGACCAATGACTAACCATTGCCGAAACATCTTGCCTAGTCAGTTCCATTCATGCCATGACTATCTCACCACACTGGTGGATTCAGAAAGGAAGGGGGCTTGCCCCCCCCCCCCCTCAAACCCTGAATAATTTTTAAATTTCCACCTAATTTCTTATCGTAGTTTAAAAAACTTACTTAAGTATTATTTTACTGCAGTGCTATAAATAACTAGATGTTTTTGAACCTCAAATAAAATGTACTAAATATTTCAATTCTTAATGTACTAAAATTTAACATTAGAAAATTTAAATTGACTCTCCCTTGGCCTTCATTCTGAATCCACTTTGGTCTCACCATGGGGTCAAAACCAGCCTACATGCTGCATCATATACAAATGTAGGACATGCAATGTTACCAACCTAACTGGGTGCGTATCAGTGCTTGAATAAGTTTCCTTACATTTACAGCTGTTAATTATTTATTTCAGAGTAGATTTCAAAAGCATTCAATCAATCAGGGCTATAGCCAGGATTTTGTGAAGGATAGAGCCCAGTATAACCATTACATAATTTTTTTTATGAGTACGTGTTCTTTATAATTGAATTCTTGGAATTTTAAAAAGAAAATTTTTTGCCACACTTAAATCTCAGGGAATAGTAGGTAGACTTTTAGTACCCCAATTTCACACACAGATTTTTTAAGTAATGATTTAGCTTGAGAAAATAAAGCCGGACATTTTATATTTTGTTCTGAAGTCAAATGTTTGTTTCCATTAAGACAAGTCATAAATACATATATATTAATGTTAATAAATATATGAAACACACATTTCAAATTTGTACGAAAGACAAACCTTACACATGTGCAAAGTGGCATGAAATACAACCTATACTTTGAAACACAAAAAATGTAATATGGAGAAAATACACTAATGTTGCCCACTACGAATTACAATGATATTTCCAAAATGATATCATTGCAAACTTTATGTAGCTATATTGCTGTTATATTCAGGGGCGCAACAACTAAATTTCCAAAAGGGGGGGGGGGGGGGGGGGGGGGGCAATATACCTTTTTATAAAGGATCATCAATCCCCCCTATTGAAGCGGGGGTTACGGGGGTCCTCCCCCGGGAAAATTTGTATTTCAAGGTGGAAAATGGTGCTATTTAAGCAGTTTTATTATCTAAAAATTGATTACACACTGCTGTCTGCAAATCTTCCCATGCCAAATGTGTCCATAAAAATGCAGTATAGAATGCGCTAAACAAAATTTAGCACCCATAGAAAGCTTTTTATTTCCTGTTGACAGTTGAAGTGCATGAAAACATAACATTCAGTCATCTCTGGCATAAAGTGAGATTAAATTTATTTTACATACAAAGTTTTAGAGGGGGGTAAAAATACCCTCCCCCCCCCTTGTTGTTACGCCTTCTGGTTATATTCAAATTCTTTTTTTCCGTCTTTTTATTTTATTTTATATATATATTCCGGACCCCCAGGACCCCACCCCTTGCTACGTCCCTGATTCAGATGAGAACTAACGACTGTCTCCGACCGAACAGCGAGACGACTCACGTCGGTGTCCGTGTCGCAATCCCCGGGGGAGCCGCGACGCCCCGCGACCTGCTCGACCAGTTGCAGCACCAGTCTGATGGACACCTCCTCCAGCTCTGCGAGCGTCTGCGCCAGGGACTGGTTCTGCTCCATCAGGTCCCTGACCCACATGCTGAACAGCTTCACCTTTAACTGACCCGCGCGCACACGGCACGGCCTACAGCAGCGCGACTCACGGTTTGGGAGAGAGGGGCGGGAAAAAAAAGCAGTCCTTTTTAAAAGCCAAGTAAACTGAACCCTGTTTTTTTTTTTTAAATTACATTAGACAAATTTGATTTTCAGCATCTTCAAACGAAAGCCACTTACGTTGAACCCGAAATTTTATAACATCAAAGTACTGAAGCCCAGAAAATCTGCACTTAACCAAAGAAACAGTATTTCCCAACAGGACGAGGATTCTCCACAGACAGGGTGTTTCCCACAGAATGGGGATTTACTCAAAGTAGTTTCAGGATTTCCCACAGAATATAATTTTTTTAATATTATAATAAACTCACTTCGCCTAAAATTCACTAATTAAATGAATTTAATTTTAGAGGAGTATTTAGCTGGGTGACAGCCACTCCGGAGCCCAAAGTTTTAAAATGTTATTTTGTAAGGGATATTTATGTTTACTTAAATACTTTAATTTGTGTGTTAAACTTTTCTTTCATTAAAATTTGTCTGAAACTATTAAATAACAGTATTTGAGACTATAAATTTGTAAATATTCCAAGTCTACTCCTGAATTATTTAGGCTCCTTCGCACTGAGCCACTCAAAACGCGCACAGTGCGGATGCATGGCGCGGCAGTAAAAAGCAACAGAATTGTATCGAGCAACTGCGAACGTGCCGCTCCGCCACATTCCCAATTGCCAGTAGAAAAATGGATTCGGAAGAAGTAAGTTCACTGTTTGTTTCTTTGCTACAGCAAAAGAAATATAAAACAGAAGATATTGGATTTATATGATTCTTTGTTGAGCGATAACATAAAATATATCAACCCTGTCATGTACTATTAGGTAAAAAGATATTTTATTGGTAATTTGGATATCCAAAAAACTTCGAAAAGTGACTTTTAATATTTAACTCACTCAATATTCTTTTACAAGCATGTCTCAGATTATGATTTCCTCCGCATTTCTAAACATAAACCTTTCGGTGTGGAATCCTTAGGAAGTGGCTTGAATAAAATGCCAGCGTGTGCACAACCCCCCGGCCACTGATGACGTGGATGCACCACTCAGTGTGAATAATTCTGTTTGGTTTTATGTTACTACAGTGTGGCATGATTCTATTGATGCGCTCACAGTAGCCCAATGTTAATGGAGCCTTAATGTCCATGTTTTGCACCTACATCCTTTCTTTGTATGATAGCGGCTCCCGAAAAGATTTCCTCAAACCAGCCCCGGTTGGGTCTCGGGCCAGATCCCCGGATTTCTCACAAGTGGGAAACTTAGCAGATGTTGCTGAGAGCTGGTTAACACCGTTTCCCACACCCCTGCATTTCGTTGTGGCTTCACCTCATGTACCTCGTTTAGGTTGAAATTTTACTTAAAACACTTTGTTGTGGACTGAAATTGGAGTGAAGTGAGATAATCCACTCCACTTGTTGAGGTGGACTGGACTGAAGAATCCGGATTGAGATTTTACTTTAAACACGGACTGGAGTGAAAAGAAAACACGCACAAGCAAGCCGCCGCTATATTGCATTGTTTGTTATTTGTCTCGTTGCATTTCAGGCATAATTTGTGAAACGGGCAAAAAAAAAAAGAGCAGAGGAATGTGTGGACAGAGATGGAAGTACAACATTTTAAGTGCATGTTGACTCCAACTTCGATCTTGTTTACATTTCATTCTGGATTGTGATATTTACCATAAACGCATTTCGTCAGTCTATGTTCGTTACACATTCACTCCGAGTTCACTCCACTCCGGTTCAATCCGGATTGAAATTTTACCCTAAACGAGGTAATTGTTACACCCCTCATACATCTCTAATGATCTCACTGTTAAAGATACATTGGACATTTATTCAATAAGGTAATGACGTCAGCCTTGACGTAAACTGTTTGCGTCTGCGTCCTCATTGCCGGTACTCCGAAAATCATTAAAATCCCAAACAACCCAGTTTTTATTCCGTCTCTCTGTCCGGCAACGCTAAATAGTTTTTCTTACCTCTGTCGGATCCTTCAATTTTTCTATTTTTCTTAGTTGGTCTAAGTACATTCTGTGTACTTCTGCTAATATCTGTTCCACCTCACCACATTTACGAGCACAATGAAACACATCCAAAACAGAAGCCATTAATTTTATAAAAAGCACACAAAGAAAAAATTACAAAAACACAAAATAAGTAGGCAATGTTGGTTTCAACTCTAAATAAACCAAATTCAAAATGTAAACATAATTTTGAATAAGCATTGTTGTTCTTTCCGTTGCAATTTCATAACGGTATTTTCCTAACAGAGTTGCCAAAACTTTCAAATATTATTTCCTTGAATGACATTTTAAAATTCCTACTTGACACCATAAAATTATATTTTAATATTAAGTTTCATCTACCTGTCCTTAAGAGACAATTATTATTTTTTCCGCTAAAAACTAAATTTCGCAAACATAATTAAAAACATCCTACTAAATAAAGATTGGAACGAATGTTAATGTAGAGATGGAGTTAGGAATTGTCAGGAGACAGCATGCAGTGACGTACATGAAGTCACTTTTTAACCTCACAATCGCATTATTGTTCCGCTAAAACCATTGCGATAATGATGTTTCACAAAGTTAGACAATGGTTAGTAAGTATGAATTAGAATATCCGTCGTTAAAAATAGTTATTTAAAACTTTTTTAAAAATGTAAACACTATATTACAGCCAATGATTTGAGCGTCTAACCAATATGGCGCAAAAATTATCTGAAGAAAAAATGATTTCACAAACTTACATTGTAATAATGCAGACGTGGGCATCCTTACATATTTAATAGATATTGTTTGAAGGAAAACCGATTTTTTCCTAACCTAACTAAAAATAAGAGATTTTGATAGCGATCCGGCTTAGGGAGGGGCCTAGGTGCGTCTCAGGCCGAAGCCTATACACCTAGTCGTGCTGGGATTAGCCATGCAGGGAGAAGATCGCATGCAGCGTGTGCTAGGAAGGCCATGACATGGCCAGCCATGGCAGCGCTTGATGCCATGACTAACCCCCTAATTCTTAATTTCAGACTATAACTACCAGATAAGTTGGGCCCAGGTAAATGAGGCATTTATTAATTCAGCTAGAGGGCAGAGGCTGGCCTCTAAGCCTCCATGCATTTGCCATGACAGGGTGCTCCAATTTATATCTGTCCTCCAGTAATGCATATTGGTTATGGCTCTGCTACTGCTGTGGGGCAGGGTAGCTTGGGGCATGCCACATCTGTCTCGGGAGCTGGGGATGGTAACCCGATATGTCTGCTTGCTGCGGGGGCAGCTGCAACTCGCTTGTTGTCGCGCACTGCACATTTAGACAGCAGCTCTCTTTCCTTGTGTTCATGCTGCAGGAGGTGATGTCAGTTCTTCCTTTTATAGGTCATGCAGCCTCTGTAGTTGGCACAGTGCGGGCCTTCACATTGCGCGCACGTTGACTTAGCTCTTTCCCCTTCCTGGGGACAAGTGTCGGTTTTGTGTCCCTAGTTGCATCAGCGACAAACGGGCTCTGTAGCCTTTTTCAGGATGGCCAAACCTCTGACAGTTACCACACTGGAGGAGTCATTTGGGGTGTCGGTAGTCCTCAACTCGAATACTAAGACCACCAAAGTTCTTTGGGTTGTAAATCCTCTCTGGACTTATGGCATTAGGGAGTTATGTACACAGGCTGTTCCTGGAAATGTGCAGCTCCTCTTCTCGCGTCCATCCTCGGCCATGGCAGAAACTAACTCTGGAGGGAAGCCTACAGTTTATTGACAACCGATCAATTCCCAACATACCCGAAGTGATAAATTTAATATATTTTTATTTCAGTCATTCAAACTATCGGCGATGTATTTGGTAATAATTTCATTTATGATGGAGTAAAATATAAGTTTGTGTCGTCAATGTTGCATTACCTGTGTATTTCCATAGTAAAAATAAAACCATAGATAAACAGTTCCTTACCTCAACTATTTTTTACGTTAAACTTAATTGTAAAAAGGTTTGGGTACTCAACAGTTCCAGCTATGAAAAAAAAATCATACAACTAAAATTCCATGATATTTAATACTTATTATAGTTCAATTGCGAGTTTCACTAAGCGGACGAGACAATCCAAGGCAAAGAATAGGAAGTTGGCTGACCTATCTATATGTCAGTGTTCAGGACAGACACCTACTCCATTAACACCTCCGTACTAAGTTCTTTTTTTTATTACCATCTTGTTAAACAGTATTATAGTTAAGTGTTTAAAAGAAGAAACATTTTTCCATTTTTCCCTGAAATGAATCCTTTTCGTATATTTATTACGCTCAGCATTACTTTAAAGAATGTGACTTTGAATATTGTGTCCGAGTTTCGTATTATAAGTTTATTTGCAACATGAGAACACATGATTTGCCAATTATCGAGGTTAGATATTTACAAATCACTGGCGAATACTGGAAGACTATTCATATATGTATAAATAATCATTCATTTGAATAAAATAATGTTCTTTGTTTACCAAAGAACTGGACTAGCCAACAATTTATCAGTATTTTTTCCTCAGAAATGATGGAAGAATATATATGTCAGCATGCCAAACCAAATACAAAAGTGCACTCGAGTAGTTCATGAAGAATAAAAAACATAAGGTATTATTCAAACAATATATTTATTTCAATTTTTTTGTTCTTTTTTTTACAAACATGAATATGTTATATAAATGATGACTATAAGAAACACATAACACAGCGACTTCAGCGGCGGCACAGGTCGCCGCGAGAGAGAAGTAAGTAAGTGCGACGAGCAAGTCGGTATAAATTAAACGTATGTACAACGTTTTCCTGTGAGGGTAGGTGGTGGACCTGAAAGCTTCGTGGGGTGGGAGTGGGGAGCAGCGGCAGGCTTTGATGCGGGGGTCTCGTGGGTAAACAGCAGGTTGTGTCTCTACTTGCGACCGTACTGAGGCTGCTGCTGGAGCGGCGCGTTCCTCGCGTTGAACTCCAGGGACCTGGGGACAGGGGTCGCCACGTTACCGGATTGAAAACAAGGAACAAACTCATCCCACCATTTTTTTTAAAATTAATCACAAATCAGTAAATCACTCTGATTATTACAATGTGAATTTAAATGAAAGTCTTTGTTGTCTATCTTGAGTAAAATGAAAATAAAACACTACAATGTAATTGAATAAAAATGAAAAAGAAATAACTAATAACATGTACATTTATTAATTTATGTTGTCTTCCTGCCATTAGTTTGTTTTTGTTTACTCACGTTAGACAATCAAAATGTGCATTTACATATATTTAAATGGTGGCAATATCACCGGAGCCATTAAATTTTAAATATAAAACCAGAAAAACGGTTTTTGACACTTATTGGGTCACTATCTGTATTGAATTTACTTTTAAAAATTACTAAAATTAGAATAATACTATCGCCAGTCAGGGAAAAGCGAATTTTCAATGAAAAACTATAAATAAAAATTGTTATAATCTATGAAGTGTCGAATCCAAAATGAAAGTCTTAAACTTGATATCTCTCTAAATTCCTTCAATGAAAAAAAAAATAACTCACCATCATTAATTTGCTAAATGTTCGTAATTATACAGGCTCTGGCACGTATCCGTTAGGAGGTGATCACTGATTATTTAACACGAGGTGCTGCTTTACTTGAAGTACCAGTTACACTAAGGTAATGCATGTTTATTTCAACAACTGCCCAAAGTTGAATCATGTGGTTTATCAGAACATAATGAGTTAATGCATATACATTCCCTGTATATTTCTAGTTTAGCAACCGATGAAAAAAAAATTTAATGATATTCCGAAAGTTGTGTTTTTGAACACTACAGACCCTCTTTTACTCAACTCCAAAAACAGCGTTTGAGAATTCCTACCGGATTATGAGAAACACAAGTAGTAGCCCAACAGGAAAAAAAAAACACGGTTAACATATGATATAATGATCTGGATAAGCCATAACTAAATATAGTCGAACACACGAGGTTTCCTGTTGTAAAAAAAAATCAGCACAGAGGTTATTAGAACTGATTCGGGGATTCTGTTTTGGCATCAGCAGCTAAACTAGAAATTTACAAAAAATCCCAATGATCCCTCTTAGGGATCAGCGAGTGACTGCTGTACCTGAGGATGGCCTCCGGGATGGGCGGCGGGGTGGGCAGGTGGGCGCCCTGCGCCACGAAGCCGTTCTCGTTGGCCACGTACCTCACCTCGATGGGGATGCCCTCGGGCGAGGTGTACCTGTACGAGCCGTCGGCGACGATCGCCGGCTCCTTGGCCCCGACGTTGGCGAGGGTGCCTACCTCCTGCACGGAGATGCCGTTCTCCGTGTCGTAGCTGCGGGGCAGAACAGAAGACGCCCGGGTTACCGGACAGACCCGACGACAAGCACACAAGCTCCTGCAACCTTCCGGCTGATCCGGAACCAAATACACCACAGACTAATATACGGGAAGCCTAAGATGCACATAAAGTTCTGCCATTCCCGATTACACCCGAACAATTCACCTTCGGCCAACCTCGGGTTTATTTATATATATTTATTTTTCTCTGTTTATTTTAATGTAGCTATACTAACCTAACTAACCATCCATTTTTCCTGCGCAAAAATAAAACAAATCCCGAAGTTGGCCGAAGGTGAATTGTTCGGGTGTAATCGGGAATGGCAGAACTTTATGTGGATCTTAGGTCTCCCGACTAATACCAGACAGCTCTGCACCAGCAACACAGTCGAGAGTGTGATAAATAACCTAGCGGCAAGAGTTGCAACTATAAAAAAAAATTATAGATAAATTAACAAATTATATATAATCTTATCTGGTGTATTAACTTCTTTTTAAACACTTTTTCCTTCTGCAATGATAAAAAAAGTTTTTTCAAGAGAAAAAAAAGTTATTTTTTATTGTCATTATGTTGGTACCACGTATGTTAGGTACACAGATAAAATTTTCCATACCATAGAGGTAAGATGGTACCAACGTTCGTACTAGGCATACAGTTTGCCATCTATCGGACTGATGTGACACCACCACCAGATTTTCACACGAAATTCTTGGAGCTGCCGGATTATCAACATCTTGCTGCAACACACTGGACTAGTTTATTTTTCAATAGAAACCGTGAGGTTATAAAATCTCGTGCAATTTTCCATAGCTGTTTTAGAATACATAGGGATGCGTCCATACCACACCCTTCCCTAAATTCCTTAGCAAATGTAGCCACAATGTAAAGGACGCATTTCTAAGGGATGGATGGCATCCAAATACTTTTACTGCTGGCACTACCTGTTGACAGTTGGTTGTACTAATGTGTACGCAGCCATTTCGAGTCGTTACGTCTATGGAGATTCAGAGAAACATAAAATTTTACTCTAGCATGGATGTTAAAAAAAATGTTTAGAGATCAAAATATAAACTTGGGAATGAATCTCGAAATATTAAAAACTCCTATAAGGAGTAAATAAGTTAAAATTGTCCTCTCTCTAATATATTATTATCGTTTGTCCTTTGTCTTTGAGTTATAACTTAACATTATTTACGTTTTTAACAAATGTTATGCCAAAACTCTTAAGTAATATTATATGGAAATAAAGTTCAAAACGATTCCGATGCTAATGGATATAATGGACGAACCAGTGGATGCGAGTGTTTCGTTCCTAAAAAAAGGAAAAAAACTTCGAGTTTAGTGGCCGTGTGAAGGGATGCTTCGGCAATTCTCGCGAGGAGTCGGAAGTAGCGCAGACACGGCCGCGTTCTCTACGCTGCACTGTTAGTTAAAGGACACGTCGGGCTACTATTCGGAAACATCCCATGGCCGAGGTTCAATTCAGAAAGTGTGTTTGATGGTTCGGAACTTGTACCTACACTGAAATAATATCAACTGCGTGATATCCATTATAAATATTAAGAAATTTTAACGAGTGCTTGGATGTGTTTGCGTTCTAAATGTAAACAAATTAATTATTGTGACATTGTTTACGATTTTTTCCCTTAGCGATGGGTCTATTATCAGACCAAACTCAATCTACGCAAACAATAGTCTATGGTGGGCGCCAGTCATGCAAGGAGGTTGCACGTACATTGTTTACGATTTTTTTCCTTAGCGATTCTCAGACCGAAATCCATCTACACAATCAATAGTCTATGGCGGGCGCCAGTCATGCAAGGAGGTTGCACCACTGCACGTACATTGTTTACGATTTTTTTCCTTGGCGATTCTCAGACCGAAATCAATCTACACAATCAATAGTCTATGGCGGGCGCCAGTCATGCAAGGAGGTTGCACCACTGCACGTACTGCACGTAAAGGCAACTTTCAACGGTGCCACCCTAACCAAAATGGGAGGCGCAGAAGGGGCGTCACCGCCGTTTCGCGGAAAGGTCTGGAGGTGAAGAGGTCAGCCATGTCCCGAAGACGACCTCCGCCCACGAGCAAAGGAGCGGCGGCGGGTCAAGACAAATGCCTGTGGTTCGCCGTGAACCGGTGCGTGCGGAGGTCACCTGCTTTGCTATTAGGACGCGCCCGAAAAAGAATAAGGAAAAAAAACCCGGGTCAGATCAAGTCAATACAAAATAAAAAAAAAACAGTGAATCAACGTCAATTTAAATGTCGGAGGTCGAGACCTCAGAGGCGAGATTAAAAACTTTTTTTTTTTTAGCATAGTAAAAGTTATTTAAATAATTATTTCGGATGCTAGTTTGCACTACATGTCCGTTATTCGGGTTTCCTCCATGGCACACAGTGCAAACTAACAAAGTCTTATATCCCAAATTACGATTTTAATCAAAATTCTCCACTGAAAGAATAAATCAAAGAAAATAAAAGTTATTTTCTTCTTCTGTATTTCCAGGCACCTTGTAAAATTCCATCTGATTCATCTCAAGACGAATGTGACAAATTGATTTCCGTGTAGAAGCGGGGCGGGCCAAAGAGAGAGAAAACAAAATAAAAAAGTTATCCTGCGGCCTGGGATCTTCCAGTGGGTGTTTCGAGGAACTGTAATGCCGCGCGCCGCCGCAGCGAGCGCTGTGAGCGGCGAAGACGCAGGTGTTTCCGTACAACATTTTCTTTTTTTTCCCTCCGTGACAAAATACATGAAATGCTACTCGGGGAACTCTTCCAGAATCACTGGCAGTCAGTCGGACGCCCGACGGCTCTCAACGCGAGGGTTCAGGGTTCGAGTCCCGGGTAAGGCATGGCTGTGAATTTTACAATTTTATAAATAAACCACAACTGTTATCACCGTCGAGGGTTTATCCGGGAGGAGGGGAGGGGAGAGAGGGGCGCTTGCGCTTGCAAAATTGTCACTGTGAAACTGGGTTATTAAACGTAAACGTCAAAACTATGTTTTATGGGAAACTTTATGTATATTTAAAAGTTTTCTACTTATTGAATTCATACAGGCCAAATATGAGTAGAATGCAACGTACAAGAACTCTTTCCAGAGATGATTTGTGTCGGTTAAAAACACGCTTCGTGGGCCTCCCTGGCGTATTACACGCATTTGAGCCCCTGACTATCACTGATTTTGTCTAAAAGGAAAATTAACTGTCAATAGTTAATACTTTGGAAAGGGGATGTGTTAGACACTTCGCAGTTAAAAATATCGACAAAGCAATATTAAAAAATATGATACATATCATTTTTGAAATAAAAATGGCCAGATCTCTCGGATGCCACCATTAAAAACAGGATTTTTCGCAGGTGGGAAACGTGGTGAACGTTGCAGCTTGCCAATTTGTTTATTGTCGGGCTTATCCCGTTTACCATACCCGCTCATCCGTCAATGCTCCATTAGATTCTCGTAACTTTTCATACTCTCTGATGACCTAGATGCGTGCCTGACGTTAAGCTCAATTAATGAAATTTTTTTTTTTTCACGATGTCTTTGTTAAATCAAACCATGGTCGTCTGCTAATAACATCTGAAAGGACCCGCGAGCCTTAAAGGATTCTTGTAAAGGGTATCTTAAAAGTATGACGTTTTCAATCAGAATCCTTACAGGATCTTTGATGTAGGACGAGTGCCTCGTATCCTTTTGTGCATCCTTGTGTCCTTTGAAAGGTTTGTGGCGCTATCTTTCAGTGAAAGTATTACGATGGTATTTTTCCTAGCCAGACAATTGCTGTCCACACCTTTTTGTGTTCATGTATTAACATCAATTGGTTAGCTGAAATTTTAAATTAAAAAAAAAATATATTGCGAAAAATTTTCAAACATTAAAAATGACTCCCGAAAAAAAAGTAAGTTATTATTATGTTGATACACAATTTTGCGTTCAGTATTGAAAGAATTCAGTCATTTCATGGTTAGTTTCTCGCTGAATGCAGCCTTGAAAATTAAGAATCCTTTGTTGGCCAGTCCTCGCCCACAATCAACTCTAGAACTAAAAGAAAGAAACTGGAGGGATGGCAAAAAAAAAAAAAAATCTACTCTAGGCCGAACGTGAACTTTTAAGCCGTTTACCATTTTTGTAACTAGGGGTTTGGTGTTTTTACGAATGTTTTTTTTTTTTTTTTTTTTTTGCTTTTTATCGGTGCTTTTTCATTATATATTTTAACATTTCGGTCTGCTAATGGAATTATTCAACAGTCGACGGTAGCGGAGGATGCAGGAACAACGCGTGATTCTCGCCAGTTAAAAAAAAAAAAAAAAAAAAAAAAAAAAAAAAAAAAAAAATTGTGGCCGAGTTTTGTATCAAAAGAGTGTGTTACGCAGCACGAGAACACACGAAGATATACAAGAAATAGCTCGGCTCCTGGGTTGTAGCCGCGACCGCGTTAACTCCAGAGAGTTTACAAGTGTAGTATTTACCAAAAACACACACACACCTGCCTCGGATAATGCGCACGGAGGGGTGCGCTTTGTCCGTCTTAAAGGTTCGAAGATTCACTTACATAAACTTTTTTTTTTTTAATTAATCTTTTGGAGACCCTCGCTTTGCAAATCCCGTGCCAGATCAGTTTGAAATTCACCCGTTCATACAGTTTCCAGACGATTTTTTTTTTCCAATTTCTGTCAGCTACGCGTAAAGTCGTGTTGTTTTCCTTATGGATTTTTTATGTGACGTCTAATAAATCAATGAACGCCGGCTGCACGCACTGTGTCCCGTTACGCTCATTGTGCGCTTGCGCCGCATCTATCTCTCTTCCACTCGATTGGAACAACCATCGATTTGACTTTTTCGAGGCGCATTAAACTTGAAACACTCCCATTCGTTTCCTACTTTTCCCATCATCGTCCTATCCTTAACAGAATAACACAGATCGGAAGAAGTTAAAATAGCAAACACGTATAAAAGTTATAGTTAAAATAATATGTTCGTTAAAGTAATAAACCTATTTGAATTAATGAGTATAAATAGAAGTAAATTTATCAATTAAATTGTAGATTTCATTTCACTCATTCTTTGTATACATAAAAAATAGTGATAATTCAATAAAATTTTTCAATTTTATTCACGAAAGTATGCAATGTTTTGTTATGACGTTGTCACGTTAAACTATCGTCCGTAAACCGACTTTGCGGACAACCAAATTTTTTTTTTGGTTGGGATCTAGCGGACAGTTTGCAGAGACGGGAAGAGAGACCGTCTCGGGGAGGGGGGAGGGTGGAAGAGTCGTGGGGTCACTGACCTGTAGGCGTAGGAGCCCTCCGGGGACAGGTCCTGGGTCTGCTTGAGGATGAGGATCTGCGGTCCGGCGGGGCGGTAGGTGGGCGACGCGGCCAGCAGAGGCGCCGGCACGACTGGGGTGGGTCTCGGCTGGTAGTAGGGCCTCGTGGTCACCCCCAGGGGCCTGTAGGCGCCGAACTGCGGTCTGGCCGCCGCCGCGAACAGCACCGCCGCGAACACCACCTGTCGGCGACCACTCAGCACTCAGGAGCACGCCCAGGGCCGCAACTAGAGTCTCTGGCACCCGCGGCATGAATGGATTCATGCGGCCCCCCCCCCCTCTTTTTTTTTGCACATACCACACCAATAAAGTGGGGGGTCCGGGTGGCCCTCCCACTGAAAAAAATGGTGCTATTTGAGCATTTTCCATACCTACGTGTAACAGTTTCTGTGCTACTGTACCTTCCACGCACGAATCCACTACGTCCACATAAAGTAGTCCGTATAATCACTGGACTTGTTCGTTAAATACGTTGAGACGTTATATTGTAATTCAGATTAGACATTCCTGACATGCAAGTTAAAAAAAAACTTTTTACCAGTTACCAGTTACCAGTTGTAGTAGGAATTACAATGCCAGCGATTTCGGCACCCCCACAGCTTTGCGCCCGGGGCGTATGCCCCGCTTGCCCACCCACCTCCCCTAGTTGCGGCCCTGAGCACGCCGATATACATAACTGTACGTATTAATGTAAAGTAACCGAAATAGACTGAAACTATACAAATTGAATTGAAATACAACCACATAAACCGAAATGAATCGAAACCTTATTTAACAAACAAAACGACTTGATACAATACAAATGAAATGATTTGTACCCCAATGTAATTGCATATATATATATATATGAATCGTTTTGTTTTGAAAAGGTCATCAGTCAGTATATATCGACGATTTTCCAGCTATATGTTTCGTCCCGATCACAAAACGCGTAGACCTAATGATTGGTGTAGGGAAGGGCATCGCATCGGTCAGCTATATTATTTTCAGGCATACTAATTTTTTTTTGTTATTTCCCTAAAGTTTGTTTCCTATGACTGATGCCCTTTCAAAAAAAAAGAAAGCGATATATATATATATATATTAATGTGCAAAGACTCTTGAAATCACTGAAAGGGACTCGCAATACGAATTCATCTTAACTTATCCGCCATATTTTGTTATGGTCACCACTCAAATCTCGTAGATTCAGAGGCGACACCGCGCTAGAAGCACCAGCGAGCGTCGCGCCTATCACCCCGCCTCACGGACACACATACCTACACCTTTGACTAGGGTCCCCCTAAAATGAAATTCATTCCGTGCAATACAACAGTGAACAATTTAAGACAACGCTTGAAAAGTTTAGAGAAAATGTTTACTATGTGCCAACTGAGAGACGAGTTTACGAATAATTAGTGCAAGAGAATTGCAATATCGAGGCATAGACACACTCGGAATTGTACTAAACGGCAACTAGAAGGAAGAACAGCTTGTGACGATTCCAAAAAGGCGCCGAACGGACCACAATCTGCTGTGAGAGGAAGAAAGCTAAGCTGTCGAACGTCACCCGCCGTAGTTTTGAACTTCCCATTCACACGACGTTGTCTGTTCCAAAATTTTCTGCCGTGTACTGTCACAGCCTAACCCAAAAAAATTTAAAAAAAATGTACGTCAAGTTTAGTTCATACGCCCTTTTTACCGAATAACCCACGGGACCTTAAAGAGAAGATATTCATGAGCGCATTAAAATCAAAAATAAAAACAGACAATGAAGAGAGTTAATTTTGCATTGTCATACAGTTCTGAGCTATGTTAAAAGTTTCAAGTCTTTAGCTGATCGGTAAGTTGAGTTCAAAAAAAAAAAACCGATTGCAAAAAATTTGTACCGAGCAGACGAACAGACAGACGAGAAAGCGGAGTTAATAAAACATTTTAGTCAAGAGGTGGAGTGGTACGAGTGCAACAACTGAAGTCCTCGGGACTCGAACCTGCGACCCCATCCATACGGGCTCACTCACCAGAGACTGCATGGCTGGAAGTAAGGCTTCGGTCGGTTTCGAGAGGAGACAGGGAGAGAAGTGTGCAGACTCGGCGGGCGCCGGCGTCATTTATACCCGGTGGGGGTTTCCGTCCGCGACTGAGGGAAGGGATGAGCGCCCATCGCCCACGGCGAGGATGGGCACACACACACGCCCTCTCTTCCTCAACCCCCACCACCACCGCCACGTCCAACCCCAAGAGCAACCAGGTAGACATCTCTCTCCCCTCCTCCCCCCCTCCTCTTGCCACTAGGCAAAACACTTCTGACATTTGTGGCGGGAGGAGTGCTCCTGGGAGCGGTCAGATGGGCAGAAAGGAGCGGGCTGGGTGACCTTTCCCCGCGCAGAAGAGGAGGAGGCGGCAGGGCGCGGCGAACCAACCCCGAGGACACCATCGCGAGCGTAGTCCTCTCTCGCCGTCCGCCCGTCCGCTGGGCACCTCTTCTACTCAAGCGTTTGAGTCTCCTCTCCATCGCCGCGCTCGCCAGCTACACCGACCCCGATCGAAATAATCGGTCGTCCGCGAGGTCGGTTTTACGGACGATAAGTTTTAACGTGACAAACCGTCGTGACAAAACTACTGATGAAATGATCGCATACATTTTTATGAATAAAATTTTCATCATTTTTTTAATTGAATTATCACTATTTTTTGTATGGATACAAAGAAGGAGTGAAATCGAATCTTCAATTTTAATTGACAAAATTTTTACTCTTATTTGCACTCGTTGATTCGAACATGTTTATTACTTTAACGAACAGATTATTTCAACTGTAACTTTTATACATGTTTGTTATTTAACTTCTTCCAATCTGTGTTATTCTTTTAAGGATAGTACGATGATAAACGAATGGGAGTGTTTCAAGTTTAATGTGCCATGAAAAAAGTCAAATCGATGGTTGTTCCAATCGAGTGGAAGAGAGATAGATGCGGCACAAGCGTACAATAATCGTAACGGGACAAAGCGTAACGGGACAATATGTAATCCTTTTCGTGCGTGCAGCCGGTGTTCATAGATTTATTGGACGGCACATCAAAACTTTTTTTTTTACTCTCGGCGAGAGCGTACATGCACACGCGGCGTCTTGTGAACTTAACTGTTATTTTTGTAAATTTTGTACATTTACCATTACAAAAAATAGTGTTCGCAGTTAATATCGGCTTCGGATTCTTAACCGGGCACTTATACCTACTTTGTATTATCCCACCTACCTCCGATAGTTAAAGTTATTTGTAAACCTTTCCGTGGTTATCTTACGTGATTATGCTCGAATGAAACATCAATTATAATACAAAATAACGTAAGAAAAAAATCAGCATTATCTCGGAAAATGTATCTCGTATATTCAAAAATAACCATTGCCACGTGTTGTACAAAGTTACATCTTTTTTGTAGTATAACAAACTATTTCTGGGCAACTGGTTTTCAAAGAAATACTTTGTAAAAAATTTGTAAAAGTATAGAAAGTTGATTGTTCATTAATTAATTAATTGTGTTATTCATAGGACCACGTATTTTCAGCTACACACACACACACACACATACACACGCACCAGCTGTGAGTTGAAACCTTGTAGCATTGTCTGTTTTTATTGGTTGTCTGGATTTCTTTCGGATACGTGTCTTCCTTAAAGAACACCAATCACAGCCATCCAATGCGGAAGCAAACTCGTCCTGACTGGCTCGGCCAATTAAGGCAGTGGCTTCTCTGGCAGGCGGCCGCCAAGCACAAGGACACAATCGCTAGCGCGGGCACACATTATTGCAATATAATGAGCGATCTGATTTTTTTCCCCGCGAAAATTTAATGCCCCTAATTATACATAAGGAGCCTGAATTCAACCGACTAGCATATTTATCACGACAAATCAAGCTACAAATATCTATACGACTTAATGTATGAAGTTATTCTTTTGGAGTTAGAGTTGAAAAACATTTTTATTGAAAATGATAGAGAAAGGTTTTTTTAAACGGGACGTTGAGAGTTTGGGCTATGTTTAATTGAATTAATTTTTACAATCACCGCGAATTTTGCCGCTGTAGAGAAATTATTTCACCGAAATAATTGGGGTGGTAGCACATCTCAAACATATGTGAAAAATAAGGGCATTACTTTCAATTTTGTTCAATGAAAATATTTTGCTACAGCTACAAAATTCGCGGTGGTAGAATAAATCCATTCAGACAAACATAATCCAAAATAGTGTTCGCAGAAATACTGGGTTAAGATTCTTACCCGGGCATTTATGCATTGTGTTGTCCGAGTGCCTCCAATAGTTAAAAGTTATTTGCAAACCGTTCCCTGAATAGCTTCACAGTATTTACTGCGCACATAAAAAAAATGGGTGCGTGTACTTAGGTACGCGCGTGAGAAGTTATACTTATTTGGCATCATTATAAAATGGTTTTTAATTGCATGAAATAAATAAAGGATATAATTTTGTAACGATTCATAGATTAATTTTCAGCGAGAGATAGAGAGAGAAAGAGAGGGGGGGGGGGGACACCTATTGAGTATTGAATGTCTATAAAACTAACTTTTTTGTGAGAGCAGATTTTCATGAAATAAATCATGAAATCATTCAACGATAAAAGCTGTTTATTTAATTAAGTAGACGGGTTCGCCCCAAGGAGAAAATTGACGCGGCGAGACCTCGTGGACATAGAGAAATGACACACACTCACGATTTATGTGTCTATGAAACATGATTTTTTTCTGCAATTTAAATTATAATATACAAAAAGGGTATTGAAAATTGAAACAAATATGGCGACACTACAAACTGTCAGGATCTTTATTTTTTTCTTACTCTCTACTTACGTAGTTCCTTACAATAGCATTCACTCTCGCTCTCTCTCTCTCTCTTTCTATTCCCCCTCCCCAGGAGCGTTAAACGTTTAACGCAACCTTGTTGGAAGTCGCATTAGAAGTATAAATTCAATGAGCATAATAAAACGAAATAAAGTCCAACTGTTTTCGAACCTAAGACCGTTTGGTTCCTCTAATAAACTCAGTAGAACGCACGTTTTACCGCAGTTGGACGGACCCGCCATTATGCATCGTACGGCAGAGGGAAACAGTAAGCCATGTCGTGATTCACGTGCACTAAATGCATCGTCTTGGGTAATGCGCACGGGCAAACACACTTCTTGCTTGACGATTTTCTTGACGATTGATACATAAAAAAACACGAAGTTGCACATATTTAACACGCTCGGCATTATTTTAAATATGGTTATTCTACGTTAAGTTTCCTGTCCGAGTTTCGTATTATGGGCGTATTAAAAAAAAAAAAAAAAAAAAAAACGAGAACACATGAATTAGCTCGTTACCGAGGTTAGAGGTTACACTTCACTGTCGAGTACTGTAAGACTCGCTTTCATTTTTTTTTCCTTCACTCCTCCTCTTTCTTTCCTTCTCCTTGAACCGCAATGCCTGAATCTGCGCCGTGATGTGCATGCGTAAGCATCCCTGAACGATGCGCAGCCTGCGCTCGCCGTCTACCTCATCGCCGGTCCATGGTCCGCATTCCAGGGGCCGGCGGTAACAACCTCGCCCGGGTTGACCCGACCTCGCGCAGTCTCCCTGGCGTGAAGGGGGGGGGGGGGGGGGGGAGTTGGGGAAATGACGCAACAGCGCGTCTGCCGGGCTCCTAGTCCCTCATGACGTCACCCATCCGCGCGCCTGCGCCTCGTGGGGCAGGCAACCCGCACCGCTGCCCTGCCGGGCGGGACTGCCTACAGCTCGCTCTACGCCGGGCGCACACAGAGTTGTCTGTCTCACGGTCAGACTGCGGTGCAGAGCAAATGGCCGATACTGTCCGGCTCGTTAACATCAAGGGTCTTGATTTAATACAGTGTCTTGGACAAACGGCATTACAGTTCTGCAATCTTTGTAGTGGGAAAAAATTCATAGAAGCAAAATAAGAAATTTAAAAAAAAATACTGAGAATTTATTCCGAAAAATTTGGCCATAATTGTATGAATGAATTGATTTTTTTTCCAACCATAATTGAATATTCAATAATTTGACCTTATTTTGTGGCAGCATGCTTCTAATGTGAACAGTTAATACTGGAAATCTATTCAGGGAACGGTTTACAAAAAAAACTTTTAACTATTGGAGGTACTGAGATCACACAAAGCATAAATTCCAGGGTAAGGATCCGAACGTGGTATTACTGCGAACATTGTTTTGTAGTGATGCGGTTTTTTTTATGTAAAGGCAAAAATTTACAACAAAAAAAGGGGGGTGTGGTTGTGTAATGGACACAGTGTGTTGTACGTGAAAACGTGTACGTAACAGGTAATATTTTTCTATACAAAATATAAGAAAGAACGATATTTTTTAAATTTAACACCACACTGTGTAGCTATTTTACACTCATGTTTTATATATGCAATCGATAGATTTCGACGAGAGCTGAAGATTGAAACTCAAACAAGCGTCGTAAGCTTCTCCGAGTCAAAGGTTATAATAAATACTAAATGGTAATCTCGAAACGCAGCCAAAATGACCTCAAAATGGCGGCGCTTCCCCCTCTCCATGGGCGCGCGATGCATCACAGTCCTCACTTTTAGCGTAACCAATTCTTTGATCCTTTAGCTATCCAGCGGTGTTAATTAAATTTTGGATGGAGATGATATATATGTAGCTGCAACACCAAACTTCAAGGGCGTCGCCAGCCGATGCCTTGCGGGGGGGGGGGGGGGGGGGAGGGGGGGGGGGCAAGTTGTGGCAAAAGTATGTACTTTTTTTTTTGCATTAGGGTGCATTTTTTTTTAATCTCTAGGGCTCTAGAAGGGGCAGCTGCCCCCCCTACCCCCCTGGTGACTCCCTTGCCAATCTGTATCCCCCCGATTTTGTTATCATTCGTTTTTTTCCCACTATGGGAAGCAATTTTAAAGACGCGTTCACGTCAAAATTTACGGTGTTGTGGCGGAGAAAGCTGTTCAGCGTCTCGGGGGACGCGTGAACCCGGTGGTCGGTTCGACAGCACCGCGACGGGGGCTACCGTCGACCTTGGCCACCGCATTGCGACTGCAGAGCGCCCCCGCGGCGGCACATCTGCGCGCGCTCGCCGGCGGCGGGATTCCAACCCGCGACCTTGGGACACGCCCTCAACAGGATGCGCCGCGCCCCTTCCTCTCCGCAAGGCTGGGAAGGGGGGAGGGGGGTGTGGGAAACATACCTCCCCCACTTTCACCTCCCTCGCAGGAGTGCCATCCGCGCAGACTCGGACAGCCCACAGTTCACGGGGACGGGAGCCACTGCCACAACCCGAAGAGTTCCGAAGTTCACCGAAGTAAAAATTTTCAGGTTATGTTCGGTCAGTGTAATAAATGGGAAGCCATGATTTCACAGACGAGAGAGCCACACCCGAAGTTCCCCGACGTTTACATGATTTCACAGTATCTTTAATGTAGCTATCCTAACCAAATGAACCGTCCGCAATGTTTTAAGCATTTATAATGTAGCTAACCTAACCTAATTGATCATTAGTATACTTTTATCAACACCGCCATATTTATTTACAATGAACAAAAAAAACTCGAAGATGCACGATCGGACGTTTGGCTCTCTCGTCTGTTAAAAGAAGGCTTCCCGTAATAAATAATAGCTGTTTATTTTTCTTCCGGGAGGGTAGCTTAGGTTAGGTTATCGTAAAACAACGGAGTTGGAAATCGTTAGGAGAGCGCATGCTTTTTAACCACGCCATCGCTTTATTGTTACCCACAAAAACATTGCGTTTTATAACGTCTGTTGATGGTCAGTAAATGAGAATTATAATATCCGTCGTTAACAAGCAACCACTTAAAAAAAAGTTATTTTAAACTGTTCCCACAATGCAAACACTAATATTCAGCCAATGTTTTGTGCGTACAACCAATATGGTGCAACAATTAGTTGGAGGAAAAGGAAAAAAAAAAGGCTTCATACACTCACAAAGTGGCCACCCCCTGATCGTAACTAAAATGAAAGTTTTTTATGTTAGTTTGGTGTTTTATAAAATACTTTACGACTGTAAAGTACATAAATCCTTGCAATATGGCGTTTTTTTTTTTCACGAGCGATCGGAAAACTTCGGAGAGCTTCTGAAATGTTCGCACGATGGTACTGGCATGGAGATATCAGTCCAAGGAATGGATGTGTGTTTTGAATTTGAAGTTCTCTGGTTGGTAGTTGGTTGGCAAAATAAACCGTAGCTGCATAAAGCATAATTCTAGCAACAGCATGGAAGGAACTAGCTAGGAAAAATCGGCAAAACTGCCGTCATGAAATGTGTATTGTTGAACAAATATGATAACAACCAATCAGCAATGAATCAGCATTATGCACCATTTAAAGAATAAATTTAAAAAAAAGTTTTGCTATTCAGATGGGAAAGAGGGGTGGTGGTCGTTTTCATTTTACTTCAATTATTTACAAACATAACAAAGATTGCACATGCCAATTCATTCAAATTAATTAACCCTGATACAGAGGGCCGAATAATCTGCTTTTGTGCAGCTTATTATTATAATTGCTGTTGTAAAAGTAAAACGTAAGTTAGGATTGGTTATATAAATTACATTTTGGCAAAAATTAAATTTCCGCGTGAAGCCACATTTTTAGCCCAGCTTATGTTTTATACCGTGCTCGTGAGACACTCAAAATATTGTTTTAAGTGTGAAGTTTGCCTGTGGAAAAAATTTAAAGGGCTTTTTTTTATCAGTAACCGTTTAAGGCACAGAAAAAAAAAATTCTCTGTACTTTTACAAAAGACTCATTTGGAAACCAGTTGCCAAGAAATATATTTTATAACAAAACAAGAAATATATTGTAACTTTGGCTACAGTAATTTTTGCATTTATGAAATATGTATCTCTTGATAATACTGAGTATTTCTTACGAAAATTGGAGCATAATTTTATATTTTAACTAGCAACCTTAATAAAGCTTTTAATTTTGAATGTTCAAAAATCTAAAATAGAAAAAATATATTTTTATTATTTGTATTGTAAATATGACACAAAAATGCATATATATATATATATATATATATATATATATATATTAATATATATATTAATCCAACCGCTACCAAACTTCACATGATCACCCGCTGGGCTAATCTGAATATTGCCTGGAAATTTCATCAAAATCTGTCCCGCCGTTTTTTGGAGTCCATAAAGAACATACGTACACACACACATGCATATATATAGAACTTTCAATTTGACTTGCGAATCTATCTATATATATAGATTCGCAAGACAAATTGAAAGTTCTACTCTCATGCGGTATGAAGTGATGAACGCTTTATTTGCGGTTGTTCGTTGAACATGTTAAATAACAACTTAACATGGTTTACTAGTTATGGGTAGGTACTCTTCTATCAGTCAGCAACGGCTCGTCAGAAAAATTCAGTTACTATCATCTAGGCCAATGTCACCACCATCGATTAAGATTTTAAACAACGGCTAATGACACTTAAAATTTGTTTAAAAACGAATTACATTTCACCATAAGTTTACAGGAGTTTGAGATAGGTAACAGTCGTTTAGCTTCTTAACCATTCTTTATTAAACACAAAAATGGCCGCACAATAGTGTAAGCCGATGTTTGACGACGTAAACAAGAACACAAATAACCTCAAATTTTTAATCAAGAAAATTTAGTTAAATATGATTAAACCGATAATGATTTAAATGCATATCTTTTTAAGTAAAAAAAGAGCTACAGGAAAGTGACCTTCTGCTTGTATTTCCATCAAATAAATGTAGCATATATTATTTTATGAAGAAATATTTTCAAGAATATTTCCAAGCGATTTTATAAAATAAATAAGTTCATATTAATTTTTTTATTTAAATATTTAAGTTTTGGGTTGTGATAAAAGTTATACATGACCTTCTACACTTGTAGATGTGGCTATCTTTATTTCCTTTTCATTGCTTTGAAACAAACCAGAACCGTTATAGACCAACGATTTTTACTTACTAATTGTGGGGCTAGAGTAGTATTCAAATGGGCATTCGGGCACAGGAGCGAAGAGCCAACCGACCCATGACGTAATGTCCGTCATATAGGTGTAAACTTTCCTCAAAATTTCTCAAAAATCCTAAAACATTCCCTATTTCGAGAGACAAATTTACGATTAAGGGAAAATTTCCTATTTCATTACACAACAATTCTAAAATTCGAAATTCGAAAAAACCTCAAAATATATTTGCCTTAAAAAGCATGAAAATTCCTGAAAGCGGCTTAAATTCCTTATCGGAAAGCCTCCCTATGCCGTTGAGGTAATGACCTTAACCTTTACAGTAAACTTGAAATTCTTTAATTTTTGGCCAACAAATTACAAAAAATTTATAAAAAATGGTTTACTTCAAATATTTAGTTACTCAATCTATTTCAGTCCTCGCTTCGATTATCGACAAGGGTAAACGTGTAATTTATTAATAAAAAATTCAAAAATTACTCAATAACAATTAAAATAAATAAATACATATTCTTGCTGACATCACACTCACCATCTGGAATTCTAGAACATTCCGTAATTTTGAATAGTGATGTCACATTCGCCATCTTGAAAATCCGTTTTTTATGCTAGAAATTGAGAAAATTTTTAAAATTCATAAATATGTACAAGATGGATTCCTCGGTTCGAAACCGGTGTGATAATTCTATTTAAAATGACGAAGGATCCTTCCTCCACAGAAGCCACCGAAAGAATGAAATTCCACTACTAATTCCAAGGAATATATTACATCGGTCAGTATGATGTCGTGGCGGCCATATGGTTTTCGTCTACTGGAGGCCGCCATCTTGTTTTCGTGTGCCAGAGGATGCTGCCGCCATATTAGTTTTATTTACTCGCTAGAGTGCAATAATTATTTATTGCTAGGACGCCCATTATCTTATCGATTATCTTGATCGAGTTTTGAAAATCTGTAATTATTTAGCCGAAAATTCGGGGACAATTCCAAAATCCATCAAAAAACTTGCTTACTAAAATAATGATTGATTCGATCAATTACAGTGCTTGGTTATCATTGACTGATGTAAAAAAAATATATTTAAATTTAAATTACAAAAAAAGTTACAGGTTTGAGAAACACAACAACAAAAAAATTACAAATGAAATGTTTATTATATCATTTCAACCAAAAAACACTTCTAAATTAGCAGTCTAAAAAAACATTTATTCCTACATTGGCTTGAAATGACTAATTTATTCTCAGCTCCAATCCGTTTTGTGAAGACAGAGACCAGGCAGATCTTTTACTGACATCGTCGTCCTCTTCCTGACAAGAGTTTCTCGATACTGTATTTAACAAACTGCTTCACATCTTCAGAACTGTAAATGGGAGTGTTCATAGTCTTGAAAACGCATTTATTCAATTGGCCCTCGATCGGATATGTTTTACCATATATATGCAGTCCAGACATAAGTTATATTTTAAAGACCCACGCGTTGCTACTTCATCAGTAAGCTGATTGATGGTGTTCTGCTTGATGCCATCAAGAAAAGTGCAAATGTCTTTTGACTAAATGTATTTAGATAACAGTAGTCTTTCAACTATACACGAAATGCAGATCTCGCCAAGTGGAATTCATCATCAATTAGCTTTAATGCACCGAGCACAGTCTTGGGTTTAGTTTCATGTCCAGGCGTCAACGCAATCGGTTGCTAAACATCTGTTTTTGTGCTTGTACGCATACGAGTCTCCAACTTAAACCTAAAAGTCGAAATGTCTGCAGGTAGTTCCCCAGCGGGTGAACGGACTTACTATGCAGTTTTTCGCACGCCGTCTCAAACTGTCAATACGTGCGAACCAAACATGAAACTTATCGCAGCGAAACTTCATACGAGAATGCTTCTTCGTACATTTACCTATCTCGTGGCTTAGTGCATCATTGCGACATATCGCAGTAGCCTCATGGGTTTCTAGTCGATGGAGATGAAACTTTCAGACCTGAACCAGATAGAGATAATACTGCAGCTAAAAAAATAATTCCAGGTGTACACTTGTGCACATCGATGCATAGTGGTTGCAGCGAAGCCTTTATTTTCTGCCGGGCTCCACGACCTTCGCATGTTTTCAAGCGGGTTTCATATCATATTTTCTGGAAAAATTAATCATGAAACATCTCAGCCAAACATTTTAAAAAGGAGGTTTCTTAGCTAATTCTTGTTCTCGTGATGTCGATCATTAGGTACTGTTGTTCGAGAAAATCTTATCGCAGTAATGACATCTACACTCGCTCTATGCTTACAATTTTTTTATTAGAAGAGCGATATTTGTTGTTAGATTTTTCGAAAACGTTTGCGATATTATAAAATAATTTTGACCAAATTAGTCCTAAAACATGTGGGAATTTCAATTCCTTAGCATCGGCAATTTATGAGTTAAAACATTCCCTACTGTCAGACACAAACACATATTTTTTAACGCTAGATTTTGTTTGTACATATAATTTGCTAATAGGAAAAATATTTAATACCTACTGATTACAGAATCACACACAGACATTTCGATTTAATTTATTTCTATTCTACATATTAAATATACAGTTCATCTAGTTTTTATAAGTGATTTGAACTTAATGTGTCACTTTTAGAGAATAAATTAAATAAAATTAAGCTAAGTCTAAGCTGAATGAAAAATATTAAAAAATATTAAATTTGAAAGCACACAATATTGATTTCCATTTGTATTGCGTAATGTTCAGATCAGGAAGAATGGAAAGGTCCGTTTTGGACTCTAGATATGTAAATATTCTTTCATGTTTAATTTTTTTTAAAGCCGAAAATTCTCATAAGACTGTGAATGAAAAAAAAAAAAAAAACTGAAACTTTAATTTAAAAGCACACAATATTGCTTTTCGTTTGTATCGGGAAAGGTCGAGGTGAGGAATAATAATAATAATAATAATAATAAAATCCGTATTTGGACTAGTAAATGCGTATATGTTTATTTTTTTGTTTTTATGTTTTTTTTACATTGATAAAAAAAAGCAGTACAAACAACTCTCGAGGTCTCACTGATCGAGGACCCGAGAGCCGCGTGGTCTACGATGTGCGGAGCTGTATGTACAGAGGCCACGCGACCCATTGCTGGTTGCTGGTTGCTGGTTGCTGGTTGCCGGTTGCCGGTTGCCGAGTGCACACTTGTCGAGGGGTCGAAGGGAAGAGCGAGCGAGTGAGAGTGAGAGAGAGAGCGCCCTCTACGTGCGGCTGGAGCGTTCCGGTGCCGGAGGGTTGGCAGCGATGAACTCCAGAGACCTGAGGACATGGGTCGCCAAACACCGTTAACGGACTCGGAAGAACAACTTACAACCAACTTAACAACCATCCACGACTTACACACACGTTTAAATGTCTCTGATCCGGCTTCACGCGGTTCGGCACATCCTGTAATCCGGCATCGATCGACCCGGTTGGTATTCCTGATGTTGACCTTGGGTCACCAGGTCGCAGCACTCAACTGCTGGCGCTTTTTAAATTTTTTTTTTTTTAGATTCAGGGAGTCACCAAGTCTTAATTAAATTTTTTTTTTTTTATGCTTGTCAGAATTTTTTAACTATCAAGTGGAAATCACTGCATGTTTGATTGTTATTTTTAATGGACCGCCACTTGCAGTACACACAATTATTTATATTATGGGTCGACAAAACACAGGACCTAGGCGTGGACAATTTATGAAATCAACAATATTACGTTATTTTCAGCCACTCACGTGGAGTCGGTTCGTTAACACCAGAAAATTAAATCATATAGAAGTTAAACCCCGTAAGAGTTAAGCCCGTTATAAAATGACACGGAAACTGAGCCAGATCTCACGGAACAGTGTTTCTACAACAGCACGCAGACGTAGACGGTTCCTTACGGTTTAGCTCGGCAATGCTGAGCTCTTGCGTTTACGTTGCTCCGTAGGACAAATAGAAGCCGAGTACTTGGCTGCGGTGTCAGCTATGTTTTTTTTTATTATGTAAATCCTGTCCGTGCTATGATCTAGAAGCATACTGTACTTTTTGACGTGATAACGTCTTATAAATCGATGAACGCCAGCTGCACGCACGAAAAATTGACACGTTCCACCTGAGCCGAGCGTGCAATAACCGGCCAACCACCGTGCGAGAAAATATTCTATAATATCAAACAGGTTAAGGCAAGCTTTTTAACTAATTGTTCGTGATTAAATTTAAACCAATAATTATTTAAATCAAATTCGCAAAAAAAAACTGTAAATAATAAAATTGGAAAATTAAATAGTATGCAAATTTTTCATCGATGTTTTCTTATGACGTCATCACGTAAAATTGTCGTCCGTAAAAACCGACTTTATAGACAAAACCCCCCCTTTTTTTTAATTAAATTATTATTTCGTAACCTTCAAATAATACAGTCATGATTGGTTGCCGTTTCTTACATACGTTTCCGCGGCATCGCGGAAGCAGCGGACGCGACTTTGAAGTGTTCCGGGGGATCCGTCTACCGTTCCCGCGCCATTGTTGTAACGGGGTCATAAGGGCCCCGCCCACCCGGGCACACACACTGTGTGCAGAGCTTCAGGAAAAACAACGCGATTTTAAAACCACTCGAGATATCCGAGTGAGGGCCTGCTCACGAAAAAAACATTTAAGAGTTCGCTGAGGGCCGAAAAGTACTTTTTGATTTCAGATTAAGTTTTTAAACTGTATTTTTAGAAGAGTTAAAAAATGGCTAAAAAATGCATGTTTTCAGAGTAATTTTTAACCGTAAAACAAACCGGTACAGATTCTTTGAAAGCACTTAAGGGACTTGCATTACACCTTTATCTTCATTTCTCGGCCGTATACTGTTACGGTCACCGCTCAAGTTTCACAGTTTTGTCCTGTGGACGACGAGAAGACTGCGCGCCAGTCCAGAGGAGACACCCGCGCTAGAAGCACCAGCGAGCGTCGCGCTTATCATCCCGCCTCACTAACACACGACGAGGCGGGCCCCTTAAGTTACAGCTTTGAATATATATATACTGTATATAAGTCGCCAGCCCAGGTTAAAATTTCTAATACGGTTTTGAGGTAGTTGGTTATTTCACCGCCGCAATCGCCACCATCTCTAGGGCATCGACTTGTGGTGGTCCCTAGCGGACAAGTGTCGAACTCTTCAAACACCCCTTCACCCTCACGTTGAACGATCTTGAGCTGTAGTGAATGATGGATGGGGGTTTGCGGGGGAATGACAGCGAGACGACAGTGCTGCGCTCTAACGTGTAAATAACAACCTAAGACGATGCAGGGCGTTACGGCAGCGCCCTGCAGGCGGTGAAGTTCCCAAGCTGCTCGTCATACGCTCTTGAAAAAAAAAAAAAGTAGAGTAAATCCTATCCACTCGCGACTTCTATACGGTATATATATTCAAAGGTTACAGGCGAGTTTGCGAGCAAAGCTGCAGGTACCTGAGGATGGCCTCCGGGATGGGCGGCGGGGTGGGCAGGTGGGCGCCCTGCGCCACGAAGCCGTTCTCGTTGGCCACGTACTTCACCTCGATGGGGATGCCCTCGGGAGAGGTGTACCTGTAGTAGCCGTCGGCGATGATGACGGGCTCCTTGGCCCCCACGTTGGCTAGGGTTCCGACCTCCTGCGCGGTGATGCCGTTCTCAGTGTCGAAGCTGCGGGGCAGGACGAGCACATCCATAGTTCCATTTCACTGAACAGTCAACACTGTAATTAGAGACCGGAAAAAATTCTGCGATTTCAATGACCTGTAGGATAGACTCGATGATCCTCTGTGCACGCGAGAAAAAATTACACCTGCTCATCGGCTACTGACTCGTGTGACACCTGTTAACTGGGACGCTCGTGGTTCGATACTTCTTTTTTGTTAAAGGTTTTTTTCATTGACCGAGTATCATTCAGATAAACTGTGGCCCAATCAATGATGCAGTAAAAAGGCAAACTTTTTTTTTTTTGGATTCTAGACTATCACGAAATGAATCCGCGAATTTTTCCGGTCTCTAACTATAGTGTTTTACCTTTGGCTTTGTGAACCTCGGTCCGCGCCGTCCGCCCCAGACGGCAGCAACCGTTGTTACTCATGTCCGTTGTTCCGCGCGACTTCCTTTCCATTTACGAAATTACTCCATCCAGTATGCATAGAGACCGGAAAAAAAAATTCGCGGATTCATTTCGCGATAGGCCGGAATCAAAATACGTTTGCCTTTTTTTTTTTTTTTTTTTTACCGCATCAGCGATCGGGCCACAGTTCATCGGAATGACACTCGGCCAATGATAAAACTTTCAACAAAAGAAGAAGTATCGAATCACTATAGCGTCCCAATTAACAGGTGACACGAGTCAGTAGCCAATGAGCAGACGTAGTTTTATCCCGCGTGCATAGAGGATCATGGAGTATATCCTACAGGTTATTGAAATCGCGAATTTTTCCGGTCTCTAAGTATACAGTATACCGAGGGCTAGGATGTAACACGTTCGAAACACAAGCGAATATTATAATAAGAAAAAATATAGCACCTTAGCTACATATGGTTCGCATAGATTTTTTTTAAACGCAATATAGTATTTCTTAGTGGGCTAAAATAACGTTTTTTCCTCCCCATTATAACCAGACATGACTCATGGACAGAAAGAAAGAAAGAATGTATCTCTTGGACCCCTCACGGCTTTAGCCCCTCCGGGTTTTTTTGTGTCCTTATCCATTTTGGTTTACATTTTTTTTGGTGGTATTTTATACAAATAAAACAGGTAATTTTTTTTCTTTGATAACCCGGCGCTTCTTTCAAGCCCCGGGATGAGGACAGAGGTCGATTATCACCAGGCAACCACGCGGCGTAAACAGTTTTATATATATATATATATATATATATATATATATATATATATAAAGAGAAGCTATCTGGATGGGAAAATAATTTTGGGGGGATCTTCTCATTTTGACTTTAATTTTTAACTTGGGAAAGATTGCTCCATGACTTCTTACCTCACCCTATTTCAACATCCAAAAACGTCACGGAAACGATAATGCCTGATGATGTTTTAATAAGTATTAATCGGAATTTATATCGTTAAACACAGTCACAGGCGTAGATGAAAATATTCTTTAAAAAAAACGAGAGAGTAATTTAATCACATTTATTTTTAACCCAAACATACATTCTCAGTAAAGAACTGTGGCAATCACGAAAGCTTTAACACTTTGGTAAAACAGTCATCTCTAGTAAGTTACAGTGCACAGTTTCCTAGGTATTTTTCCACTGAAGAAATAAAATTCAAAATCGTTCTTTTTTAAATTATTTTTTACTCATGTCTATTTTAAAGAGGATATAGAATGAGGAAAGGAGTTTCTGATCCCCAACAACGAACTATTGGCTTCAATAACCGAACGACCTGCAATAACGAAAAGAAAAGTCATTTCCGTTTCAGAACGAGTAAAAGAAGAAGAAGAAGAAGAAGAAGAAGAAGAAGAAGAATCGCAGGCTGGGACGCTTGTCGACCAATCAAGACACGCCACGGAGCCACCGTGGGAGCGAGGACAGACGGCGAAAGTGGACGGAGATGATGGCGGAGCAGGTATGGCGAAGTGGCTAGAAGGACGACCACTGCCCCCTCCTTGTTCATCTTCCCCCCCTCCCCCCTTTTCTTACACGCCGCCCCACGCCAAATACCAACGGGCGGCATCAGGTACCATCACGACCTTGAACTATCGCCGATCCCCCCCCCCCCCCTCCACATTGGCCGTGCGCAGTCGATCACACGGCCGGGGAACCGGTCCGGCGCGGCGCTGGAGACTCGAACGTGCTGGAGACTTGAACGTGCTGGAGACCTGAACGCACGATCAGACGGCGAACACGTAACTCCCGGGCATTCCCGCACGAGGCATCACGAGCATTGCGGGATTCGTTATTTCTTCTTTTCTTTTTTTTTTTTTTTAAATATAGGTTTATTCCACGGTACGGTTTCCCGGATCAAGATCACGTCCGCGCGATTTCCTGTTCACCTTCAGCCTTCAAAACCCTTCTTCTTCGCTTAGCTTCTTTAATGACGCACGCAAACACCGAAGCGAGGCCGCCCGACACATACTTCACTTGAAAAGTTATGAATGTTAATTAAGTTCTTTAGTAGATTTTTTTTGTGGCTCAGAAGGCTAATCTTTAAAGTAATTCAGTATGACAGCATTGTCTCCTTGACGTAAGAAATAACGAATGTACTACTTCAATTAACCTTTTTTTCTTGTTACAAATGCTGTGATCTGCAAATATCAGCAGAATAGTTGGTTGAAGCGGAGTAGAGTATTCAAGTTATTTAATTGGGGAAGACGATTAAAAATAAAACATTTCTTCAAAAAGGCCGCTGAGAGCGGAACGAAGACAGCACTTACTGTGCGTAGGGCGTCATTAATGACCACGCGATTGAAAGAAAAACTGCACTAGTTATCAGAGCACTGTAATTTGTTTTCGCAAATCGAACATAACTGTTCGCGTAAAATTACAGATATTTGTGAATTCATACGTTTACATGAAAACAACTATATCACTAAAACAAAAGCTAGTGTTCGCAGTAATACTGGGTTCGGATTCTTACCCGGACATGTATGCTTTGTGTTGTCCCAGAACCTCCAATAGTTACAGTTATTTGCAAACCGTTCCATGAATAGCTTCCCAGTATTAACTGCGCACATTAATAAGCATGATGCAACAAAATAAAGTCCAATTTTGTAGTATCCGATTATCTTTTAAATAGTTAAAAAAAAATAGCGCCAATTTTCGTCAGAAATACTATAAAAAAAAAAATTTCATATTTGTTGTGCGTAGCTACACTATCTATCTCGTGGTGTTACAAGCTATTTATTGGCCATTGGTTTCCAAACGGGATCATTCGTAAAAGTAAAGAACATTTTTTTCCTTCAAAAATTGAAACTTTTTTTTTTTTGCCGAAGAGGAAAGGGGGATGGAAGGGCGCAACAAATTTTCGAGCGTTACGAAAATTCCGATCGCAAGTACGTGGTTGGGGGGGGGGGGGACCGGTAGAGGAGGAGAGACGGCTTTTAGGGGGGGGGGGGGGTAGGGCGGAGAAAAATGACGCAGCATACTTTCACCCTTGCACAGCATAATTTAGCGGTCGCATAATTGCATTTTTTTTTCTTTTCCATCTGTGACCTCGGCCGAAGCGAATTACGATTCCCGTACCCACCTGACGATACAATACATAAGTAGAGACGGGAAACATTCGCGATTTAAATGACATGTAGGATATACTCCATGATCCTCTACCTATGCACGCGGGAAAATTACATCTGCCCATTGGCTACTGAATCGTGACACCTGTTAACTGGGGTACTAGTGATTCGATACTTCTTTTGTTGAAGGGTTTTTTCATTTCACTGAGAGTCCTTCGGATGAACTGTGGCCCAGTCACTGATGCGGTAAAAAAGCGCAAACATTTTTTATATATTCCAGACTATCGCGGATTAATTTCGTGTTAGACTAGAATCCAAAAAAAGTTTGCCTCTTTACCGCATCAGTGATTGGGCCACACAGTTTATCTGAATGACACTCGGCCAATGAAAAAAACCTTTAACAAAAAGAAGTATCGATTCACTAAGCGTCCCAGTTAAACAGGTTACAAGAGTCCAGTAAGTCGATGAGCAGATGTTATTTTCCCGCGTGCGTAGAGGATCATATGGAGTATATCCTACAGCTGATTGAAATCGCGAATTTTTTTCCGGTCTCCGACAGTAAAGCCTGTTACACACTATCAGACCAGACTGCCAGACGGTCTGGATGTCTCGTAGTCGGGATACATGTCTGACAACGTGTACGCGTGTCGCCAGACCAAATACGTCTGGATAGACGGGCCGGCGGTCCGGTGTCACGAACTCCCGACCACCAGACCTTGTCTGGTCTAGTCTTGCAGTGTGTGTAGCGCTGTCGCCCGAGACCACACGACCATTTGGCCAGGTACTTGGCAAGTACGGTCGCGACACGTCCAGACGTGTTTGGTCTGGCGACACGCACGCGTACACACACACCCACACTGTCAGACATGCATCCCGACTACGAGACCTCCAGACCTCCGTCCGGCGGTCTGGTCTGATAGTCAGCCTGAAGGTGTATAAGCCCCTGTCGAACTTCAGACGGTCTGCCTTGTTTTTGTCTTTGTCCGGCAGTCCGGTCTGATAGTGTGTAACAGGCTTTACTGTCGGAGACAGGAAAAAAATTTCGCGATTACAATCACCTGTAGGATATACTCCGTGATCCTCTACGCACGCGGGAAAATAACATCTGCTCATTGGCTACTGACTCGTGTAACCTGTTAACTGGGACGCTTAGTGAATCGATACTTCTTTTTGTTAAATGTTTTATTTTTTTTCACTGGCCGAGTGTCATTCAGATAAACTGTGTGGCCCGATCACTGATGCGGTAAAGAGGCAAACGTGTTTTTTTTTTTTTCCCCCGGATTCTAGTCCATCACGAAATGAATCCGCGACAGTCTAGAATCCAAAAAAAAAAAGTGTTTGCCCTTTTTTTAACTTCATCAGTGACCGGGCCACAGTTCATCCGAAGGACTCTCGGCCAATGAAAAAAAAACCTTCAGCAAAAAGAAGTATCGAATCACTAGTAGGCAGGGGCGCAACAACTAAATTTCCAAAAGGGGGGGGGGGGGGACGACAATATACCTTTTTATAAAGAATCATCGATCCCCCCTATTGAAGCGGGCGGTCCGGGGGTCCTCCCCCCGGGAAAAATTTGTACTTCAAGGTGGAAAATGATGCTATTTAAGCAGTTTTTATTATCTAAAAATTGATTACACAGCACTTTCTTTGCCCCCGTTTGCCCCCACTTCAAGGTTTCAGAGGGGGTGGGAGACAAAATACCCTTGCCCCTCCCCTGTTGTTGCGCCCCTGCTAGTAGGTACCCCAGTTAACAGGTGTCACGATTCAGTAGCCAATGAGCAGATGAGCGTGCGTAGAGGATCATATGGAGTCTATCCTACAGGTGATTGAAATCGCGGTCCGACGACAAAGATGCGAGGACGGGTGAAGTAGGGAGTGTGGCCGACCTGTAGGAGTAGGAGCCGTCGATGCCCTGGTCCTGCGCCTGCTTGAGGATGAGGATGGGCTGGTCGGGGCTGAGGCGGCGCAAGGGCTCCACCGGCACCACCGGCACCGGGCGAGCCACCGGCACCACCGGCTTGGGCGCCACTGGCGCGACGGGGCGCGGCACGATCACGGGCCGGTCCAGCAGCACGGGCGGGCGGGCAGTCGCCAGCACGGGCCGCAGCCCCAGAGGGGTGTAGGCCGCGAACTGGGGGCGCGCCGCGGCGGCCGCCAGCACTGCCATCAGGACCACCTGCGGACACGCGACGACATTCACGTCCCTCCTCACACACCCACCCGATGGCTAGACACCCGGAAAAAAATTCGCGAATTTCATCTCGCGATAGGCTAAAAAAATACAAATCGTTATACCTCAGGTGCTGCCTCTGCTCTGTTGGCTCACAACTCACCTGGATGACTCTGGGCCAAATGAGAAACACCCGACCAAAGCTTTATCGAATCACAGGCTGCTACGCTGGGACGTCTCCACAAGATAACAGCCAATGAGTGGGTGTGGCATTTGACCGAGTGTACGTAGAACTGTGGAGTTCATCCTACAGGTCATTGAACCCGCGAATTTTTCCGGTCCCTACCAATGGCTAGAGACCGGAAAAATTCGGGAATATCATCTCGCGATGGGCTAAAAAACACAAATCGTCGTGCCTCAGGTGCTGCCCCTGCTCCATTGGTTCACAACGCACCTGGATGACCTTTGGGCCGACGAGAAACACCCGGCCAAAGCTCTATCGAATCGCAGGCTGCACTGAAAGGAAATTTTTGTTTGTTTTACAAGGAAAATCCTTGGAAAGCCTGTTGCCAAGATATTACTTGTGAAACTAAAAGGCAGAGCTTTGTACCATGTGCGATTTTGCAAGGCTCTGCCTTGTAGTTTTTGCAAGAAATATGCTTGGCAACAGGGTTTCCAAGAATTTCCCTTGTAAAAGTACAATTTTTTTTTAGAGTGTGCTACGTTGGGACGTCTCACGAGACAGCAGCCAATGAGTGGGTGACATTTGACCGAGTGTACGTAGAACTGTGGAGCTCACCCTGGAGGTCATTGAACCCGCGAATTTTTCCGGTCCCTACCAATGGCAGTATTATTAACAGTGTAAGCTATCCGTAGAAACAAAAAAAAATCACTTTCAACTTGCACGTAATACATTGAATTATACGTGAACGAAGTAAAGTTAGTACAGAAAAAATTAAAAAGATAAAACCTTCACACGGTCAGAAAAACCGGTTGAAACCAAGTAGACATTTTTTTCGGTACCTAAACTGTGGAATTAAATATGTTCGTCTTCCGTTGCCTTTGTTGTTGTTTTTAGCACGACATTGACCAAAATTGAGAAAAAGAGTAAACCTTTTTGCGATTGAAAGAAAGTAAGGCAATGATTATAGGAAGCAACTTGAATTGCCTTGGACTGGCTTGCGAAGAGTAACACAGGAGACTCAGATGTAAAAACAAAACAAAAATTAATTTGAAATCAGTCGCTATTCAAACGATGTTCAGTCCTTGGCAGTGGAGAGCCGTGCCGGAGGAAACACAACATCCCACTCGAGGTCGGTCACGAATCTTCGAAACGACCATCGAGCAAGAAAGGTCCGCTAATAGGATTTCCCGAGTGGGACACGACAGGAACACATTTAGTAGGAGGAAACTCTCTCACGTTAGTAGCGTTTTAAGGCGATTCAACCAAAGGGGAATCACACGCCCACACATTCGGGATTCAGCAATTTATTGTTCCTCAGTAATGTCTCTTAACTGTGCAACAACTTGAACTCTCTATATACTACGACATTTGGCTGGAGAAATTTCGCGAATGGAATGGACGCCACGTGGAACGGAAATCTGTAAGAGAACAAGTGCAAGGGAGGCATCGTGTTAAAATTTCCGAAAAAAAAAAAGCCCTTAAATAATAGTAATGACTATTAAATGAAAAAAAAAATTTAAAATTGCGTGCGAGACCAAAGCATTTATCATTATCATTATTACTACTACTTTTATTATATATATTTTAACGATATACGAAAATGTTATCTGAAGTAGTTTTAAGAGCTTAACTATACGATTCTCATCGTTCAGTTCTTGTTCAGTTACCTACTATTCAAACTATTTTCAGTTTAAAAAAAAAGTGAGCCAGTATTTCAGTACTCGCCACAGATGTGTAACATCTAACCTCGGTAACATGTTGGAAATTCACGTGTTCTCATGGTGCAAATACACTTGTAAGTACAAAACTCGGTCTCGAAATTTAACGTATAATTCCTTAAAATAATGCCGAGCGCAAATTGTGTTTTTCTACTACAACATTTCCTGACGTAAATCACACGTAGTTTCCGCACCCGCCGCTAGAATTAGTTGCCGGAGCAGCTACGTTGACTAGGGAATCATTTGGTTAGCAGACAGAAATTTCAAACTAAACAATGAAACGGCTACGATAAAAGCGAAAGGACTTGAAATGTTAAACATTTTATAGTATAAAGTTTCCCTTTGGCTTTGTGAACTTTGGTTCTCGGCATCTGCCAAAGATGGCAGCAGCATTGGTTACACATTTTTTTTCCCACGAGACTTACATTTATTTTTTTTCAAAATTGGTCCCACCGAATGCCGGACACCGAGAGCTAAGGTGTGTGTGTTACACATCTTACAAAAAATCAGGGTAATTCACTTCGGATAAGCCCGAACGGGACCACACATGCTTCAGTGTCGCCACGAGAGGGTGTGTGCCGTGTCGATGGTTGTTTTTGACGTGACTACGTCTAATAAATCGATGAACGCCGGCTGCACGCACGAAAAAGGATGACTAATTGTCCCGTTACTCTCATTGTAAGCTTGCGCCACATCTATCTCTCTTCCACTCGATTGGAACAACCGTCGATTTGACTTTTTCAAGGCACATTAAACTTGAAACACTCCCATTCGTTTCCTATTTTTCCTATCATCGTCCTATCCTTAACAGAATAACACAGATTGGAAGAAGTTAAATAGCAAACATGTATAAAAGTTAGAGTTAAATTAATCTGTTCGTTAAAGTAATAAACATATTTGAATTAATGAGTGCAAATAAAAGTAAATTTATCAATTAAATTGTAGATTTCATTTCACTCCTTCTTTGTATCCATACAAAAATAGTGATAATACAATAAAAATTATTCAATTTTATTCATAAAAGTATACAATCATTTCATCAATGTTTTGTTAATGACGTTGTCACTTAAAACTATCGCCCGTAAACCGACTTTACAGACAACCAATTTTTTTTCTGGGTCGGCGGGAGAGGGACTACTCACCAGAGCGTTCATGTTCGAGTTGATGATGCTTCGTCGACCCCAAGTGTGACTCGGCGTAGGGCCCTGGCGGGCGTATTTATACCGAGCCGACCGACCGCGTGGATGGCAACAAATTTTTATTGCCCCTTCCCAACGCGCGTGTGTGTGTGTGTGGTATTTTTCCGAAAGAAAAATAAAACGAAAAAAAAAAAAGAGTGTCCGGGGGGGGGAGGGGAGGTAAAAATAAATAAATGTCCGAACGGTCAGTACTATGCTCCGTCTCTTTTCATCGCTTCCCCCCCCCCCCTCCGCGAAGACCGCAGGAACATCCTCTTTGTCCTCCGGTCTTTACGCGGTAAGGAGGGGTGGTTGATAACTCCTTCGGAGGACGGGAACCTGTATTTCTGACCTTTTGGCGCGATTGTCGCGTCGTGCCCGTTTCGGTTGAAGACGGGAAGATGGGGTCATTATTGGTGGAGAAGCTGTCGAAAAAAAAGGTGGTGGTGGTGTGTGTGTGTGGGGGGGGGGGGGGAGACAAGTCGTCCTCACGCTTGACAGATACAGATTTGGAGAGAGTCACAGGTCCTCTAGCGCCGTTGCGCAAATACCGCGGCGGGCCCGGGGGAGATGGTGTTGGTTGGGGGGGGGGGGGGTGGGAGGGGGAGCTCGCCCGACGTAGGCCCAAGAGCAAACACTCTTCGGACGCCTCTGCTTTCGCGCGCTCGGGCTCCGCTCTCGACGAAGACGGCATCCGGTTGGTTCCGCAACGCCGACTTTCATGTCTCCTACGCGACGGTCTTTGTTTGCGTCACGATGGGTTCAAGCAGCGCCAGGCCCGGGAATTTTTTTTTTCTTCCGAAAATGACACCAATAAACGTGTTGCATGGCTATGTGCGGTTCCCAACGGGAACAAATCACCTGGAGGAACTCAATTTTTTTACTGGCTTGCTGTGTAAAAGGATGTTGTTCATCAGCGTCCAAATATCTACGTCAACTCGCCCGTTACTTTCAAGACCGGAGTAAAGGGATTAGTACACCAGGTATCGATATCTTCTTTACATATCTGAGGACCGTAATATTTTATATTTTTTTGGTAGATTTTGAAGTTTGGTGTCGTTATACCATGATGCGACTTCCGGAAATTTGCTATTTAGTTTTTTTTTTTTTTTTTTCGTTTCGTGGTTCTTGGACCCCCTCAAAGTCATCTTCATCCGCTGTTTTTATGGACGCAATAACTGCCGTAATTTTACGCAAATTACTTCCAGACTGGTACATCAGACGTAGAGATGAAAAATCTTAGTCAAGTTCTTTAATAGTCGGACAAAGTGGAGATATTAAAAAAAAACTGAAACAACACTATAACTTTCTTGACGTGAAATTAAAAAAATGTATCCGTTCATAGTTATTTTTCTTCACCGTGAAGACAAATTTCACTGGAAGCAAATTGCGCAAGAACAAATTCCAACGTAGAAACTCTATAGCATAATCAAATAATTTTAAGTGTAATTTTTCGTGTTGGTAGAAAAATGGCTGGGATGTAAAAAATGTGGAGGATTTAGAGCAATACCAATGTTTCATGGCTCTGACATTTGGGACGCGTGTCCAGTGGCAGTAATCGTAATATTATGTGGATTTACATTTCATACGCGGAGTCGCACATCCCCAACACAAAGCCGCGTTGCATGACCAATTTGGCTTTGAGCTGAAGTAGATGGTCCAGATTTGTTTTATATTGTCGTTAATGCCCTGTATTGTTCGCAAAAAATAAAACCCTGAACGTTTATCAGATTGCAATTAGGTGATTGGCAGCCGTATACAAGGTAAGCAACTACCTTATTTGGCAGGGCCAATTAAGACACGCTTGATTCAGAAAAAAACCAAAAAAATGCTGTATTCGCGGTGCCGATTGTAGACACGCACCTGAAAGAAATCCGACCAATCACGTAACGATGCCAGGGTGTTTTAACAGTCAGCTCGTCTCGGAATCTTTCCGCGGAAAATATCTTCCCCAGTTGGTATATTTTAACACCGATAGTTAGAGACCCGTGAATTTCGCGGATTAAATGACCTCCAGGATAGACTCCACACTCCACACTCCTCTACACAATCGGGCAAATGGCAACTGTTCATTGGCTGTTGACTTGTGAGTCGTCTCGACTGGGTGACCTGTGATTCGACATTTCTATGAGTGAGGGTCTCTAATTGGCCCTCAGTCCTCCAGATTAACAGAGAACCAATGACAGAAGCAGCACTAAGGTATAATTATTTGAATTTTAGCATAACACGAAATGAATCCGCGAAATTCACGGGTCTCTACCGATAGTCAACAACGAGGTAAGTACAGAACACCCTCAGCAACGCACTTAGTTGGATGAAAATTGGGGAAGGGATCGACCATGCTCCGTTGTAAAAGCCCATCCTACAGTTTGTCACCATCATCATCATCATCATCATCATCATCATCATCATCATCATCATCATCATCATCATCATCATTATTAGAGACCGGAAAAATTCGCGGATTCATTTCGTGATAGATTAGAATCCAAAAACGTTTGCCTTTTTACTGCATCAGTGATTGGGCCACAGTTTATCTGAATGATACTCGGCCAATGAAAAACCTTTAACAAAAGAAGTATCAAATCACTAGCGTCCCAGTTAACAGGTGTCACGAGTCAGTAGTCAATGAGCAGACGTAATTTTCCCGCGTGCATAGATGATCATGGAGTATATCTTACTGGTCATTGAAATCGCGAATTTTTCCGGTCTCTAATCATTATCATCATCATTGGGGACCGGATAGACTACAAAGTTCTTTGTACAATTGGGAAAATAACAACGGTTCATTGGCTGCTGACTTGCGAGTCGTCTCAACTGGTTTGCCTGTCGTTCGGTAATTCTTTGGTCGAGGGTTTCTCATTGGCCCAGAGTCGTCCAGATGAACAGTGCACCAATAGCAGAGCAACTTAAAGGTATATGCATTAGAATTTTAGCCTCTCACTAAATGAATCCGCGAATATTTCACGGTCTCTAATCATCATCATCATCACCAGAATCATTATCATCTACATTATCAACATCATCATCATCATCGTTATTATCATCATCGTCAACAGCTTCCAGCTTGCGGCCAGGCCAGCAAAGTAAAAAAAAACCTCCATTTTCCTCTGTCCTTCCATCATTCCTCCTCCTTCATTCGTGTTCCATTCCTCTCCTCTCTCCAGCACTCCTTTAACAAAACATATTTTTTGTACTTTTACAAAAAATTCCTTAGGATACCAGTGGCAATACAAAATTTGTAACACTATAGTATAAATATTGTAAATTAGTACAAAACTCTAACAGTGTGGAAATAGTACTGTCTATTTCATGACGCGCATAATAAATTGGCCCATAATTTTAATTTGTTTTATAGAAGCATAAAAGTTTTAAACCAAGAAAATATGATCAAATATTAAACAATTTGACATTATTTTGATTTAGTATACTTATTAAAGTTCCCAGTTAATACTGGAAATCGATGGGAGAAACGATTCGAAAATAACTTTAACTAATGCAGGCATTGGTGCAACACAAAACATGGTATGCCGAGGCAGGACTCCGAGCCCAGTATTACTGCGAAAAAATATATATATATATTTTTTTTGGTAACGACACAGTTGCTGTCATGTAAATGTACAAATACGACACGTTTACAAAACATTTCTTGGAATTTTTACAAATATCTGTAATTTAACATGATCATTTCAGTTCTATTAAAAAAAATATGCTTACTATGTATCTGCTCTTCTCACTCCCTCGTTTGTCTTCCTGTGAACTTCGACTCCGAGATTTTCCTATGCAGGTACTCTTTGCCCATTCTCATTCTTGCTTCATTCCACGATCTCATTCAAATCCTGTATGCCTCCTCTTTCTTGCACCATCTGATCCTGTCTCGCTCCTCGTGAACTTCGTATCTAATTCGCTGCGCAGCACTCAAGGATAAATAATCTAGTTCGCAAATGGTCTGAGTAAACGTAGGTTTAAAGAGTTTTTAGCAAATTGTAGATTAGGTTTATTTTAAAAAGGGTTTAGCTGGTTTTTACGTGATGCGAATTTGTGGGATCACAAATATTTCAAGCGAGCCTAAAATGGCACAAACAGAGAATATTTTTAAGTGATTATTTATTCGGTTATTTTTTGGCTTAGCGTAATTTTTGAATAGTTGTTTATAGACACATACCGAGCTCGTCAGCATGTTACAAATACTGTCGTGTTTAAATTTGAAAGGGTTATTAGCACGACAACCATTAAGGCTCGTTCGTAATTATCTTCATTTGTATTTTGCTCTTTATTGTTTAGCTTACTTTTTGTTTGATAACCTTTTCGAGCCTGACGCCGCGTTGATTTGGGCGAGTGTGGCGGATCTGGTATTGCCAGCACCTCTCTTTGTTCACGGTACTAGTCCCTTCCCCTACATCGTTAAAAAAATTGTTACCTTAATTTTTACGAAGTAGCTGGTTACAAATTATCCAGGGAGATTTTCGTTAATTCGCGGTCATATTCGTAAATGGACGGGCAATGATTTCACTTGCACTGAGCAAGGAATGAATCCACAAGAGTATTCTCGGTATACCAAAAAAAAAAAAATGTTTAAAAAACTTTAAGTCAAACAGCAAGAACACCCTTCTCCCTTGTACTCGTTTGTTTAACCTTGTTTACCTTGTTTGCAGCGGAATGCGGAACTGGGAAGTTGGAGTAGGGCGTAGTATTTTTTTATTTTTTTTACGAAGATTCAGCTATCAGAAATTACGAAGATCTCTTCGTTTATTTCGAAGTTAATTTCTTCGTTGAAAAAGTCCATAAAATTTAGTGTATTTTGGGGGACGCACCACAACGCCGAAATACCACAACGCCGAAATGCCAAATTGACCACAACGCCGACAGCTAGAAAACTGCTGTGTACCACAACGCCGAAAAATGTCATTGCAGGACTGCCACAAAGGTTAGGTTAGATTAGACTAGGTTAGGTTAGACTAGGTTAGGTTAGACTAGGTTAGGTTAGACTAGGTTAGGTTAGACTAGGTCAGGTTGGACTAGGTTAGGTTAGGCTAGGTTAGGCTAGGTTAGAATAGGCTAGGTTAAGTTAGGTTAGGTAAGGTTAGGTTTGATTGTGGTATTTCGGCGTTAAGGTACATTTAAGAAACACACACAAATTCATTCAGATGTTATTTCGGCGTTGTGGTACACAGCAGTTTTCTAGCTGTCGGCGTTGTGGTCAATTTTGACACTCGGCGTTATGGTGTTTCGGCGTTGTGGTAACGACCCGTATTTTGTAAGAGCGTCTGGATCGATGAGCAGAAACCGTGGGGGAACAGGAACCAGCACGGACGGACAGAGATAGGAGGAAGGATCATCATCGACGTGGGTCGACTGAGTTCCGCGGGGTCACAAAGGAAAGGCACCGCCGATTCCAGGGGCGTTATTTCAGCCCTTTAACTAGGGTGGCAAGCTTACCAGGGGTGTCTGGGGGGTTTACAGCTTATCCCCGCGTGTAAGGGGTGGTCCTGGTATCATCCTCCTGGGTAATTAAAAAAAAACTAGCATTAACTTGTTAGTTTTTTTAAAAAAGCTTTTGCAGACTCTTTTCACCACAAATCACAACGTAATTGCTAACCTTTTCTATTCAACCCTAAAATCAGGGGCGCAACAACAGTGGGGGCAAGGGTATTTTGCACCCCCCCCCCTTCTGAATCCTTGAAGTGGGGGCAAACGGGGGCAAAGAAAGTGCTGTGTAATCAATTTTTAGAAAACAAAACTGCTTAAATAGCACTATTTTCCACCTTGAAATACAAATTTTCCCGGGGGACGACCCCCGTACCCCCCGCTTCAATAGGGAGGATCGATGATTCTTTATGAAAAGGTATATTGCCCCCCCCCCTTTTGGAAATTTAGTTGTTGCGCCCCTGCCTAAAATATTAATCTTTATTCACTTTAATTAATAGCCAAAACTTCTTTTTTTTTAAAATAGATGTAATTTACACTTAACTCAAGAGTAATATTTTATTTTGCAAATTGTTTTTAACTACTGATATTTTATTCTTCAAAATTTTTTGGCTAAATACTGAGTTGGACAATTTTTGGGGTAGAAACTGCCCTATGGCGGATTCACACCCGTGGCGGAGGCGGGCCTCGAACTCCTGGCGTACGCCAGACCACGACTCTAAATGTCCGTCCGCAACGGTCCGAACCTGTCCGTGTCCTTATCCCGGTGAGAATGACGTCACATTGTCGCGCGGAAAACTTCCCTGTCCACAATTGCGATGTCCGATCCCACTGATTTGCAAAGTAGTCAACCAGAGCGCAGTGAATTCAGAGCGCCAAATTAAGTGTTTTTCGATTGTTTTTGTTTATTGTTGTAAAAAATGAGTACGCAGCCGTTTCGAGTATTCGTTTAACTTGCAAATTCTGTGGGAGTTCAATAGTATTTAGTTATTCGGTAAGGCAAAGATAAATTCTAATATATTAATTATAACCGCACTGCCAAAATGGAATTTGTGTGTTGGCCTTTTAAAAGTTCCGGTCGCAAAACGGTCTTCTTGGCTTCCCGTTCCTACCACAGTCCGTTATTTTTTGTTTACTTAAAACAAACGGGAACCTGAAACAGCAAATATCACGATCGTTGCCACCAAAGGACAGATATTAGGACCAAAAAAGTTAAAGTTGACAAATGCATTCGGGCCAGGAAAGATTCGGACCATCGCCCTAACCACCCATGACGTCATAGCGTCACATGGACCAATCAGCGAGATCAGCGTCCGTCGGACTCAATTTTGGGAAAATTTAAATTATTGTAGACGGGCCTTTAAGGTGTGGGCTTTTCTTCTGCCTCGGATGTTGCACATACCCACACCAGGCAATTTTTATTTTTTCGCGATCAACGGGCGTTAAAGGTCATAAACAGTTTTGAAATGCCGAAGGGGGCAACAAAAAAAAAGATCGGGGACGGACGAGCAACAATGGCGTGCGAGAGAAGCCGTGGATGGCGTGCGGGGAAGGCATTAACGGACGGAACCCAACTGAAAGTGCGGTTGTTTCACACGCGGCTCGTCCCGTGGTTTGGATTCTGACGTTTCTGGCCGCTTGGGGGGTCGTCCGTCGGTGGTCACGAGTTCTGAGACTCCGCGTGGTAAAAATTAGTACACTCCAGGGGCGTAGGAACCGGGGGGGGGGGGGCAGGGGGGACAGGGGGGACGTGTCCCCCTGAACTTTTTGGGTGGAGGGGACTGTCCCCCCCAACTTTCTAGACCGTGATATTTTTATTTTATAATATTATTCTGCCCGACTTTATTTGTAATTTCTTCACTCATCAAATTTTATCTTAAGGAAACAATAATAATTTTAACATCGATGTATCCAATGTTTAGATACAAAAACTGCTTAAAAAGCGCTATTTTGCACTTTTAAAATAAAGAATTTTCCGGTGGAGGACCCCCGGACCCCCCCGTCTAAGTAGGAGGGGAATGGGTTAACATGACATCAAAATCATTATTTGTCCACCCCCCCCCCCCAACTTTATGAACACAGCTACGCCAATGGTACACTTCCGATTATCCGCGAAATTAAGTGGCAGGGACCACCGCCGATAGTGAAAATCGCGGATAATCCGCAAAGAGCCGAAAATGGGAAACAAAAAAAAAAGAGGAAACATTAATTTCAACTTAAAAATCTAAAAATGTTAGTACAGTAAACGTTACAATGAACAGTAAAAAAATTTTAATGTTGCTAAAATTTTTGTATTTTACTGAATAATTACGCATGCCAGCCTACTGTGTGAGTTCCGAGAAGGTCTGTGGTTTTTTTTACTGTATACTGCACACAATACACTCGTCAGTAGAGTTCAAATTTGCTCACTTGTAATAAAATACCGATTTACATTTGTGCTGTATTTTTTCGTAGCATGCGCGGATAATCCGCACCGCGGATCATCGGCACGCGGATAATAGGGAGTTTACTGTATATTGTAATTAAAATTGTCATATGAATGAACACCTTTTATTCTCACGCAAGACAACTCCGCATGCATTCTCACTCTGGTAACAGGACCTATCGAGTGAACAGTCATTCCCATCAAGTAACTTTTGCTATGAGAGGACCAGCAGTCTGCTGTCGCAGTCATCAGCCAATCGATTGTGCCAAGTGTACTGAAAAAAAATATATATAACTCCAGATAAGGTAAGGTGTAAAAATAACTTTTTCTGTTTTCCAAAAAAGGCACTTACTTAGTCAAATTGTTGCCTCAACTGAGAATGTGAATCCCCCCCAATGTCCTCCTGGAAATGAGTTCTTACTGGGGTTTCAGAATATTTTAATCAGCTTCTCAAACGTATCGGATTCTACAGCATGTAGTGGCATCATGTTGGCAACGATAAAGTTTGCAATGCATGGGCCCACACTTAGTTTGGGATACTCCACGGTTAACGGATTATCGAGGTAATGCCCACCTGTGGTAACATCTTACCTCTATCGGTATACGACGTTTGGTGGGAGTAATTTCCTGAACGGAAAGGAAATTGCATGGAACGGAAATGTGTAACCACGATGCTGTCATCTATGGAGGATGGCGTGAATGATAAGTTCACAAAGCCAAAGGAAACTTTATACTATTAACTCTTTTATGGATTTTTAACAAGATGGACAGTATTTTTTTAAATAAAATTCCTTGTCTAAAATAAGCTTCAAAACGGGGTTTAGTATTTTTTTTCAACATGGTTTCGCTTTTATTGGAACGTTTCATTATATGTAGAGACCGGAAAAATTCGCGATTTCAATGACCTGTAGGATATACTTCATGATACTCTATGCACGCGGTAAAATTACGTCTGCTCATTGGCTACTGACTCGTGTCACCTGTAAATTGGGACACTACACACTAGTGATTCGATACTTCTTTTGTTGAAAGTTTTATCATTGGCCGAGTGTCATTCAGATAAACTGTGGCCCAATCACTGATGCGGTAAAAAGGCAAACGTATTTTGATTCTAGCCTATCGCGAAATGAATCCGCGAATTTTTCCGGTCTCTAATTTTATGTATTGTTTAAATTTTCGGTCTGCTTATTAAATGATTCAGTAGTCAACGTATTTTCTCCGGCAGCGAATCCTAGCGACGGGTTCGGAAACTACGTGTGATTCGCGTCAAGACATGTAGTTAACACAACTTGCACATGTCGGAGTCGAAGTTCACAGGAAGGAGGCCCCCCAAGGAAGACAAACGAGGGGGTGGGAAGAACAGATCCATAGTAAGCATATTTTTTTGAATAGAACTGAAATTATCATGTAAAATTACAGATATTTGTAAAAATTCCAAGAAATGTTATTTTTTGTAAACGTGTCATATTTGTACATTTACATGATAGCAACTGTGTCGTTATCAAAAAAAATATAAATTTTCTTTTCGCAGTAAAACTGGGTTCGTATTCTTGCCTCGGCATACCATGTTTCATGTTGCCCCAATGCCTGCATTAGTTAAAGTTATTTTCGAATCGTTTCTTGCATCGATTTCCAGTATTGACTGGGAACTTTAATAAGTATACTAAATCAAAATAATGTCAAATTGTTTAGTATTTGATCATATTTTCTTGGTTTAAAACTTTTATGCTTCTATAAAACAAATTAAAATTATGGGCCAATTTATTTACATGTAGTTATCACGCTCGGTATTATTTTAAAGAATTCTGCATTAAATTTCGTGTCCAATTTTGTATTACAAGTGTATTTGCAACACGAGAGTACAATAATTTGCTCGTTACCGAGGTTAGATGTTACACATCGCAGGCGAACGATAAAAGATTCACTTTTTTAAAATCAACCTTCCAAAAACATTTTGTCTCCGAAACTTGACTACGTATGCTTCTACCACTTGCTGTACTGTCAACAGTGGTGGGGAACAATTTCACGTGATGTGCTTTGGAAGTGGTAGACCAATTACAACAAATCACGCATCAAATTGAATGTTGACTATTTTAGTATTTCTTACAAATGTTAAATACGTGTTATACGGCACACATACAAACTAAAGACCAGTTATTCGCACACTTTGGCCAATAAGTCCGGAGTAATGGAAGCCTCTTCAATTCTGTGTCTCAACTCTGGCATATCATCAGGCCGCGGCAGAACGTAGACATGATCTTTTATAAAGCCCGAAAAGGTGGGGAAAAAATAATATAGCACGGTATTATGTCAGTTCCACGCTTTTGCCTTTGCAAACACAACCGATCGTTTCGAATCGGTTTTCGCCACACGGGGGGGATGGATCACAATATTAAACTTCAAACGAAAAGCACCCTGAACTGAAATTAGGGATTCACTGTTAGCAATATTGCAGAACGCGAAACGCTTCATCCTCAGGAAGTCGCCATTTTGCGTAGGTGGCGCAGCGAGCGAGGAAACAAAAAAAAAAACCCATAGCAGTATTATCTTTGAAAGATTTGTGCAATGGGAGTGCATGACTTGATGTAGGCTTTTGGACATACGCCATTGCTTAGCACATGTATGTCTGTAGAAGAAAACTACAAAAAAAAACACAAATTAAGCAAAAAATTGCTGTTGTCTGGATTTAACGCCACACAATACTCCACAACCGGAATATGGTCAACAAACAAAGAAAAACCAATAAAAATGGACTAACAGAACGAAAAAAACCCCACAAATGATGACAGCACAAAAATACCGAACCCAAAAAATTCAGCACAACAGTTGAAACGAGAGAAAAACACAGCAAAACGAAAAGACGAAACAAACACAATAGTAGTTTTTGTAGTTTTCTTCTACAGACATACATGTGCTAAGCAATGACGTATGCCCAAAAGCCTACATCAAGTCAAACCAAAGCAGTACCCGTTCATGCGCTTATCTAAAACGTTCTGACCTTGAAACCTGGAAACAACACACTACAACACTTACAGTTGATAATATTTAAAAAAAAATTCACCACTGGGACGTTCTTTTAAGGACACGCTGGTATTCCAGACGAGTTACGTGACGATAAATCTGTGGTGTTATGGAAGAGAGGGTTAAGTCAAAAACATCAAATTTTTAAGAGAGGTGGAAGAAAGTATAATATTATTTTCACGATCAAATATTAGTCGTTATATTATTAATTATTGATATCTTATACAGAACAACGCAAAAGCTACAAACCATATAAAGTGTCAAAAGGCATATCCTTGAAATAATCCTTGACTTTCTTCCACCTTTCTCAAAATTTGATGTTTTTGACTTAACCCTCTCTCTGGCATAACAGCACAGAAATAACTACACGGAGTCAGTACCTGTGCAGGCTTCGCCCGAGTGTATTAATAATCCAAGGTGGCAAGGATCACCTTCTTCCCTGTGGTTGAAGGAGAAGGGGTGAAAAGGGGGGGGGGGGGTGGAGGAATATCATCCGAACCTCACCTGACCGGTGGCTTCAGCGGGATTGGCTGAACAGACCACTCGCGCTCTCCTTGAAAACAGGCGCTAAAACAACAAGAAGAGTGGAAGCTAAAAGGGGAAGAAGGAAAAAAAGGGGAAATATGTGTTACCGGTCCGCACAACCCGGCGGCCGTTATTCCCGCCGGGGGAAAGGTCAAGAGATGAGGCGACAGGGGGAGACCTTCAGGATCAGAACCGCGCACGTCCACTCGAGGGGTATCCTGCCTCTACGGGCCGTAAGGGGCGCCTCCCGTGGTTAACGCGACAAGTGTACCGAAAACCATCAGCATTTGCCTCGGCACCGATTTGGCCTTTGGCTTTCTACCGGTTAATTTTTTTGTAGGCCATCCGTAGGCCCAAATGTCTTTTTTTCAAATTAACTTAACTCACGGACCCTCTTTCATGTTTCGGGTCTCGGTCCCCGGACAGCTAGTGCGTCGCCATTCCCACCAGGGCTGGGAAGTAGGTGTATATAGTAGGTATGAGCACAGAGGAGGGGGGGAGGGGGATTCGGGGATTCGAGGGTGGATTTTTGTGGATTTTGTGTATTTTTGTGGATATTTGTCTATAAGGGTCATAATACTGCTGGTACAGGATAAACAAAAATCTACAAAACTACACAAAATACACAAAATCCACAAAAATTCACCCTCGAATCCCCGAATCCCCTTCCCCCCTCCAATGTGCTCATACCTACTATATAAACCTACTCTGGGAGTTCCCGAGCAAGACACTCGCTTGCGGGCTGTCAGCTCCACGTACCTCTCGTTTCGCCTCACGTACGAGATAGGCTTGTCTGTGCCTCCTCAGCGCCCGCGGGGTCACGTGGCCGGATCTCAGGGGACGAACAAGGGGAAACCTCCGTTTCACAGACGAGATAGCCAAAAACCAGAAGTTTCCCCGAAGTTTTATGTTTTTTTTTTTCCCCGTATCTTCAATGTAGCTATCCTAACCAAATCAACCGTCCACAATTTTTTTAAAAAAGTATTTATAACGTAGCTAACCTAACCTAATTGAAAATTAGTATCCTTTTATCAACACCGCCATATTTATTTACAATGAACAAAAAAAAAATACCCGAAAATGCACGATCGCTCGCTTGGCTCTCTCGTCTGTGAAAAGAAGGATTCGCGACAAACAAGAGTCTCTACGAGGGAAGCCTACGATGTAAATTCTGTATTGCACAGACCCGAACAAGCCCGAATATCTACCTTCGGCCAAACGTCAGCATTAAAATGATTTGACAGTATTTTTAATGTAGCTATAGGTACTAACCTAACATAACCAACCATCCACAATTTTGTAAAGTAATAAACAAAAAAAAGAACTGACGAAGTTGGCCGAAGGTAGATATTCGGGCTTGTTCGGGTCTGTGCAATACAGAATGTAGATCGTAGGCTTTTCGTCTCTGCGATGGCGCGCCGGTGCAGACGGACCCGCGCAGATCCGGCAACGCTGAGCTCTTCCGTTCACGTGCGACCGACAGAAGCCGAGTACTTGGCAACCTTGGAAGCCACGCTTGCTTATGTTCTAAATACGTTAAATAATTGTTTCAAGTACCAACAAGCATATCAAGTCTTCGATCTCGACGTTTTGGTTTATTTTTAGTATATACGCAAATTATTCATAATATATCTTTTAATAAAAAAAAACGTTTTTCATAACCTTGAAATGCAGTCTCACTGGTTGCCATTTTTTTTTTTTTACGTTTCCGTGCATTGTTGAAGTAGCAGAGATGCGATAGTGAAATGTGCCGTCGCCATCATCACGGAACAGTTACCTACAATAATTCACCCCGACGTTTCGGTCGACATTGCAGTCGCCATCATCGGGGAGCAGTTACATACTGTAGGTAACTGCTCCCTGATGATGGCGACTGCAATGTCGACCGGAACGTCGGTGAATATTATTCGCCAAGGACGCGGCTTCACAACCCCAGAAGCCAAAACATTCCACCTCGCTAGCACGGGTACACCCCTGACTAAGGCGGGGACCCTTAAGAGGCCGTAGGCCTATCGCAGGCAAACAATCCCTACTTGAGCTCGTGGTTCGAGTACCAACCGCTCGACCGCCGTCTGGAGGTCATGTCCAAGGTCGCTGGCATAGCGGTCGCTGGGAGCAGTCGCTCAAGGCTTTGAATATATATACTGTATAGAAGTCGCGAGTGGATAGGATTTACTCTACGTTTTTCAGAAGCATATGATGAGCAGCTTGGGAACTTCACCGCTGCAGTGCGCTGCCGTAACGCCCTGTATCGTCTTAGTTGTTATTTACACGTTAGAGCGCAGCACTGTCGCCCGCTGTCATTTCCCCGCACCCCCCAACCCAACATTCACTGCAGCTCAAGTTCGTTCAACGGGAGGGGGAAGGGGTGTTTGAAGAGTTCGACACTTGTCCGCTAGGGACCACCACAAGTCGATGCCCTAGAGATGGTGGCGATTGCGGCGGTGAATTAACCAACTACCTCAAAACCGTATTAGAAATTTTAACCTGGGCTGGCGACTTCTATACAGTGTATATATTCAAAGCTCAAGGCCCCCGCCTCGTCAGGGGTGTGTGTATGTCGGTGAGGCTCAATGATAAGCGCGACGCTCGCTGGTGCTTCTAGCGCGGTGTCTCCTCTGGACTGGCGCGCAGTCTTCTCGTCGTGCACTGAGCGGCGACCGTAACATCACATGGCGGAGAAATGAAGATAAAATTGTATGAAATAAAAAATTCCGAGGTAAAGATTCAATTGTATTTTTTTAAGGTCTCGGCCGTGTAACGATCCTATAGGGGGCGACTGAAATGCTGCCCCTTGGAAGGGCAGCCCTTCAGGATTTTTCTGGCAATGGTTTATTTGTACAGCGACTGGAAGGGCAGCCCATCCAATTTCTGAAAACATTTTTCTTTAAGTGTTCAAATAATCCTGAAAATTTGCCCCTTGGAAGGGCAGCCCATCAGGATTTTTCTGACAGTAGTGTTTTTGAAAGGTTGTCTGAATTGTTGCCCCTTGGATGGACAGCCCTTCAGGATTTTTCTGACAGTAGTTAGTTTAGGTTAGGTTAGGTAAGGTCACTTAACAAACTAACCCTTCCAAGGGGCAACAATTCAGCTCCCCCGCCTATAGTTAGGTAAAGCTTAAGGATTATTTTTTTTAGGGTGAGGAACCGTTGGGTTGGGGGGGGGGGGGGTTGTTATTTTTTTAATTTTAAAATTATCCACTTAACGGGTCTTATTATTTAGTTATCTGCTCAGGGATATAGCTGCTCAGTGTGCAGATTTTTAGTCATTTCGTAAATATGTGGCATTTATTATTGCGGATTTGAGGGTTTGTGGGCTACAGGCTTTTCTCACTTGAGTTATCCTGTGGCTTCCTTCACCTTCCTCTAGCACATCTATTCACTGTTATTTTATTCTGTAAAAAAATATTCATATAAACTTACAGATATTTGTGAATTTCTACTTTTACATGACAACAACTGCACCACTAGAAAATAGTGTTCGCAGTAATACTTGGCTCGGATTTTTTCACGGGAATTTATGCTTTGTGTTGTCCCAGTGCCTCCAATAGTTAAAGTTATTTGTAAACCGTTCCATGAATAACTCTCCAGTTTTAACTGCGCACTTAATAATCATTATAGAACAAAATAAAGTCAAATTTTTGAATACTCCATTATATTTTCCGTGATTTAAAATGTTATGCTTGTATGAAACATAAATTAAAATGCATTTTCTTGGCTTCTGCGTGTAGGTAGGCCGTGTCAGGAATTTGTCTTGCGACGTTTCGGCAGTCATTGCAGCTGCCATCATCAGGTAGACTAAGTCAGACTCAGCCAGACATCATCAGACTTAGTCTACCTGATGATTTCAGCTGCAATGACTGCCGAAACGTCGCAATACAATTACCTGATACTGCCTACACCCAGGAAGCCAAGAAAATGCAGACAATGGTCGTGAAAGCCTGCGATCTTTATTAATTGAAATGTACTAGAATATGCGCCAATTTTTCCGAAATAAATACTAAGTGTTATGTCGAGAAAAAAACATATTTAACCACGTGTTGCACAAATTTACAAAATGTTTCTTGTAGTTATTATTGTTTTTATTACAAACTATTTCTTGGTAGCTGGTCTTTTTGTAAAAGTACGGAACTAAAAATAAAATCACGCGAAAAAAAAATTGGCTGTCTATAAAGTCGGTTTGCGGACGATAGTTTGTGACGTCATAACAAAACATTGATGAAATTATTGCATATTTTTATGAATAAAATTGAATCATTTTTATTGAATTATCACTATTTTGTATGGATACAAAGAAGGAGTGAAATGAAATCTACAATATAATTGATAAGTTCACTATTATTTGCACTCATTAATTCAAATATGTTTATTACTTTAACTAAAAGATTATTTTAACTATAACTTTTATACATGTTTGCTATTTAACTTCTTCCAATCTGTGTTATTCTGTTAAGGATAGGACGATGATAGGAAAAGTAGGAAACGAATGGGAGTGTTTCAAGTTTAACGTGGCTCGAAAAAGGTCAAATCGATGGTTGTTCCAATCGGGCGGAAGAGGTCTCAACTAACGGGGCGAGAGACTGGGACCAATCGGCGGCCGCCTGGCGCTGCCTTCACATTTAACAATCCCGCCGACGGGCGCATGCCCCCCACAATGCCGGGGCTGGGTGGACCCCTGGGTCCAGTGCCCGGGCCCAGACCTGCTTATTCTTAAATGTTTTAACCGTTATAATTTTTTTACAAACTAGAAAAACATATTAAACATATTATTAGGGGCATGCATTTTTCGCGAAATAATCTGGTCGCTCGTTGGACTGCAACAAGGTATGCCATTGTTCCCTTTGTGATCGGCGGCCGTCTGTAAGAGAAGCCATCCGCCCTGTCTGGCCGGGCCATTCAGGACGAGTTTTGCTTCCCGCACCGGATGGCTGTGATTGGTGCTGTTCCGACAGCAGACATGCATCTGAAATAAACCCAGCCAACCACGAGACACAGATAATAATACAGGGTTTTAACACACAGCTGGTCGGAGTATCTTTTCGCGAAATATGGCTGCCTCTATATATTATAAATAAAGCTTAGTTTGGACTTATAAAACGATAACCATAATTATACCCTGCACAGAGAAAAAGGTTTGTTAAGGTCAAACAAATATTTGTTCATGTATGGCGAAACAAGTAGCCTATATTTACTTGCTGTAACAAAATGTTTTGTTGTCCTAACCAAATTTGGTTGAGCAACCAAATTGAATTGCTACATCTAACAAAATCTTCAATTGAGTTGAAAAAAAAAAATCATTTTGTTGGGTCAGTGAAATCTTTCCTACTACAAAATATTTGTTTGAATCAAGAAAATCTATTTATTTTTTCCCCATATATAAACGAATATTTCGTTGAGGCAAACAAACCCTTCTCTCAGTGTGTATTTTCAGGTTAGATAAGAGTCTGAAAAAGAGTGTAGACATGAAATAACCATGCAAATTATAATGTAGCACGTGAATGTAAAATTGGTTAGTGGGGGGGGGGGGGAGGGGTTTCTCCGATCCTAGGTCCAGGGCCCGTAATCGAATGTGGAGGCTATGTGTAACTTTGTAAAACACATTTCTATGGTTATTTTTGCAAATATGAAATTTTTCGAGATAATACTTACGAAAAAATTGGTACATAATTTAAACTATGGAAAATATATTCGAATACTCAACTATTGTACTTTATTTTGTTTTATGATGCTTGTTTGCAGTTAATACCGGGAAAACGAACCAGCGACGGGCGACGTCCTCATCCTGGCGTGGTGTGGGGTCGCGACGTCGAAGCGCGCACCCCCCCCCCCCTTTTCTTTCAAAAACTTAAAAAAAAAGTTGTCTGTAAAGTCGGTTTACGGACGATAGTTTGACGTGACGTCATAACAAAAGATTGATGAAATGATTGCATACTTTTATGAATAAAATTGAATCATTTTTATTTTAATAATAAAAGAATAAATACTTGAAATTATACTAGTAATCAGATTTTTAAAATGCAAAAATAATAATTAACCTTTATTGCCGAAATTGTTGTTGTAATAAGCAATGAAAACCACATTAACTTTTAACTTCACTTTATAAACAGTCGAGTGGAAGAGAGATAGATGCGGCGCAAGCGTACATTGAGCGTAACGGGACACATCGTAACGGAACAATGTGTGTAACGGGACACAGCGTAACGGAACAATGTGTGTAACGGGACACGTTTTCGTGCGTGCAGCCAGGGTTCATAGATTTATTAGACGTTGTCACGTCAAAAAATGGGGTGTGGCTGTGTCACGGACACGGCCGTGTGTCGTACGCGTATACGTGTACGTAACAGGTAATACTTTCCATACAAAAATATAAAAATACGCTATTTTATATACGTTGTAATCACGTTTTAAACGCTAAGATGTCCTTCGGGCCACGAAACGTACACTAGCTGCTGCTGTCCGATGCGTCTTCATAATCGACGATAGTACACAATCGACGCCTACACAGTCCGGGCGTCGATATACATAGAAGCGATTTCATCATCCGCTTGCATAATTTCAAAACCGCCCCAGCTGCAGATGCACTGGCACCGTCGTTGATCCGCTCGGCCGCATTCATTCTTTTACATTTCCCTGCACTGCTTCATATGGTGTTTTATTGGTATCATTCGATTGATTTTGGCAAGCACTTTTCAACCGTATACGATCTCTGTGTTTGGATTTGGCTTTTTGACGCGTATAGGCCGACATACATTTTTGATTATACATATTTTTAACACCATATATATTCACTGTAACTATTTTACACTAATGTTTTATATATGCAATCGATAGATTGATTATAGACTATATATTTTTAACACCATATATATCCACTGTAACTATTTTACACTAATTTTATATGTATGAAATCGATAGATTATGACGAGAACTGACGATTAAAACCTAAACGCACGTCCTAGCTTCTCCGAGTCAAAAGTTATATACTAAATGGAAATCTCGAAACGCAGCCATAATGACCTCAAAATGGCGGCGCTTCCCCCTCCACAGCGCGCGATGCGGTACAGTCCTCACTTAGCGTAACGAATTCTTTGATCCTTTAGCTGTCCAGTGGTGTGATTAAATTTCGGATGGAGATAGATATGTAGCTGCAACACCAAACTGTATCCCCCGATTTTGTTGTCATTCGTTTTTTGAATTGCCTCCCAATATGGAACCAATTTTAAGGAAAGATTCACGTCAAAAGGTTTTTTGACAAGTTGGTATGCCCATATTGCACACCATTTGCGTTTGGTGTTGCATTGATTCTTCTGCCTTAGTAATAAAGAAAATTCTTAGAAGTTCAGGTTCTCGATATGAGGGGGTAGTAATGGACTCCGAACAACCGGGAACAACCCTTTCTGCAAGAATTTATGAGTCACGACGGAGGGTTGGGCCACAGCCAGTCCAGCCTAGTTGCCGAATGATAATGATGACCTAGCGTCCAAAAGCATCATGGATTCTTCTGAGCGTATGCATTCCGGATGGTCGCTCACCTGTGTATATCCTACGTTAGCTGAGTTGCTGAGCTGCGTCTGGCGATGCGGCATCGACTTAAAAAATAACCACTGAATGCATAGTGGTTGGCAGTTTGCCGCAGGAACAATCACTGGCCACGTAGCTCGCATTCTGTTTGAATCGATCCATCGTTCTCGTGTCCTTGCTGTGAAAATTTTAAAAGTTCGGCATTACCACTAGTGTATCCGTAATCGTCGATGGTCTTCTTTCCACAACAAGTTTACTTCACTCACATATATAGGGCATGTCAATAAGTTACGCAAATGTAAATTTTTAAGTAGGTAAATAATTGTTAAAAAGGAAATTAATTTACAAAAAATGAGGGGGCGGGAACTAGAGGGCGCTACTGACTGGGCGCAATGCAAGATGTCGTGATTCCGCGTAGCGCTAGCGTTCGTCAGTCACCGGTGAAGTGGCGTTAGTGATTACATCGTCAACTGTGGAGGAGCCACGAGCTGTGATAAAGATTTCTTCTTGACGCGAAAACGTCTAATAAATCGATGAACGCCGGCTGCACGCAAGAAAAAGTGTCCCGTAACGCACATTGTCACGTTACGCTGTGTCCCGTTACGCTCATTGTACGCTTGCGCCGCATCTATCTCTCTTCCACTCGATTGGAACAACCATCGATTTGACTTTTTCGAGGCACATTAAACTTGAAACACTCCCATTCGTTTCCTACTTTTCCTATCATCGTCCTATCCTTAACAGAATAACACAGATTGGAAGAAGTTATATAGCAAACATGTATAAACGTTATAGTTAAAATAATCTCTTCGTTAAAGTAATAAACATATTTGAATTAATGAGTGCAAATAAAAGTAAATTTATCAATTAAATTGTAAATTTAATTTCACTCCTTTTTTGTATCCATACAAAATAGTGATAATTCAATAAAAATGATTCAATTTTATTTATAGAAGTATGCAATCATTTCATCAATGTTTTGTTATGGCGTTGTCACGTTAAACTATCGTCCGTAAACCGACTTTACAGACAACCAATTTTTTTTTTGCAAAAAAGGAAAGAAAATGGGAGAGACCCATTAGGAGATGGCGGAAGTTTTTGTGGAAATAAAGACTGCAGTGACCGTGCCGGTTCGTGGAAAATTTGCAGGGATGCGGTTGGGAAGTTTTGGAGCACCCATCAGTCCAGCCCGGACTTGGCAACCTCTGATTGCCATCTGGTTGTACCCGTGAAGAAGTTCATCGGCGGTAAGAAGCTTGTGTCTGAAGACGAACTCAAAAGGGCCGCGCGAACTGTGGCCCTTCTCGCAGCCGACGTAAGTACTTCCACGGGACCGGGATTCTCAAACTGATCCATCGTTGGAGGAAAAAAAATGCCTCAACATGCACGGAAGATAATATGTGGAAAAGTAACATTTTTCTCTCACACAGTAAGAAATACTGCTGCTTACTTGTAACTTTATTTGATTAAGTTTAAGTCTTTGTGACCTGTATTGTACCAATCCCACCAAATTAAAAAAAAATATTTAAAAATTTCTTATTGATACAACCTCGAAAACCTGTATGCTGAAGCACATGTATCGTTTATTATTATTTTTTCTTAATAAATACCAAATCATTTTGCATCAGCTATTTCGTCTTCCATAAGCAATCATGAAACAAAACAACATAAAATCCGTTTTCAAAAAATAAAATAAAAAATTTCATGACAGTGAATGAAACATGGACGCTGACAGATGGCGAGAAACGACTCTGAATACGAGACGAGTGAGAATACCTGTTTCGTACATAATTTATGGTCTTTATCGGGAAAACATTATTACTATACACAGCGTAGCATTTAAAAAACAACACGGTCGAGGCGTTATGTTACAAAACTAAAAATATATATATATCTTCGCACGCAAAGACTCTTGGTAGGTCATAGGTGCATCTTGAATTGGAAAAAAAAAAACGGTTGGTAGTTCTCGACTCCCGGCGCGAGTAGCAAACAGCTGGGCATGACGGCGCGTTGCAACACCAGTGCACGTTTGGGACCGCTCATTGCGACACGCGAAACGTCCGAGGCAGTTGCAGAGGTCACTTGTCCGCGCGAGAAAGGATGACGAACATTCAAGCCAGGAAGTAAACCAGCAGGTTTAACGAGTTGCAGACCCTATGAATCCCGGGGATCACGGGACATAAATTTCCACTCCGGCTGTATTACTGTCGCGTCTGCTAATTGAACTCTGTTCAGCATACATAACTTTCTACCCACAACAATTTTTTTCTATTAAACCGTTGGACGTTTGCAGGGACATGCAAAAGAGATAAATAACTGTTTGGCGTAACCATCTCAAAAATTTATGAATTTTAATTGGGTTTCACAGAAAATTTTTTTTTCAAGTTTTAATACAATTATTTGGACATATTCCATTGCAATTTTGCACTCTTTCGTCATGGAAAAAACCGAAGAATGAAAAATAAGAAATAAAAGTGAAAACTCAAACCACGGAGAACAAGCCTAAATCAGCCCTTGAGTTCTGAAGCTCTAGAGCCCTGTATCCCTGTAGCCCTGTAGCCCTGTAGCCCTGGAGACCCTTAGCCTTGGAGTCCTGAAGCCCTAGAGCCCTGGAGCCCTGTAGCCCTGTAGCCCTGTAGCCCTGGAGACCCGTAGCCTTGGAGTCCTGAAGCCCTAGAGCCCTGGAGCCCTGTAGCCTGTAGCCCTGTAGCCCTGGAGACCCGTAGCCTTGGAGTCCTGAAGCCCTAGAGCCCTGTAGCCCTGTAGCCCTGTAGCCCTGTAGCCCTGGAGACCCGTAGCCTTGGAGTCCTGAAGCCCTAGAGCCCTGGAGCCCTGTAGCCCTGTAGCCCTGTAGCCCTGGAGACCCGTAGCCTTGGAGTCCTGAAGCCCTAGAGCCCTGGAGCCCTGTAGCCCTGTAGCCCTGTAGCCCTGGAGACCCGTAGCCTTGGAGTCCTGAAGCCCTAGAGCCCTGGAGCCCTGTAGCCTGTAGCCCTGTAGCCCTGGAGACCCGTAGCCTTGGAGTCCTGAAGCCCTAGAGCCCTGGAGCCCTGTAGCCCTGTAGCCCTGTAGCCCTGGAGACCCGTAGCCTTGGAGTCCTGAAGCCCTAGAGTCCTGGAGCCCTGTAGCCTGTAGCCCTGTAGCCCTGGAGACCCGTAGCCTTGGAGTCCTGAAGCCCTAGAGCCTTGGAGCCCTGTAGCTCTGTAACTCATGTGGTCCTGAAACCATGTAGCCATGTCGCCCTGTAGCTCTGGAGCCCTGGAGCCCTGTATCCCTATAACCCTGTAGCCCTGTAGATCTGTAGCCATGTAGCCCTGTAGCCCCGTAGCCCTGAACCAATCTAGCCCTAGTAAAAACATCACTATTTTGTTAGAAAAAAGTGTGTTTAATATCAAACAAATTTAAAGAAAATATTTAAAAAAAAATTACTTAATTATAATATCTGTGTCTGTATTAATAGATCAATAAATGGTGTGAATAAAGAAGATCCCATCCGGAATCATTGTCTCTCACTCGGATGGGTACAACCGGGACGACAGCGCGTGTGGAACACGACAGTGTACGAGGAGTTGCTGAGGAAGAATGAAGAATGCGCTGCGAATGTGGAACACTGTCCACGACATGAAGGTCGAGGGAGGGGGGGGGGAGGGCTGTATCCCAGGGCGAGATAACCATCGACGAGGTTCTCGAGCGACGCCCCGACCTTCGAGATGTGAAGCTCACGCCAAAAGGCCACGCCGCGACGCCTCGAGGCTGGTGGCCATCCTCTTCAGGAGGTTCTCATCCGGGGCCAGGGGAGGGGGTCCGGGCCTCAAGGCTCCTGGGCTACAAGGCTATAGGGCTACATGGATACAGCGCTACATGACTACAGGACTACAGGGCTACACAGGCGATAAGGCTACATGGATTCAGCGCTACAATGCTACAGGGCTATAGGGTTCCAGGGCTGACGGGCTCCAGGGCTACACGGGGCTACCGGGCTCCAGGGTTACACAGGGCTACAATGCTACAGGACTACTGGGCTACAGGGCTACACAGGCGACAAGGCTATAGGGCTACATGGATTCAGCGCTACAGGGCTCCAGAGCTGACGGGCTCCAGGGCTACACGGGTCTATAGAGCTACAGGGCTCCAGGACTCCAGAGCTACACAGGGCTACATGTCTACAGGGCTCCAGGGTTCAAGTCTACAGGGGTCAAGGGCTTTAGGGCTACATGGACTCCAGTGTTTCAAGGGCCACATTGACTACAAGGCTTATGGGCTCCAGGGATACAGGACTCCAGGGCTAAAGGATTGGGTCCAGTGTATAACCATTATATATTTATTTTAATGACTTTTAAAAGAAAGCTATCACCCAAAAATATCTGGGAAAAGTTTACACATAGAAACTTAATGATTTAGCTCGAGGAAAGAAAAATTGATCAATTGTTTGTTTGGTACATGTTTAAAGGTTCACGATTTCGTCACAAGTCATATTTATATATATTTAAGTACATGAAAAACTCATGTCAAGTTTTGGTGCAAACCGGCATTAAATATAGACTACTAGGAAAAACAATTTCTGCCGCTTCCGTGCATTAGGCATGTCTGGCTTCGATAGGAAGCACAAAAAAAATTATATGTAGTTCTGTTTTCGAATTTTATTACTAAACGGCATTTATAGAAGAGTGAAAATTTCTAAAACTAAATGCTTCTAGAATAATAATTTTAGACATGTAACATCCGGTAGAGATTCTTGAAAACGCTCAAGAAATTTGTATTACATCGTTACTCTTCATTTCTCCGCCATGTATTGTTATGGTCATAACGCTCAAATTTCACAGTTTGTCCCATGGACGAAGAAAAGACCGCGTGCCAGCCCTCAGACTTGCGCTTAGAGGCGATGCTGCGCTGGAAGCACCGGCGAGCGTCGCACTTATCATCCCGCCTCGTTAACACTGTTACACCCCTGACTAGGCGGGACCTTACACAGATTTTTGAAGTCTATAACAGTTGCAGTCGTTACAGAAAATGGATTCGATTCTAAACGCCAATGTCTTCACAGGACGAAATAATTTATTTCTAGCAGCCAGTCACTGATAACTCCAATCTTCCCACTATAACAAAACAAAGCTAATTAAAAAAAAATATATTAATCGATAGGAAGTTGCTGTGGCATGAAAACTTTTTAAAACCAAGATGTCGTATTTCGCTTTCTTATATCTCCCGTTTAAGCATTAATTCATTATTTCCTTTCTTTTTCTCATTAATACGTTCAGTTTAAGCCACGGTCAGCTGGCGACCAACATAAAGACTTAATGTAGTGTATAAATCGGAGAAACCTTAATTCATTATTTCCTTTCTTTTTCTCATTAATTCGTTCAGTTCAAGCCGGTCAGCTGGCGACCAACATAAAGACATATGTAGTGTATAAATCGGTGAAGCACTTAATTCATTATTTCGTTCAGTTTAAGTCGGTCAGCTGGCGACCAGCCTAAAGACATGGTGTATAAATCGGTGAACAGTTGTCGACGTCTGCGGTAAAGAGCATTTTTTAACAGTCGAGCGGCTCGTAGGCGGTTGTTGCAGGCGGACCGCCCGACTGGTTCCGCGGATGAACTTTACGCGGCTGTCGGGAGCATCTCTCATTGCCGCCGCCGCCATCATCATCATCATCATCCGGCTCATCGGCGCAGTCCAGGCGCCTTGAAACACCACCCTCCCCCCCCCCCTTCCTTCCCCCACTCGTGCTCAAGTCTCCGGCCGGCCATTAGCGTGGCCCGTTTTAATTCCGTCTCTCCGCCAAGGTCGGTCGCTGTTCTGTTGGCGCATGCGCAGTGGACCGCGCGCAAGACGGCAGGAGTAACCCCCCTCCCCCCCCCCCCCGTGCACGTAACCTTAGGCGCACACATGATTTTTCAAATTTCCTTTATATATATATATATATATATATATATATATATATATATATAAATAACATTACCTTTTACTTTTACAGGAGCAAATAATAAATAAATAAAATTCGAAGATGCATGAACGTGGTTTATTCATGGCTCCTGACAAACGGAAAGAGAATAAAAAATACAAAATGTTTTGGGTGATTTAATATATATATAATATATAAATAAGTTATTTGAAAAAAAAAAAACTCTCCCTGAATGGCTTTCCTGCATTAGTGAAATTGTTGAATATTCGATCATTTAAATTTACATGGTTTAAAAACAATTCATGGTTGAAATAAACGTCAATTAAAATTAAAATGTCCGTAACAAAAAATATTACATGTGTACAAAAAAATTAATCATAGTCACGTGTTGTACAAAGATACAGTATATTTCTCGTTGTGTTACGAAATATTTATAGTAAATTTGTTTCCAAATGAACTAAAGTCTGGCCAGCTCCAAACCCAATTCTTGGATGCGGCGCGCCAGGTCGCTTGACGAAGGGGAAGACTACCATACTGGAAGACTACCATAATGGAAGTATTCCGCCAGGTCTCTTCGAACAAGGCGGAAAAGTACCATAACGGAAATCTGCCATACGTTAAAAGGACGAGACGGAATTCTGCCGCATTTTCGTTTACACTCTATGGAAAGAGTACAGCGGCATTGCCCTCGAAGTTTTGTATAGAATACTCGGTAGGTAGCGCTGTCAACTCTCTAGCTAACTTTAAAGCTTACAGATAGCGCTTCTGACGGTGATAGTTGCAATTACAAAAATAACGCCCAGATCGCGGACGAGAAGAGAGAAATTTTTACAAAAATGGATTAGAGGGAGCAGCACTGTATTCTTATTAGGAAGATTAAAAAAAAAAATACATATGATAGTTTTCCATGAACGAAGGAGAAAATTTCTTATACATTCTACGGAATGAGGAAAACAGCCGTACTCGTAAAATCGCAATGTAACTATATTCACAGAATTTACATTTTTGCACACAGGAATATTTGAAGTAATTGTAGATCATCATTTAATGCAAATCCAACGCAAATATTTAAGGATTTTCTTATGTAATGTTTTCATTTTTAGGGCGACAGGACACAAAAAAACTCAGGTATTATGATTTTGTAATGTCCTTATTAAATTATTTAAAGTCTACATAATGTTTTTAAGATGCTGAAATGCGAGGGAAATATTTTTTGTGTGGTGTAGTTTGTTGGCACAGGAAGAGCAGCACAGACGCTCTATGGGAGACACAGGCTCGTACATGGAATGTTGGTAGGCTTTGCACAGGCTTGCAGTCTTTCAAAAATAAACTCTGCTGAAATTTAAGTATTTTTTCTGTTAGGAAATAAAAAATGTTACTATGCGTAGCATATCATTCTGCTTCTTTAAAACTGTCAGATCAAATTGATATTCAGTTTTTCGTTCCTTACACTTATAAACGAACTAGCTGACCCGGCAAACGTTGTTTTGCCATATAAATTATTTCTAGGGAATTTCTAGCTATTATTACTATTTCTAGCATTACTATTGAAGTTTGCAATCACATCTACAGCATTAAGTGGGTGGAGAGTTTTCAGCTTCTCGACGTTTATTCTCTGTATCCATTCATTGTATACCGTTTCTTCGTAAACTGGGAAGCGGTGTCTAACAGCAAATTTATCATCGCAACCAGGCACACAGCATTTTCGTACACGTGGCGGCATTGTATTTTACTTAATACGTAATTTTATACTCAATTTAACAATCTTACCTCAATGAAAATATGACCACTAAATAATTGAATAAATAAACGCCAGACATGACAAACGCATCAAACGATGGTGCGTTTAAAATTCAAGGCAATTCTATCTATTGACGAAGTTAAGAACAAAACTGTTATGAGCGCCTTTATTTTGCTAGCCGCTGCGAGCTCCACTAAGCGGGCTGGTCTCACCAAGGAGAAAAATATGAATTTGCCAGACCTTAATATGTTTATGATCGTGTGGCAGACATAGAGAAATGACACTCACTCACTCACTATTTGTATGTCTATGACCTATTATTTTTTTCTGTTATAAAATGAAATTATCACTTTTTCACTCCCTTAGGGATGGAATTTCACATGAATATGTAGCCTATGTGTTAATCCAGGTTATACTCTTTCTGTGTGCCAAATTTCAATCAAATCCATTAAGTGGTCTATGTGTTAATCCAGGTAATGAGCTCGCTGTAGGCGGGGAAGGTTGATCAAGTGTTAATTGATCAGCTATCGACCGGGGTTTAAAATATAAAATTCTATTAAAAATTAGGGGTTGTGATAGAAGGGTGAAAATTTAGGGTTGTATGTATTTTTTAATGCCACATTATAAAAATAATAAAAAACCTTTTTCCAAAAAATAAAATAAAAATAATGTTAGGGGTGGACAACCCTTATCACTTAGGGGTATGAAAAATAGATAGTAGCCGATTCTTAGACCTACTGAATATGCATACAAAATTTCATAAAAATCGGTCAAGCCGTTTTGGAGGAGTATGGTAACTAACACTGTGACACGCACCGGCGCCATCTACTTAAAATGTTGGTTTGTCCTGAATTTTTCCTGAATTTTCTTTGCTATAAACCTCACGGAGCCCGAGACCTTTCCAACGACTGCAAAACCGTGGAAATCGGTTCGTGCGTTCTGGAGTTATAGCGTCAGGAAGGAAAACCCGACTTATTTTTATATAGTAGATTATGACACATACATAAAAAAATATGTACCATGTAAGCACACAGAATAACAACCAAAAACACATTAACACAATACATACAATAATACATATCAATAACTTTACGACAAAACACGAAACAACACAGCACAAAGATAAATAAAGATTGATAAAGTTCATATTATATAATTGGTTACTTTGGTTTAAAAAAAAAAATTAAACAGAAACTAAAAAGGAGTGTACAAAATAAATATGTAGATTATAAAAGTTTTAAACAACTTTTTGCTTAAGGTGTTTACCAATTAATGTTTCTAGATTATTCAAAAAGAGTTATAATTATTTACAAATTTTATAGTTACTTTTGATTTTAAAATTGTCACTAATTCTATAATTGCAAGTTGAAATTCTTAATCCAAACCAAGACATATTTGTCTGAAGCAACAAAAATGTGTATCATTGATTGTACGTCTAGTAAATTAGAACATGCAAATTAAATTTATATAGGAATGTAGCATATTTAAAATGAATTTAAAGGCCTGACATTTAAAAAAATTAATTTAAGAATTTTTTTCTGCATACTTTCAATTATATTACAATCAAAATTAGTTATTTAATTCCAAATTACGACACAATAGTCTACTTCATAGCTTATCTATGTGAAGAACAAAGTATACAATCAGGTATTGATGCAGAGAAAGTTATAAATTTAATAAGACCTAAGATCTTCAAGTGCAACTAATAGTATTATCTACATGTTGGTGAAAAATAAAAACTTGGCATCCACTATAACTCGAAGGTATTAAAAGTGGACACCACGTTTAATGTCATTTCTTACTATGTAATAATTCTAATTAATTGAATTAGTTTTTTTTACTAAATGTTATACAATAAAAGCTATCGCACTTCTGAGACGTTTGTTGCCTTGAAAACCAGATCTGGACAGCTGAAATATCTTGCTGAATAGTTTCACAAACATATTCCCGTCAGCATCTTTTCTTGATCAATTCCGATTACAGTGGGAATATCATTTTTTAAATATTGAAAGAGTAATTGAGATAAACTACTACTTTGCGGAACACCTAATACCATGAAATTGCATTTGCAAATTTGACTGCAAAGCGTCTATTTGTAAGATAAATAAAACATATACATACACATAATACTGTGCGTGTTAAAGACGATCTTCCTGATTGAAAACTACGTGGTGTTTCAGAAATAATATTTTTAGGAATAAAATTCATGTGCCTATAAATTTTTTTTTTCGTCAAAACCGTCTAAAATACTACATAACAAAGGTATTGGTCTATAGTTTGTGACTAAAATTTAACTGTCAATAATACTTCAAGAAAATATATACCGATAAATGGCTGAACACACAACATCGGTATGCAAATACTCACTGACTGATACACAATTCAAATATTTTATGTACAAAAGCAAATTTTTTTAAATGTTTGTTTGAGCTTAATTTATAACAATTTGGAATGATAATGCTACAGTTACTAAAAACTAAAACGCTACAAAACTAAAAAAATAAAATATTTTTGCAAAACTCCGTTCCCCCGGAATGGCCACCGCATGGGGAGCCCAAGAAAAGAAACGCGCTCCCCATTTGGAAGCCGCCTGAAAGGTTTTTTTTTTCTGTTCCACCCACCGTTTCTTTGGTAGCCTGACTTGTTACAAGGGATTGTATTCCTACATAAATGCCACCATTTTGTCTGGGCAATCCGCCTTGGAGGAGCCGGGGCGCGAACCCGGGTCCTACAAGTTACAAGGCAGGAGCTCTACCCCAGAACCAGAGTGGTAGAGCGGGTACTTGCAGTCTTCTTAACACTGACATGATGTTATTCCACGAGTTTACTGTAGATTCGTGTGTCAATAACACGTGCAGTAACAACTAACCTCGATAACGAACAAATGTATGTGTTCTTATGTTGTTCGTTCAGCATGAATTATGTAATTTCGTAACAGTGAAATATAGTTTGTATATCTAGTCTGGCAATTTTTTAGTTGATTTTCTCCAAACAAACTTACATTCCCGCTGTACAATAATTATATATAACTATGTATAAATATGTATATAGCTTGCACTGCCAATGGTAAAGTTATTTTGAAATAAATGTTAGATATTAAAAGAGAGTGTTTAGTTAAAATATGCGTGTGCTTACAAGCATTTAGTTATTGTAGGCCCATAACATTTTATTTATTTGGTTTTAAAGCCACAAAAAATTTAACCTTGTTATTTCACTTTTGGCTTCTTTTTTTTTGTTTTACAGTACTTAATATGCGCAGCTGATGCTGGAAAGCTATTCAAACAACTGTTTGCTAATAGGCATTTTAAAAATCTTAAATTAAATACTAAATCAATGATAGTATTTGAGATGTTAAATTAAAAGATACATTTCATACTGACATCGCCGGAAATTTACGAAATGATAGTACTGACCTTAAATCGATCAATTTCTTAAGACTAAGACTTTAGATAACACTAGTTTTGTGAGATTTGCTTACTTATTGAGAAATATTCACATTATTTGAATACATCTATATTTTATTGGAATATACAGTACTCCTGAGTACAGAATTCTTGGTAATAGCTTACATCAGGGTTAAGCAGGAGCATATATGTTGTGTTTAATACAACGAAACCCTCAAAAACTTAATTAAATCATCGGGATTATTAAACATGAACTTCTTTGAGTACTCAACTACAGAAAGTTTTTATTTAATATTTGTGCACTTCGCAGTGACATCGCTATTTAATTATTTGTAATTTTAATTGTAACCAAAATTGGAATTAAGTCTTTTTATTTTGGATGTGTAATATTTCTACGTGTAATATTATAAAATATGTATTATGTTTTAACTGTTACGGTATCAAAAGTTCATTTAATGGTTGTGTATGTTTATTTTCGTCCAAAAAAAATATTTTACAACAAGAGATTTCGCTTTTCTTATAATTTTGTTGTTTTAAATTATTATGTTCGAACCTTTCCTTCAACAACTTAAGTGGCTATAATAATTTAGTTATGAAATTAAATTCTCCATAGATACTACACTTGTTATTTTGAGCTTATTACGAAATAATATATAATTTTATTATAAATACATTTTTTTTTGCAAACGTACAGGTTTCAAAGGTTTCAAAGACCAAATAAATACTTTCTTTTTTTCTTTTTTAATGGTTCTTGCAATTGGGGAGTTTGATTATATATATGTTTTGATGTTCCCTGAGTTTTGCTTGTTTTCTGTATGTTTGCACAATTATCTTTCTTGTCTGTTATTGAGGTTTCTTATGAAATACATTATAATCAGCAATGTTGTATGTCCTAAACTATATATATAATTTAGGTTATCAGGTAGTTGTGATTTTTGGTCTCTAGATTGCATTTATTTTCATCTAGTGGCCTGGAGTTAAAACATTAATTAGAATCACAAGACTTTGTATGCTACTTATTTATATAAATTATTTTTAAGATAATAGACATAATTTAATCAAGTCGTTCGAGTATTAGAACTGTATGGTCACGTTTTAACTTATGATATTTTTACATTTTGGCACTTTTCGATTATGGTAGTCTTCCAGTATGGCAGTCTTTCAGTATGGCAGTCTTCCGTCGACCCCCGTCAAAACAGGAGGAAATGTTCCACAAAGGAAAAACTACCATATTTTTATTTTTACAGATCGTAGTTATAAATATACAGTGCTTCTTACCATAACCCATTTTTGGAAACATTTGCTTCTATAAGTGCGCGATCTGTTGAGTTAAATTTTGACTGGAACTACAGAAAGTCACCGTCAGAAGATAACCTAAGAAACAACTAGGGGGTTAACAGCGCTACCTAGCGATGTATTCTTCACACTATTTCGAGAGAAAAGCAGCTGCACTCATTCCATGGAGTATAAGAAAATATGGCAGAATTCAGCCTCGTCCTTTTTAAATTATGGCAGTTTTCCCGTTATGGTACTTTTCCACACTTTTCGAAGAGGCCAGGCGGAATACTGACTGTTATGGTAGTTTTCCAGTATGGTAATATTCCGTCGCCCCGCGGACGAAAGTACAAAAGTGTGAGTGGTTATTGGGAGGTGATGAGGGGAGGCAGGGAGGGAGTTGAGCCTGATAAATGAGAAGGGGAAAGTGTTGAAGAAGGGCAGGTTCGGAAGACACCCAGCTAGCCGTCATCTAGGCGACTCCTTCCAAATGGCGAGCCGACACCATCCCGTTAGCATTGGGCGGCGCGCCAGGTCGCGGAGGATAAATGTCACTGGAGGGGCTCCCCACCCGGTACGGCACTGGATGAGTTGCGGTCGCCGCGCCGGGAGCGAGAACCGCTTATGTCGCAGATTTACGACAATTATTCCATTGGAGAGCGTCGAAACCATGACAATTGAGGGGAAGGTAAAAAAAAAAAAAATTGGTTGTCTGTAAAGTCGGTTTACGGACGATAGTTTAACGTGACAACGTCGTAACAAAACATCGATGAAATGATTGCATACCTTTATGAATAAAATTGAATCATTTTTATTGAATTATCACTATTTTGTATGGATACAAAGAAGGAGTGAAATGAAATCTACAATTTAATTGATAAATTTACTTTTATTTGCACTCATTAATTCAAATATGTTTATTACTTTAACGAAGAGATAATTTTAACTATAACTTTTATACATGTTTGCTATTTAACTTCGTCCAATCTGTGTTATTCTGTTAAGGATGGGACGATGATAGGAAAAGTAGGAAACGAATGGGAGTGTTTCAAGTTTAATGTGCATCGAAAAAGTCAAATCGATGGTTGTTCCAATCGAGTGGAAGAGAGATAGAAGCGGCGCAAGCGTACAATGAGCGTAACGGGACAATTTGCGTAACGGGACACTTTTTCGTGCGTGCAGCCGGCGTTGATCGATTTATTAGACGTAGTCACGTCAAAAAAAAATTATAAGGCAACCACAATGCGCCGAACTTACTGCTGCAATGAACTGTCATAAAAATACAACATAAGTCGAACAAAAAAAAATGGATGGTCTCTTAAAACTGTAAAATTCCTAGCACAAAACTTAAATACATGTATTAATCATCGCAGAAAGTTTCAGTGAAGATAGTGAAAGTTTTCAGTATGAATCAGAATGAAAATCTCTAGCCGACAAAACCGACCTAATCGAATTCTGTCTAGTCATTTTGATTCTATTATTGCTTTTATATTCTTTTTATATTCTCGTCATTCATGCACGTTGCAACCTTTCCTATCTTCTTAAGGCTAAGCATTATATAATGTTGGGATTTTGTTTTTAAATTCAGGCGAGCGAGGTCACAAGATTGAACAACATAGAACAGAACAGGGATATCGGGAGAGAAACATATCATGGCTAGAGACAGAGAAACATTTTCAGAAGCCAAAACCAGACAATGCCAAAAAAAAACCGTGATATATATTTTTTCTGACTAATTTCTTCCTCGGAATTCTCTGTGCTGTCTAATTATTTAAAATGTGACGTTAACTGATTTTTGGCTCGTTTTTCTGCGTATTCAAACTTATTGTATTCAACGTATTGTGTATTCAAACTTTTTTTTTCATTCTTGTGGTTTATCTACAACATTGAATGAAAAAAAAAACAGCATTGGTGTGTGTCCATAAAATATTTTAGAGTGTCTAGATGTGGTTTTGTGAAATCACGGAAAAACCGGGAATTGGGATGCCAGACGTTGTTTCCAAACCGGGCCCGTTGGAATGATGGTCCGGTGATATGCAGTATTTTATTATATTATTTTTTTCTTTAAAGAATGAGAGCCACATTGGCAAGTTTGACAATCATCTCTCTCCCCTTTTAATGTAATATTTGATACTAGCATTTTTGAAAACGGTGGAATTAATGGCGATAGCACAAAGCAATTTTTTTTTTTTCATTTTGTTCAGTTAAGCATTATCCGGATGATTAGTGTTCCATCTTAAATACTTTCTCTATTTTTAAAACGTTTGCTTTGTTTTATAACCATTAACTCCTACGTTTTAGAAAATGCTAATATCAAATTGTTAACAAAAAAAAACGCCTAGAAGGCGCGCAACACGCATAACACCCAGCATGCAAGAGCTGCTATTTTGAAGAAAACATTTAATCAATAATAAAAATAGTTTTGAACATGCAAATTGATAATATGCATTTAAAAACCACATCCGTTTAAAAACATCTTTTTGAGAAATAAGGGCGTTACCAAAAAATTATTTGACGCAATGGACAAGTTTAGCGGTGGTTGTAGACATGACTTCAAGAAAACATTATTGAGACGCCTGGTTTTCCATTCTAAATGCATCCTCTATTTTTAGATATATTTCAAAGAAAGACTACCTATTGTAGTCATTACCGGTTATATCAATCAATTTATTTATACATTTATTAAGCGCCGGCCAACAGACGTTGTCCAAAATAGACTGGTGCTATACAAATATAAAACAAATACAAATACAAGCAACATAAATATGAAAAAAAAAAAAAAAAAACAAATAAGGGAAAAAAAATCAAATTTGAAGTGTAGACGTGGTTTTCCAAGAAATCATACATAACACATTAAAATACTACTACTAAAAAATTTAACACAAATATTATTCACTATTATATTCACATTCAAGTTACATGTACTCATAAAATACCATCTATGGAAATGAATGACATATAACTGCAAGTGAATTACAATATATATTTTTTACATGCTACTGTATTATTCCGTCATTAATACTAATTTTATGAGTATTCATAAAAGGATCGAACGATTCACTACAATTATTAGTACTAGCAACATAACGCATAAGCAATTTATATGACCGTGTTGAGGTAAATATCTCATTGTTTCTGTGACTGTTGACTGGAAACGCTGCACCAGTTTCTGGGAAGCCTAAGATGTACATCAAGTTCTGTCCCTGCCCGAACACGCCCGAATATTCACCTTCGGCCAACCTCGGGTTTATTTATATATATTTATATTTCTCTGTTTATTTTAATGTAGCTATGCCAACCTAACTAACCGTCCATAGTGTTTTAAAGTGTTTTAATGTAGCTAACCTAACCGATCACTATTAATATTTGAATTCATTTTTCCTGCGCAAAAATAAAACAAATCCCGAGGTTGGCCGAAGGACAATATTCAGGCGTGTTCGGGCAGGGACAGAACTTGATGGACATCTTAGGCTTCTCCCAGTTTCATCAACCCCCCTGCATAAAAGTTCGCTGCCTGGGATTGTAACGGACGCCTCGGCCATAGGCGTCATGTACTTCAAATACTCAATGCGTGTAGCCTAAGAACAGGCGCTCAGTAAACATCTCCAGGAAACTTTCAAGCAACCTCCGTAGCTACTCGAGTCAAAAAACGGTGGCTACAATTTGTTTTGACGTGACAACGTCTAATAAATCGATGAACGCCGGCTGCACGTACGAAAAAGGATGACTCATTGTCCCGTTACGCTGTGTCCCGTTACTCTCATTGTACGCTTGCGCCGCATCTATCTCTCTTCCACTCGATTGGAACAACTATCGATTTGACTTTATCGAGGTACTTTAAACTTGAAACACTCCCATTCGTTTCCTACTTCTCCTATCATCGTCCTATCATTAAAAGAATAACACAGATTGGAAGAAATTAAATAGCAAATATGTGTAAAAGTTATAGTTAAAATAATCTCTTCGTTAAAGTAATAAAAATATTTGAATTAATGAGTGCAAATAAAAGTAAATTTATCAATTAAATTGTAGATTTCATTTCACTCCTTCTTTGTATCCATAAACAATAGTGATAATTTAATAAAAATGATTCAATTTTATTCATAAAAGTATGCAATCATTTTATCAATGTTTTGTTATGACGTCACTTTAAACTATCGTCCGTAAACCGACTTTACAGACAGCCAATTTTTTTGGGACGAAAAAGGCATCATTTTGTTTGCTTTAATGAAGCATGGGTCAACAATTGCAGAAAAATTACAAAATTACGATTGTCAATAGCTTTAAATTCCGGGTGACGAGCTTTATATGCTGGTGGGGGTTAAAAAAAAAAAAACTGGTTGCAACATTGAAAAAAAATTGCTTGAAAGTAAATAGCGATTACGTGAAAATGTAAAGTAGGTCTGTAATAAACTAAAACTGCCAATAAAATCTTTTTCTCACGAGTTTATTTTAATGACAAAACGGAGCTCACTTTACGAATATGAACTAAACGTATATCTTATCTGCTGCTGCCATTGGCCTCCAGTTAACATAGAAAACTCTCAGTCAACGAGAAACCACTAAAAAAAAGGTACCGACACACAGGCTATCCAGCTAATACATTTATTTCACTGATCAGCCGCCAAATAACATTGGTGCAATATTTCTGAGACGAAGGCAGGCAACTGTACCACGTCTATTGATCTGCACGGCTACGAGCAAAGAGTATGAGCCTTGTGGACACCAGAAAGAAGTTATAACATTGCTGCAATATTTCTGCGACGAAGACAGGCAACTGTACCACGTCTATTGACCTGCACGGCTACGAACAGCGAATATGAGCTTAGTGGACTCCAGAAAGAAGTCAAAACATTGCTGCGACGAAGGCAGGCAACTGTATCACGTCTATTGACCTGCACGGCTACGAACAGCAAATATTAGCTTAGTGGACTCCAGAAAGAAGTCAAAACATTGCTGCAACGAAGGCAGGCAACTGTACCACGTCCACTAACCTGCACGGTTACGAACAGCGAATAATATGTATGAGCTTAGTGGACTCCAGAAAGAACTCAAAACATTGCTGCGACGAAGGCAGGCAACTTTACCACGTCTATTGACCTGCACGGCTGCGAACAGCAAATATTAGCTTAGTGGACTCCAGAAAGAAGTCAAAATATTGCTGCGACGAAGGCAGGCAACTTTACCACGTCTATTGACCTGCACGGCTACGAACAGCGAATATGAGCTTAGTGGACTCCAGAAAGAAGTCAAAACACTGCTGCGACGAAGGCAGGTAACTGTACCACGTCTGTTGACCTGCACGGCTACGAACAGCGAATATGAGCTGAGTGGACTCCAGAAAGAAGTCAAAACATTGCTGCGACGAAGGCAGGCAACTAACTGTACCACGTCTATTGATCTGCACGGCTACGAGCAAAGAGTATGAGCCTTGTGGACACCAGAAAGCAGTTATAACATTGCTGCAATATTTCTGCGACGAAGACAGGCAACTGTATCACGTCTATTGACCTGCACGGCTACGAACAGCGAATATTAGCTTAGTGGACTCCAGAAAGAAGTCAAAACATTGCTGCAACGAAGGCAGGCAACTGTACCACGTCCACTAACCTGCACGGTTACGAACAGCGAATAATATGTATGAGCTTAGTGGACTCCAGAAAGAACTCAAAACATTGCTGCGACGAAGGCAGGCAACTTTACCACGTCTATTGACCTGCACGGCTGCGAACTGCAAATATTAGCTTAGTGGACTCCAGAAAGAAGTCAAAATATTGCTGCGACGAAGGCAGGCAACTGTACCACGTCCACTGACCTGCACGGTTACGAACAGCGAATAATATGTATGAGCTTAGTGGACTCCAGAAAGAACTCAAAACATTGCTGCGACGAAGGCAGGCAACTTTACCACGTCTATTGACCTGCACGGCTGCGAACAGCAAATATTAGCTTAGTGGACTCCAGAAAGAAGTCAAAATATTGCTGCGACGAAGGCAGGCAACTTTACCACGTCTATTGACCTGCACGGCTACGAACAGCGAATATGAGCTTAGTGGACTCCAGAAAGAAGTCAAAACACTGCTGCGACGAAGGCAGGCAACTGTACCACGTCTGTTGACCTGCACGGCTACGAACAGCTAATATGAGCTCAGTGGTCTCCAGAAAGAAGTAAAAACATTGCTGCGAAGAAGGCAGGCAACTGTACCACGTCTATTGACCTGCACGGCCACGAACAGCGAAAACGAGCTTAGTGGACTTCAGAAAGAATTAAAAATATTGCTGCGACGAAGGCAGGCAACTTTACCACGTATATTGACCTGCACGGCTATGAACAGCGAATATGAGCTTAGTGGACTCCAGAAAGAAGTCAAAACATTGCTGCGAAGAAGGCAGGCAACTGTACCACGTCTATTGACCTGCACGGCCACGAACAGCGAAAACGAGCTTAGTGGACTTCAGAAAGAATTAAAAATATTGCTGCGACGAAGGCAGGCAACTTTACCACGTATATTGACCTGCACGGCTACGAACAGCGAATATGAGCTTAGTGGACTCCAGAAAGAAGTCAAAACATTGCTGCAACGAAGGCAGGCAACTTTACCACGTCCACTGACCTGCACGGTTACGAACAGCGATTAATATGTATGAGCTTAGTGGACTCCAGAAAGAACTCAAAACATTGCTGCGACGAAGGCAGGCAACTTTACCACGTCTATTGACCTGCACGGCTGCGAACAGCAAATATTAGCTTAGTGGACTCCAGAAAGAAGTCAAAATATTGCTGCGACGAAGGCAGGCAACTTTACCACGTCTATTGACCTGCACGGCTACGAACAGCGAATATGAGCTTAGTGGACTCCAGAAAGAAGTCAAAACACTGCTGCGAAGAAGGCAGGCAACTGTACCACGTCTATTGACCTGCACGGCCACGAACAGCGAAAACGAGCTTAGTGGACTTCAGAAAGAAGTCAAAATATTGCTGCGACGAAGGCAGGCAACTTTACCACGTATATTGACCTGCACGGCTACGAACAGCGAATATGAGCTTAGTGGACTCCAGAAAGAAGTCAAAACATTGCTGCGACGAAGGCAGGCAACTGTATCACGTCTATTGACCTGCACGGCTACGAACAGCGAATATGAGCTGAGTGGACTCCAGAAAGAAGTCAAAACATTGCTGCGACGAAGGCAGGCAACTGTACCACGTCTACTGACCAGCACGGCTACGAACAGCGAATATGAGCTGAGTGGACTCCAGAAAGAAGTCAAAACATTGCTGCGACGAAGGCAGGCAACTGTACCACGTCTACTGACCAGCACGGCTACGAACAGCGAATATGAGTTTAGTGGACTCCAGAAAGAAGTCAAAACACTGCTGCGACGAAGGCAGGCAACTTTACCACGTATATTGACCTGCACGGCTACGAACAGCGAATATGAGCTGAGTGGACTCCAGAAAGAAGTCAAAACATTGCTGCGACGAAGGCAGGCAACTGTACCACGTCTACTGACCAGCACGGCTACGAACAGCGAATATGTATGAGCTTAGTGGACTCCAGAAAGAAGTCAAAACATTGCTGCGACGAAGGCAGGCCACTGTACCACGTCTATTGACCTGCACGGCTACGAACAGAGAGTATGCCTAGAGGACAGCTCTGGGCAGTCGCGGACGATGCTGCAGGTGTTGGTCAACAGGTGCTTGGCCGATTGCGACCCGGCGAGAAAGCGACGCCTGCTCGCTGAGTGGTTCGTTACTTATGCTCGGGCCCGGGCCGTTCACCTCGGCCGGGTGACAGCTGACGCCGACGATCGGAGCCACGCTGTTTCAGAGTCGTCGCGTTACGACACTGCCGGCAGGCGGTCCGTTGCCCAACGCAGCAACAGCGTCATCGGCGACTTCGGGCTGTGTGGCGTTGCTGGAGCCCCGGAGCGAAGGGTCAGGGGTTCGAATCCCAGGTAAGACATGATCGGTGGCGTACTTCACTCCGTAACTATGAGGGTGGCAGAGGGGGGAAGGGGTGCAAGGGTTCCCCGAGAGTTAAGAAGAGAAGCAAAAATTTCGAAGTTAAAAAAAAAAAATGGTTGTCTGTAAAGTCGGTTTACGGACGATAGTTTAACGTGACGTCATAACAAAAACATTGATGAAATGATTGCATACTTTTATGAATAAAATTGAAATATTTTAATTTTAATAATAAAAGAATAAATACTTGAAATTATACTAGTAATCAGATTTTTAAAATTGCAAGAATAATTAACCTTTATTCCCGAAATTTTTGTTGTGATAAGCAATGAAAACCACATTAACTTTTCACTTCACTTTATAAAAAGTCGACGGAACAGTTCACGTGTAGATGACTTGTAATTAATTTTAAAAACTGACGTTTAGCTATAAAGTTTAAATATAATTATGAACAATTTTTCATATAAATAAACTGTAATCAAATATCTATCATCAATTATATGAATCACTATAATTTTTTAGTCAATTGTAACATAACCTATTATTACTTCACTCGCCGACAGCGTAACGGGACACAGCGTAACGGAACAATGAGCGTAATGGGACACAGCGTAACGGAACAATGTGCGTAACCGGACACTTTTTCGTGCGTGCAGCCGGCGTTCATCGATTTATTAGACGTTGTCACGTCAAAAAAAATCTTGTCAACAGAAGTTAAATTTTCCAGTAGCACTGAAGAAAAAAATTTAAAACACACAGAAACACAAGCCTAAATTAAGCCGACGTCAAATGTTAAATGCATGGTCAGCGCAGTGGTCTGGCAACGACCCAGACAGTTGAAATAATAACAGCAAATACAGACAAAAAAAAACAATTTTGGACAACGCAGCGACACACAGACGCAACGACAACAGGCGAAGCTATCACACATCCTGACAACACAAAGACGACAGCACAGAATAAATAACACGGCACAGGCTTCCTGAAACACAACAGTTGCGAAGTTGCGGGAACTGGGGGTGTGTGTTACCGTCGTCAGGCACATGCAGAATAAATTAACAATGACGCATGTTCAAAATAATGTTTTACGACATACAATATATCCATAGATACTTGCATGTCGTTGTTATTGAATAGAGGACGCTCAACACACAAGCGTTTAATCACGAAGGACGTAAATAAATCCTCTTTAAAAAAGGAAAAATTAATGAGTTTAAAATGCTCATAATTCGTTCGTATTTTTTTTGAATACGCAGACAGCCAATCTATATATATATATATATAATGAAAATGGTCTTCGTTTGAGGCTCAATCACGCCTAAACCACTGATCGTATCGACATGAAACTACCACCATTCGATGCGAAATTTTTCCTAGATGGTTTATGACTATTTATTTTTTGAATTCTAACGTTCCTTCATTTTTTTATTGCTGTTTTACTTTTATGAACATTTATCCCGCTAATAAAAACAAAAGACAAGCGTTTTCTCTTGATTCTTTTGTTTTTATGGATTTCAACGGAGTTTACTAAACGGATTATGTTCTTTTACAATCAGCTAAGAAGCCACAGCGTAGCGTGGCAGGGTACAGCTAGTGTATTTATAAAGCTATTTTCTGTTACTGTACAAGTGAGATGTATTATGCTTCGCGCGTCGCGTGAGTTGAGAATTATTGTCTCAGGATTCCCGGCTTCTGCGCATCACTTGGCTCTGAGCCAGAGAATATTAATCCGCCTGTCTCAGCCAAGGCTAACGGCACAGCGGGCAAGTATCCGAGTTTTAGTAGCGAAGACGACCCGTAAAAAAATAATCCTGAATATTTTAATGTTTGCACGTTCCGCACCTTACGCCCTTCAAAGTATCGTTTATTTATCGTTCATGAACACGTCCGAATATATTAAGGATGCTTATTTATAGGCATTATTCAACAAAAAATAGTTTATAGATTGCGCAGAAATGGTTGCACTGCGGGAAAAAATAAAACAAGAGATTTTACGCCAATCACTAGGGCACGATTATTTCACGTAGTCATTTCTCTCTCCAGGGGTGACTTCATATAGATTTTTTTCCAGCGTGCTTATTAATTGATAACACGTAATCATACAAAAGATTATTTTGGATACCAGTCTAAAAAAATGGTTTTTAATATTACAAGAAAGTTATTGTAACTTTGCATGCATGAAATTCGTTTTGCGAGATAATACTGAGTATTTCTTACAAAAATATTGGCGCATAAATTTAATTTTTAATCGAGTTTTCATTCAAGCATAAATTATTTAAATCATGGAAAAGATAATCGAATGTTCAACAATTTGACGTTATTATGTAGTTTCACGCTTATTATGTGAGCAGTTGTTAATAATGGAAAGTTGTTCGGGCAGCGGTTTACAAATAACTAGAGACATACAAAATTCGCGGATTCATTTCGCGATAGGCTAGCATCAAAACAACGATACCTTCGTACCGCTTCTGCGATTGGCCCACATTTTATCCGGGGAACTGTGAGCCAATGGGAAACACTAAACCAAGAAAGTGCCGAATTGCGGACAGCCTAGTTGAGACGTCTCACGCGTCAGTAGCCAATGAACAGGTGTCATTTCCGCGAGTATTTAAAGGACTGTGGAGTCCATCCTAGAGGTCAATGAATCCGCGAATTTTGCAGGTCTCTACAAATAACTTTAACTATTGGAGGTACTGGGACAAAACGAAGCATAAATGCCCGGGTAAGAATCCGAACCCTGTAACACTGCGAACACTATTTTGAATTGATGCAGTTGTTTTCATGTAAATGTACATATCTTATAACACACACACACACATACACACATATATATATATATATATATATATATATATATATATATATATATAAATCCAGTGTCCTGATGTTTGTTTCCAGTGAACTCTTCACCAAGTCAACCGATTTCAATGAAAATGGGCATTTATGTGTAATTTTTTTCCAACTAGAGAGATAGGATAATTTTTATTTCGATTAATGGTCTTAATAATTAATAATAAACTGATTATCAATGTTGATTGGGTTTTTAAGCCCGGTAAACAGTGGGTACTTCGTCTCCATGACAACGTTGCGTGTATGGTTGTATTAAGTTTTTGTCAAAATTAATTAATTTTAATTTTATTTAATTTATTATAACTGTAAATAGATTTGGTCTCATTTCCCCCCCCCCCCCAATTAATACAACCGTGCGAAGCCGGGTCGGGCAGCTAGTTTACATATATATGTGACACCTATGGAAATGACTAATTCGGATAGTTTTTTTTTTTTTGGGGGGGGGGGGGGCGGGGAATTCATCGAAAAGAGGAAACTGTATCTTTTTTGAGGACTTGTTAATGCAAGATGGCAAATCAATGACACGCACTTCTCCTCGGGAAGCATTCATTTCACAGACGAGAGAGCCACACCCGAAGTTACCCGAAGTCCCTGCTAGCTTCTTTTTTTTCCGTTCTATCTCATTGTGTCAACCAGCGTGGTATTAAATTTTGCGGTCGATTAGGATAGGTTAGCTACATTATAAATACTTTAAAACATTGTGGATGGTTGGTTATATCAGGTAAGTATAGCTACATTAAAAAATACTGTAAAAATCATTTTATGGTTGCTTAGCAAATAATTTTTTAATATGTAGCCATCCAGGGCTAGGAAACCGTTTACATGATTTCACAGTATCTTATAATGTAGCTATCCTAACCAAATCAACCGTCCACAATGTTTTAAAGTAGCTATTTATAATGTAGCTAACATAACCTTTTGCAATGAACAAAAAAAAAAACAACCGAAGATGCACGATCGGGCGTTTGGCTCTCTCGTCTGTGAAAAGAAGGCTTCTCCTTCTCCTCTCGCCCCTCTTATCATGAAAATGGCGTCAGAATCGGCCGAACTACACTACCAGCATGCGAGCCCCGTGAAGGCTGGAATCCGCGAAGCAGACGTCTCCTGCCAAATGACACACTCAACGCTGTGTTTATCGTCAGTCTTCTTTTAGTCAACACGAGGGGGAAAAAATTTCCATTACCGCGAGTGCAACTTAGATTAGTTTACAATCCGTGATGAATGGGTAGTCGGGCAGGCGGGCAGCCCTGAACCCGGTGACTCGCAGCCAATTATAGCTCTGCCTTATTCGGGACGGGGAGTTTGGGGGAGGGGGGGGGAGGGAACATCTCCGTGGTAAAGGTCAGACAAGTGTAATCCCGGCTTCGGCCTTGTCCGTCCTGCTCGTCCGTTTCTTGTCCGGCTCCGCCGAAACGAACACAGATGAAGCATAAGGTCCGATTCTACACGAAGGGGGGTGTGGAAGGGGATCTCAATGTACTACACGTACCAATACGGCCCAGAGTATTTCTTACGAAAATTTGTGCAAAATATTATACTGACGTGACAACGTCTAATAAATCGATGAACGCCGGCTACACGCACGAAAAAGGATTACTCATTGTCCCGTTACGCTCATTGTACGCTTGCGCCGCATCTATCTCTCTTCCACTCGATTGGAACAACCATCGATTTGACTTTTTCGAGGCACATCAAACTTGAAACACTCCCATTCGTTTTCTACTTTTCCTTTCATCGTCCCATCCATAACAGAATAACACAGATTGAAAGAAGTTAAATAGCAGACATGAATAAAAGTTATAGTTAAAATAATCTGTTCGTTAAAGTTATAAACATATTTGAATAAATTAGTGCAAATAAATGTAAATTTATCAATTAAATTGTAGATTTCATTTCACTCCTTCTTTGTATCCATACAAAATAGTGATAATTCAATAAAAATGATTCAATTTTATTCATAAAAGTATGCAATCATTTCATCAATGATTTGTTATGACGTTGTCACGTTAAACTATCGTCCGTAAACCAACTTTACAGACAACCAATTTTTTAAATTATGGAAAAAATCGAATATTCAATGATTGGACTTTGTTTTGTTGTATTTGGTTGTTATTTGCGCAGTTAATACTGGAAAGTTATCCAGAGAACAGTTTACAAATAACTATAACTATTGGTGGGACTGGGACAATACAAATCGTTATGCCCGTGTAAGAATCAGCATTACTGCGAACATTATTCTGTAGTGATACAGTTGTTTTCATATAAATGTACAAATATCTGCAAATATCTGTATTTTACATGACTATTTCTGTTTCATTTACAAAAAAAAATACAGGATAAAAAGAAACCTAGGGCCCAAGTGCAAAAAAATTATTTTGTCTACTTTACTTTTTTTTACTGTATATTTTCTAAACCCTAACTTAAAAAAAATTCTAAAGACTATAAGTGGTAATACTGTGGACATTACAGTAAACTTGATCTGTGCGTATCTCATATCTTGTAAAGTTTCCTACAAATAAAATTTTTGTACTTTTACAAAAGATTCTTCTAGAGAGACCAGTGGCCAATAAACTTTGGTATTTGTACAAGAAAACTAAAACATATTTTTAGAACACATTGCTCTGGTTACTTTTTAATGTCCGAAATACGTTTACGGAAACAATACTGCATACGGTACATATAGTTGTGTTTTCACAATGGTTAAACATTGATTGATGTTTAATACAATCACAATTTTTTTCAAACCATGGGAATGATAATTGAATACACAGGGCCGTAGCCAGGATATTGAGAACGAGGGTGGGGGGAGGGGATCCCCATACAAACATTACACCATTTTTAATGAGTAAGTATTAGCTAATAATTTATTTTAAAAAAATTGTCACAATCAAATCTCAGGGAAAAGTATATATTTATAAGCACAACGTTTACACATAGAAAGTTAATTCATGATTTTGCTTCAGATAAGAAAACAAATCTTTAATAATTTGATTTTTTTAAAATTGTTTTTAATAATTTTTTCTTAAGTCAGTTGAAACAAATCATAAATTCATGTAAATTAAAACTATTCTTACATGAATCACACACGTGTGCAAAAAGACATGCTTGGCAACATTTCGAGCTATATAGTGGAGGAAACACATGATTGAAGTCCACTATGGATTACAGTAATCCCTCCAAATGAATCTCTCTGTAACCTTATTCAGCTATGTTGCTATACATTTCTTATTCTGTCATCAGTATTTCTTTCCCCTGGACACATCCCTGGAATACACAAACATTGGCCTTCGTGCGCGCAGTAGATACTGGGAAGCCATTCCAGGGAACGGTCTACAAATAATAATAAAAAGGGTGAGAAAAGATTAAGAATCGGAATTACTGCGAAAACTATTTTATAGTGATTACGGTTGCAAGCGCGGCTCCAGAAGGGGGGCGCTGGGGGCGATCGCCCCTCCCGTGACAAATTTTTATTGATTAGTGTATATTTATGTTTACTTAAATATTTTATTTCATACGTTAAACTTTTATCTCATAAAAAGTTGCATGGAGCTACTAAGGTTCTGTATTTGAAACCTGTAATTTGTAACTAATATTCCAAGGCCAATATCTGACAATTTTCATTTTTTGCAACTAAGACATTTCATTGTGCGATAGCTCCTCCCGAAAAGTCATCCTAAAGCCGCCATTGAACGGTTGTCAACAAAAAAATGTACAAATATCTGTAATTTCACATGGATGTTTCAGTTATGTATACACAAAAGGAAAAGAAGAAACACGGTGGTGAGAGAAGCCGTCACGCCGCGCCGCACCGCGGTCCTCAGGAGTGGAGGGGTGAGGGTTCGTTCAGCTGCGGTCACGTGATGCCTCGCCCCCGCCGGCCGCGGTCCTCAGGAGTGGGGGGTGAGGGTTCGTTCAGCTGCGGTCACGTGATGCCTCGCCCCCGCCGGCCGCGGTCCTCAGAAGTGGGGGGTGAGGGTACGTTCAGCTGCGGTCACGTGATGCCTCGCCCCCGCCGGCCGCGGTCCTCATGAGTGGAAGGTGAGGGTTCGTTCTGCTGCGGTCACGTGATGCCTCGCCCCCGCCGGCCGCGGTCCTCAGGAGTGGGGGGTGAGGGTTCGTTCAGCTGCGGTCACGTGATGCCTCGCCCCCGCCGGCCGCGGTCCTCATGAGTGGGGGGTGAGGGTTCGTTCAGCTGCAGTCACGTGATGCCTCGACCCCGCCGGCCGCGGTCCTCAGGAGTGGAGGGGTGAGGGTACATTCAGCTGCGGTCACGTGATGCCTCGACCCCGCCGGCCGCGGTCCTCAGGAGTGGAGGGTGAGGGTTCGTTCAGCTGCGGTCACGTGATGCCTCGACCCCGCCGGCCGCGGTCCTCAGGAGTGGAGGGGTGAGGGTACGTTCAGCTGCGGTCACATGATGCCTCGACCCCGCCAACCGCGGTCCTCAGGAGTGGAGGGGTGAGGGTACATTCAGCTGCGGTCACATGATACCTCGACCCCGCCGGCCGCGGTTCTCAGGAGTGGAGGGTGAGGGTACGTTTGGCTGCGGTCACGTGATGCCTCGACCCCGCCGGCCGCGGTCCTCAGGAGTGGAGGGTGAGGGTACGTTCAGCTGCGGTCACGTGATGCCTCGACCCCGCCGGCCGCGGTCCTCAGGAGTGGAGGGTGAGGGTTCGTTCAGCTGCGGTCATATGATGCCTCGACCCCGCCGGCCGCGGTCCTCAGGAGTGGAGGGTGAGGGTTCGTTCAGCTGCGGTCGCGTGATGCCTCGACCCCGCCGGCCGCGGTCCTCAGGAGTGGAGGGGTGAGGGTACATTCAGCTGCGGTCACGTGATGCCGCTACCCCCCCGGCCGCGGTCCTCAGGAGTGGAGGGTGAGGGTTCGTTCAGCTGCGGTCACGTGAAGCCTCGACCCCGCCGGCCGCGGTCCTCAGGAGTGGAGGGTGAGGGTACGTTTGGCTGCGGTCACGTGATGCCTCGACCCCGCCGGCCGCGGTCCTCAGGAGTGGAGGGGTGAGGGTACATTCAGCTGCGGTCACGTGATGCCTCGACCCCGCCGGCCGCGGTCCTAGGAGTGGAGGGTGAGGGTTCGTTCAGCTGCGGTCACGTGATGCCTCGACCCCGCCGGCCGCGGTCCTCAGGAGTGGAGGGGTGAGGGTACATTCAGCTGCGGTCACATGATGCCTCGACCCCGCCGGCCGCGGTCCTCAGGAGTGGAGGGTGAGGGTTCGTTCAGCTGCGGTCACGTGATGCCTCGACCCCGCCGGCCGCGGTCCTCAGGAGTGGAGGGGTGAGGGTACATTCAGCTGCGGTCACGTGATGCCTCGACCCCGCCGGCCGCGGTCCTCAGGAGTGGGGGGTGAGGGTTCGTTCAGCTGCGGTCACGTGATGCCTCGACCCCGCCGGCCGCGGTCCTCAGGAGTGGAGGGGTGAGGGTACATTCAGCTGCGGTCACGTGATGCCTCGACCCCGCCGGCCGCGGTCCTCAGGATTGGAGGGTGAGGGTTCGTTCAGCTGCGGTCACATGATGCCACTACCCCGCCGGCCGCGGTCCTCAGGAGTGGAGGGGTGAGGGTACATTCAGCTGCGGTCACGTGATGCCTCGACCCCGCCGGCCGCGGTCCTCAGGAGTGGAGGGTGAGGGTACATTCAGCTGCGGTCACGTGATGCCTCGACCCCACCGGCCGCGGTCCTCAGGAGTGGAGGGGTGAGGGTACATTCAGCTGCGGTCACGTGATGCCTCGACCCCGCCGGCCGCGGTCCTCAGGAGTGGGGGGTGAGGGTTCGTTCAGCTGCGGTCACGTGATGCCTCGACCCCGCCGGCCGCGGTCCTCAGGAGTGGAGGGGTGAGGGTACATTCAGCTGCGGTCACGTGATGCCTCGACCCCGCCGGCCGCGGTCCTCAGGAGTGGAGGGTGAGGGTTCGTTCAGCTGCGGTCACATGATGCCACTACCCCGCCGGCCGCGGTCCTCAGGAGTGGAGGGGTGAGGGTACATTCAGCTGCGGTCACGTGATGCCTCGACCCCGCCGGCCGCGGTCCTCAGGAGTGGAGGGTGAGGGTACATTCAGCTGCGGTCACGTGATGCCTCGACCCCACCGGCCGCGGTCCTCAGGAGTGGAGGGGTGAGGGTACATTCAGCTGCGGTCACGTGATGCCTCGACCCCGCCGGCCGCGGTCCTCAGGAGTGGAGGGTGAGGGTTCGTTCAGCTGCGGTCACATGATGCCTCGACCCCGCCGGCCGCGGTCCTCAGGAGTGGAGGGTGAGGGTTCGTTCAGCTGCGGTCACGTGATGCCTCGACCCCGCCGGCCGCGGTCCTCAGGAGTGGAGGGGTGAGGGTACGTTCAGCTGCGGTCACATGATGCCTCGACCCCGCCAACCGCGGTCCTCAGGAGTGGAGGGGTGAGGGTACATTCAGCTGCGGTCACATGATACCTCGACCCCGCCGGCCGCGGTTCTCAGGAGTGGAGGGTGAGGGTACGTTTGGCTGCTGTCACGTGATGCCTCGACCCCGCCGGCCGTGGTCCTCAGGAGTGGAGGGTGAGGGTACGTTCAGCTGCGGTCACGTGATGCCTCGACCCCGCCGGCCGCGGTCCTCAGGAGTGGAGGGTGAGGGTTCATTCAGCTGCGGTCACGTGATGCCTCGACCCCGCCGGCCGCGGTCCTCAGGAGTGGAGGGTGAGGGTTCGTTCAGCTGCGGTCACGTGATGCCTCGACCCCGCCGGCCGCGGTCCTCAGGAGTGGAGGGGTGGGGTACATTCAGCTGCGGTCACGTGATGATGCGACCCCGCCGGCCGCGGTCCTCAGGAGTGGAGGGTGAGGGTTCGTTCAGCTGCGGTCACGTGATGCCTCGACCCCGCCGGCCGCTGTCCTCAGTGTTGGAGGGTGAGGGTACGTTTGGCTGCGGTAACGTGATGCCTCGACCCCGCCGGCCGCGGTCCTCAGGAGTGGAGGGGTGAGGGTACATTCAGCTGCGGTCACGTGATGCCTCGACCCCGCCGGCCGCGGACCTAGGAGTGGAGGGTGAGGGTTCGTTCAGCTGCGGTCACGTGATGCCTCGACCCCGCCGGCCGCGGTCCTCAGGAGTGGAGGGGTGAGGGTACATTCAGCTGCGGTCACGTGATGCCTCGACCCCGCCGGCCACGGTCCTCAGGAGTGGAGGGTGAGGGTTCGTTCAGCTGCGGTCACATGATGCCTCGACCCCGCCGGCCGCGGTCCTCAGGAGTGGAGGGTGAGGGTTCGTTCAGCTGCGGTCACGTGATGCCTCGACCCCGCCGGCCGCGGTCCTCAGGAGTGGAGGGGTGAGGGTACGTTCAGCTGCGGTCACATGATGCCTCGACCCCGCCAACCGCGGTCCTCAGGAGTGGAGGGGTGAGGGTACATTCAGCTGCGGTCACATGATACCTCGACCCCGCCGGCCGCGGTTCTCAGGAGTGGAGGGTGAGGGTACGTTTGGCTGCGGTCACGTGATGCCTCGACCCCGCCGGCCGTGGTCCTCAGGAGTGGAGGGTGAGGGTACGTTCAGCTGCGGTCACGTGATGCCTCGACCCCGCCGGCCGCGGTCCTCAGGAGTGGAGGGTGAGGGTTCGTTCAGCAGCGGTCACGTGATGCCTCGACCCCGCCGGCCGCGGTCCTCAGGAGTGGAGGGTGAGGGTTCGTTCAGCTGCGGTCACGTGATGCCTCGACCCCGCCGGCCGCGGTCCTCAGGAGTGGAGGGGTGAGGGTACATTCAGCTGCGGTCACGTGATGATGCGACCCCGCCGGCCGCGGTCCTCAGGAGTGGAGGGTGAGGGTTCGTTCAGCTGCGGTCACGTGATGCCTCGACCCCGCCGGCCGCTGTCCTCAGTGTTGGAGGGTGAGGGTACGTTTGGCTGCGGTCACGTGATGCCTCGACCCCGCCGGCCGCGGTCCTCAGGAGTGGAGGGGTGAGGGTACATTCAGCTGCGGTCACGTGATGCCTCGACCCCGCCGGCCGCGGTCCTAGGAGTGGAGGGTGAGGGTTCGTTCAGCTGCGGTCACGTGATGCCTCGACCCCGCCGGCCGCGGTCCTCAGGAGTGGAGGGGTGAGGGTACATTCAGCTGCGGTCACGTGATGCCTCGACCCCGCCGGCCGCGGTCCTCAGGAGTGGAGGGTGAGGGTTCGTTCAGCTGCGGTCACGTGATGCCTTGACCCCGCCGGCCGCGGTCCTCAGGAGTGGAGGGGTGAGGGTACATTCAGCTGCGGTCACGTGATGCCTCGACCCCGCCGGCCGCGGTCCTCAGGAGTGGGGGGTGAGGGTTCGTTCAGCTGCGGTCACGTGATGCCTCGACCCCGCCGGCCGCGGTCCTCAGGAGTGGAGGGGTGAGGGTACATTCAGCTGTGGTCACGTGATGCCTCGACCCCGCCGGCCGCGGTCCTCAGGAATGGAGGGTGAGGGTTCGTTCAGCTGCGGTCACATGATGCCTCGACCCCGCCGGCCGCGGTCCTCAGGAGTGGAGGGGTGAGGGTACATTCAGCTGCGGTCACGTGATGCCTCGACACCGCCGGCCGCGGTCCTCAGGAGTGGAGGGTGAGGGTACGTTTGGCTGCGGTCACATGTGCCTCGACCCCGCCGGCCGCGGTCCTCAGGAGTGGAGGGTGAGGGTACGATTGGCTGCGGTCACGTGATGCCTCGACCCCGCCGGCCGCGGTCCTCAGGAGTGGAGGGTGAGGGTTCGTTCAGCTGCGGTCGCGTGATGCCTCGACCCCGCCGGCCGCGGTCCTCAGGAGTGGAGGGTGAGGGTACGTTTGGCTGCGGTCACGTATTGCCTCGACCCCGCCGGCCGCGGTCCTCAGGAGTGGGGGGTGAGGGTTCGTTCAGCTGCGGTCACGTGATGCCTCGACCCCGCCGGCCGCGGTCCTCAGGAGTGGAGGGTGAGGGTACGTTCAGCTGCGGTCACATGTGCCTCGACCCCGCCGGCCGCGGTCCTCAGGAGTGGAGGGTGAGGGTACGTTTGGCTGCGGTCACGTGATGCCTCGACCCCGCCGGCCGCGGTCCTCAGGAGTGGGGGGTGATGGTTCGTTCAGCTGCGGTCACGTGATGCCTCGACCCCGCCGGCCGCGGTCCTCAGGAGTGGAGGGGTGAGGGTACATTCAGCTGCGGTCACGTGATGCCTCGACCCCGCCGGCCGCGGTCCTCAGGAGTGGAGGGTGAGGGTACGTTCAGCTGCGGTCACATGTGCCTCGACCCCGCCGGCCGCGGTCCTCAGGAGTGGAGGGTGAGGGTACATTTGGCTGCGGTCACGTGATGCCTCCACCCCGCCGGCCGCGGTCCTCAGGAGTGGAGGGTGAGGGTACGTTCAGCTGCGGTCACATGTGCCTCGACCCCGCCGGCCGCGGTCTTCAGGAGTGGTGGGTGAGGGTACGTTTGTCTGCGGTCACGTGATGCCTCGACCCCGCCGGCCGCGGTCCTCAGGAGTGGAGGGTGAGGGTACGTTCAGCTGCGGTCACATGTGCCTCGACCCCGCCGGCCGCGGTCCTCAGGAGTGGAGGGTGAGGGTACGTTTGGCTGCGGTCACGTGATGCCTCGACCCCGCCGGCCGCGGTCCTCAGGAGTGGAGGGGTGAGGGTACATTCAGCTGCGGTCACATGATGCCTCGACTCCGCCGGCCGCGGTTCTCAGGAGTGGAGGGTGAGGGTACGTTTGGCTGCGGTCACATGTGCCTCGACTTCGCCGGCCGCGGTCCTCAGGAGTGGAGGGGTGAGGGTATATTCAGCTGCGGTCACATGATGCCTCGACCCCGCCGGCCGCGGTTCTCAGGAGTGGAGGGTGAGGGTACGTTTGGCTGCGGTCACGTGATGCCTCGACCCCGCCGGCCGCGGTCCTCAGGAGTGGAGGGTGAGGGTACGTTCAGCTGCGGTCACATGTGCCTCGACCCCGCCGGCCGCGGTCCTCAGGAGTGGAGGGTGAGGGTACGTTTGGCTGCGGTCACGTGATGCCTCGACCCCGCCGGCCGCGGTCCTCAGGAGTGGAGGGTGAGGGTACGTTTGGCTGCGGTCACGTGATGCCTCGACCCCGCCGGCCGCGGTCCTCAGGAGTGGAGGGTGAGGGTACGTTTGGCTGCGGTCACGTGATGCCTCGACCCCGCCGGCCGCGGTCCTCAGGAGTGGAGGGTGAGGGTTCGTTCAGCTGCGGTCACGTGATGCCTCGACCCCGCCGGCTGCGGTCCTCAGGAGTGGAGGGTGAGGGTACGTTTGGCTGCGGTCACGTGATGCTTCGACCCCGCCGGCCGCGGTCCTCAGGAGTGGAGGGTGAGGGTACGTTCAGCTGCGGTCACATGTGCCTTGACCCCGCCGGCCGCGGTCCTCAGGAATGGAGGGTGAGGGTACGTTTGGCTGCGGTCACGTGATGCCTCGACCCCGCCGGCCGCGGTCCTCAGGAGTGGAGGGTGAGGGTACGTTCAGCTGCGGTCACATGTGCCTCGACCCCGCCGGCCGCGGTCCTCAGGAGTGGAGGGTGAGGGTACGTTTGGCTGCGGTCACGTGATGCCTCGACCCCGCCGGCCGCGGTCCTCAGGAGTGGAGGGTGAGGGTACGTTCAGCTGCGGTCACATGTGCCTCGACCCCGCCGGCCGCGGACCTCAGGAGTGGAGGGGTGAGGGTACATTCAGCTGCGGTCACATGATGCCTCGACCCCGCCGGCCGCGGTTCTCAGGAGTGGAGGGTGAGGGTACGTTTGGCTGCGGTCACGTGATGCCTCGACCCCGCCGGCCGCGGTCCTCAGGAGTGGAGGGTGAGGGTACGTTTGGCTGCGGTCACGTGATGCCTTTACCCCGCCGGCCGCGGTCCTCAGGAGTGGAGGGTGAGGGTTCGTTCAGCTGCGGTCACGTGATGCCTCGACCCCGCCGGCCGCGGTCCTCAGGAGTGGAGGGTGAGGGTACGTTTGGCTGCGGTCACGTGATGCCTCGCCCCCGCCGGCCGCGATCCTCAGGAGTGGGGGGTGAGGGTTCGTTCAGCTGCGGTCACGTGATGCCTCGACCCCGCCGGCCGCGGTCCTCAGGAGTGGAGGGTGAGGGTACGTTTGGCTGCGGTCACGTGATGCCTCGACCCCGCCGGCCGCGGTCCTCAGGAGTGGAGGGTGAGGGTTCGTTCAGCTGCGGTCACGTGATGCCTCGACCCCGCCGGCTGCGGTCCTCAGGAGTGGAGGGTGAGGGTACATTCAGCTGCGGTCACGTGATGCCTCGACCCCGCCGGCCGCGGTCCTCAGGAGTGGGGGGTGAGGGTACGTTCAGCTGCGGTCACGTGATGCCTCGACCTTGCCGGCCGCGGTCCTCAGGAGTGGGGGGTGAGGGTTGGTTCAGCTGCGGTCACGTGATGCCTCGCCCCCGCCGGCCGCGGTCCTCAGGAGCGGAGGGCGCAGGGCTAGGCGGGTGAGCGCTGGCACGACCCCAGCGACCTGTCGGACAAGCACGATGGCGCTGATGACGTCCTAAGACCACGGCGAGAGCTCCTAGAATGGTTGGGGGGGGGGGGGGCTCTTAGGTGAGTTTACTTAAGCCCACCGCACACGGTACAATATTTTCTACTAGTTTGCTTACTAGAATGCTTACTGGTTTCTGTACTGTGTAAGCTACAAGCTGAAACACTAGGTACGCTACAAGTTTCTGCTGTACACGATTCTAGCTGCCTTACTGGTTTTGTTAAGAGAATGTTCTCCACAACAAATTTTTACTATGATAATTCACATTTTTTACTGCAGACAAACAAGGCTCTTCTTTGTATGCATTTATTAAAACGAGTAGTTGGTCACTATTCCACTTCTTTCCGTCCATGTTTATCACGACATGCGCGCTTAAAAGTGTAAACAAACCCTTCATGCAGTTTTCGTGAGTTCTGATTAGCCATTCCTTAAATATTGGAACACACCAAGCAACGAAAATAGGACGCAGACTATTACCCAAAACCAGTAGCCCAGCTCGTACAGCTACTAGTATCCAGTTTGAATTCGAGTGAAGAAACTAGTAGTAGAGCCAGTATGGCTCCTAGCTTACATTATTGTAAGGAATATTGTACCGTGTACGGCGGGCTTTACACCAAGTTCCCATACCAGCAGGAACACAGCCCTCCCGGTATTCAAAACATTACTCGAGGTTACAAACATATCATTTTGGAAATATCATTGTAATCCTCAGTCGAAAACACGAGTGTATTTACCTCACATTACGGCCGTTATGCACAGAAACAGCATGAATTGTTTTTCCAAAGTACAAGTGTATCTCTTTCACACAAACTTGACCTGTGTGTGTCATGTATTTATTAACATTAATTTTTGAAATCAAACTGTTGACTTAATGAAACAAAGCACATATAATTGAACAATTAAATAAAAATAAACAAAATATTAAATATCTCGTTTTCTTTTCTCAAGCCAAATCATTACTTAAAAATTCTGTGTGCGCGCGTTGGAGTACTAAAAGTCTACTATTCCCTGAGATTTTAGTTTGACAAAAAATTATTTCTATAAAATTCGAAAAAAAAAAAATCCATATAATGGTTATACCGGACCCTTTCCTTCACAAGATTCTGACCACGGGCTATGACACTTGCTCATTATTGATGTGTCTCATGTTATCTCTTGGTACAGGGAATTTTGTAGGAGTAAATTCGCGAATGGAATGGAACTGTGTAACCACAGTGCTGCCATCTGTGGCGAATGGCGCGAACCAACGTTCGCAAAGAAAATGGGAAATTTTATAGTATTAGCTGCTTAGTGAATGTTAACAAGATGGACAGTATTTTAATTTTAAAAAAATCCTTGTCGAAAATCAGGTCCAAAGCCGGAGTTAAATAATTTTTTTAAGTTTTTTTTTCTTTTATTGGAGCCGTTTCATTGTATAGTTTAAAATTTTGGTCTGCTAACGAAATTATTCAATTGTTGACGTAGTTGCTCCGGCAGCGAATTCTAACGGCGCGTGCAAAAACTATTTCCGTTTTTTTCTTTTTACGCAGATTTGAACTCCTAAATAATCTTAATCAATTTATATTTGTATAAAGTTAAATTTATCTTGGAAATATTGATAGTTAACCCTTTTAACACCCTTAGAAATCGAATTTAGTAATCATATACAGCCTAGTTTTGAAGTTAGCCAAAGACCTTTCAAATAAATAAAAAATCATCATAATCCGTCAAGTAGTTTTCGATTTATGCTCGAACAAACAGACAAGTAAACAGAAATTTTAAAAACTATATTTTTTTAAGTTCTCTATTATTATGTAAATAGCTGTTTCCAATAGTTATTTTTCATCATTTCATCCAATGCATAGACGTTTTTAGCCTTGAACAATTTTATTATTAGTGTGTGTGTTTATGTGTATATGTATATATAGGTATACTAGCTGCAGTACCTGGCGTTGCCCGGGCTAAACACATGGAGCTTTATTGTCTGCGAGTTAAAAAAACTGGATAGCGCTATATGACAGTGTGTTGGACATAGAGAAATGTCACACAATTACTGTTTGTATGTCTATGACCTATGATTTTTTGTTTACCCATGGCTATCGGTTATTTATTATTAATTATAAATTATTAAGACCATTAATCGAAATAAAAACTATCCTATCTCTCAAGTTGGAAAAAATTACACATAAATGCCAATTTCCATCGAAATCGGTTGACTTGGTGAAGAGTTCACTGGAAACAAACATCAGGACACTGGATTTTTATAATTAAGATATATACGATTCATTTACGCACACACAAATTTATATTTTTCGGTCGGCATTATTTTAGAGAATTCTACCTTAAATTTACTATGATACTGAAACACACACACACATATATAAATAAATGTAAGCAATAACATGCAGCATTGAACTAGTTCACTGTTAAATCATGAAAAAATAACGGTTCGTTTGCAAAGAAAAAGTTTTAACTTTCTATTCTTTGCATGTACGAACTTAGCTAGTTTCTATAATTTCGCTAGATGGCAGATAACTTAAGTATAAATAAGGACAAAATTATTTACATATATTTATTTATTTTGAATATGCAGGATTTTTAGAGAGTTTTTGGTCACAAATGCGTTAGCACTTTAACTTTTAATAAGTTATATAATAACATATATGAATAGGTTCCCTAAAAACTATTTCCATACAACTACAACAAGAATCGTGTACGTGACTGTATATGTAAATGTAGTTTTCAGATAAATAACTGACAATTTAAAATATGTAGACAAAATATTATAAAATTTTACAATGAGGTCATGAACCTCTATCAACAATTTAAATTTTGAGTGTACGTGAACATTATTAAGGGGTAATCCAAGCCTCAAATGGACCGTTCTTAATTGTCATCGTTAGAGGTGGGTTGTTACAGCAATTTTCGATGTTCCAACCTGATACTGATACAGTAATGTACCTAGTTACAAGTATCTGATACTTTTGTATCAGAGCAGTAGAGGTCCCAGGAAGCGACAAGGTTTCAGCAATCTCGTTACAGGGTACACATCCTCCGTGCCGTCATCACCAGCGTAAAAAGGTATCGGTGTTTCTGATACATTATTCATCACGCCCGGTAATTCTCGACCTCTGTTACTCTCATGCCCGCCTGATACAGCCAGTATAAATCAGTTCAACATTCACTGCAGTTCGTCCTGGCCGTCTATTACCACGTACATTGTTGCGAGCTGTCATGCTTTGTAGTTAGTATCTTTATAGTGAAATAAGGAATGGATAAGTGCAGGAAAAAGACTTCATTTGTGTGGAATTTTTTTACGGTAAATAATGAGTTTGCTAATTGTAATTTGTGTAAACAAAAAAAAACTGAGTAATTAATCATCATCGACTAATCTGAAGAAACATTTGAAACGTAAACATTGATATAGTATGCTCACTAATGTACGTATCTGTTTTTTTATATTTTTAATTTTTGATAAAATCGTAATCTTTTAATGTATGAAAACACTAGTTACTAATTGTTTTCGAAAAAAAAGTCCATATGTTGATTACATCTGTTATTAGTGTCAACTGAGAACTTATTTGCATTTTCATAGCTGTTAGGTGCACAAATATAAATATTATATCTTGTATTAATGTACTTTTTAATATTAAAATTTCATTAGTTTTATTATTGAACGAGACTGTGCACGCACTGCGCACTGAGCGTACTTTGATGTGGGACAATAACCAAACGACTCGTAACAATTTCGCTTTGCGCCTCTCCTTCAACGCCTTCCCCTGCGCTTCCTCCCCTACATTATTTCCATTCTTTATCCTTTATTCGTCGTTCCTGCTCCCTCCCCTTTCACAAGCTCCGCCCAAGTGACCGTCATCTGCGATCGGGTTCTGCGCACATTGGCCGTGGTGTTGTTCCAGGCGAATTCTGAACTGATACTAAAGTACTTGATACTTTTCAAGTGTACTCGTTTGCCGTTCCTGATACAGGCGCGTATCAGTGACAAAGTATCAGGTTGATACTTTTTGACCCACCTCTAGTCATCGTTCTGTGCACATTTTTAGGAAAGATACAAAACGATATTTTCGATCACAGAAAGCCCGCGAAATTCGAATTCCCTTGTATTACGATGGGCGATCACGGCACAGATTTTCTCTCGTCGTTTGAAATAGTGTTGTCGTAGAGTAATGAATTCATACTCCATACATTTTTATAAAAACAGTGTATTCATGGGAGTGCGTCGTTTGCCCTACAGGCGTTTGCCCTAAACGCATTTTCGAAGCATATTCTCGCATTCCTCATTCCAAACAGGCGTTTGCCCTAAAAGCGTTTGCCCTAAAGGCGTTTGTCCTAAAGTCCTTTACCCTACAGGCGTTTGCCCTACAGGCGTTTGCCCTACAGGCGTTTGCCCTAAAGGCGTTTGCACAAAATGTTTGATAATCACATTCGGTCCAAGCTCCGGCATTTGCCCTAAAGGCGTTTGCCCTAAAATAAGTTTTTCGACAGTCGTTTGCCCTACAGGCGTTTGCCCTACAGGCGTTTGCCCTAAAAGTTTGCGAATTTTCAATAATCCGAAAATGAATGCTTGCCGGCGTTTGCCCTACAGTCGTTTGCCCTAAAGGCATTTGCCCTAAAGTCGTTTGCCCTACAGGCGTTTGCCCTACGAACCTTTTCGAAGATAGATGTCCTTACGTGTGTCACCCCTGTTGACAAATGTTGGAACCATTCTCCAAATGAGTACAAAGTACAAAATTCAAAAATTAGATGGCAGCACATACGGTTTGCTTTCCCAACGTTGAAGTCTAAGAATGCAGCTGGTAATTGAACCTTACAACAGATGAATCTCAGTGACTGGATTGTATTTTTTAAATCATTTTTATCAAAGAGGTTGATGATGTAATATTTTCCAAGGTGGGGGGCGGGGGGTTAACTAGCGAAGGATATTAACTTAATTTAATATTGCTGCTATATATAAAAACAAGCGTTAGCAAAAGAAGCTTACAAAATTTTATTATCCTTGCCTGCTGGAATTTTCACTTAAAGTCGTCCTAAAAACGATGACCCTAAAATAATTTAAGGCAGAAGATGATACATATGCATTTATAAAAACATTTTCAGTGTTTAAAAGTTACTGTTATAATAGCCTCCGAGACCTTCATGCCTATTTTCAATTTTTATATAACATGTGCCCAACTGAATCTGTCGTTTGTAGAGTGCGGTGAAAATACTTCCATCGAGAGTGTGCATATTTTGCTAATTCGCCCAGACCATCTATAGCTTAACCCCTAATAAGTTTTATGGGAACAAGTGAAGAATAATAAAAGACTGATTTTATGCGTGACAGCCAATGAAATGTACAACATTTCAAAATGCATTTAATCATATCATCCATATTGCCACAATATTTGAATGAATGTCATAGGTATGAGTGTAAACTAGGAACGATTTTGATATGTCGTGGAATTACAATAATGAATTACGTAAAAGTATAATACACAAAGAAAGATCATTAAATATAACTCTGTTTCAGATGCTAATGAATCAGCAAAAATAGTGCAATTTTAGTTAATATATTTTCAAAACAATTTAGTTTCAAAATTGCTTCGATCTCATTTTTAAACACTGAATCAACTTCTCTATATTTTTTGCAAGTGAAGATTAGAAAATAATATTTAAAAAAATAATTCACCGAATTACATAATTTTCAAAATAAACCCTTGCAATTATATTTAGTTAATTACATATTTGTCACATGCCCACAAACAGTCTTACGACTTTAACAGTGGGCACGATATATATATATATATATATATATATTCATTATTTGGTTAAATGTACGCAATAGGTTTAGCCAACCCGACTTGCTAGCCTTGGTCGGCAAATATGTTGGCTGTTTTCTCTGTTAGAACTCTGGGTATCGTGTGTATGGAGTAATGAATTCTTTCTTCACTTCTGCTAATGAAATTTATATACCCACTTTTATACCCATGGGTATAATAGAATATAAAGCAGAAATTGGACGTCGTGCGGGGCGGGCTTACAGGACAGCAAACCATAACAAAAACTGTTAGCATAACAATCATGTATCAAAAAAAGTATTAGTTGTGCACGCGCAGTTCATCTCCACAAATTAAGTTTGTACGTGACTATAATTTTTTTTCTCCTGAGATCGTTTTTAGGTAGATTTCGCAGAGCGACTTACAGAAAATTTCACGATATTTTCTTCTATCTAGGTCCTCTGAATTTCAGAATTTCTAATTGAGGTAAATATGAATGTCTAATGTATTGTTGGATTGGATTTATATCTCATACATATTGTTGAGCCAACAATTAATTTGCAATTTATTGTTACATAGGATATTCTAGAAATATTCATAAGATTTTAAATAGTTATTGAAACTTCTGGAATTTTTCAGAAAGTTTTTTTTATATTGGTAGGCCGCACGGCGAAATCTACCTTTCCGACTGGCTGCCATCGGGGATTTTTCATTTATAATTATGGGATATATGATTTGACACTATTATGCACACAGACGATTCATATCTAAAACAATCTTGTTCAAACGAAAGGTTTTTAATTTTTTAATAAGACTTTTTTTTGTGACAGATATCTCAAAAAAAACAAAACCAGTAATTCGGCAGAATTCTATACGAGCCTCGTTGCCAAATTTAATGGACGCAAAATAATAAATTACCTACACACATACACAGCGAGACTCTTTTCAGCGTAAATGTTACATGGCAGGACAAGATTCAAGAATAGTTTAGCTTGGGAGAAGAGTCCTTTCAAAAAAATGTCAGGTAGGAGCCCTGGTTCAATACACAAGAAAGTCATTCGTAAAAAGATTCGACACGGCACAACTCGGCGTAAACTGGCTTACCAAGGAGATAGTCGGTTGAAACTAAAACGGCGTGATCTCCAATCGACTAAACCAAATGTTGACTATGGATCCTCATCAGGGCAAGTTACTATTGTACAAGGGTGTGATCTTCTTGAAAATGATTAAGTAAGTGTCACTGCAAGTCAGTTTGGAAGAAGGAAGGAATATTGTGGAACAAACAAATATGCATACAATCCCGCAAGGAAAGTCGTTCTGTGTGCGGTGGGCTAAAGTCACATTATTATTATTATTGAGAAATACCATTACGTATCTTCATTATTTTATTTTGGGAATATAAGTGGAATCCACTATGTAAATATGGGAAATATTATGAATGTATTTAAATATATATTATATTACGGATATAGCCTATTAGCAAATTATGGAAAACCCAGAACAAAACGAACTAGAATACTTCTTCATTGTGTACTTCAGGTGTATGTTGTGTATACATTCCAGAATAAAATAGTATGAACAATATGTAGGAGTTTAACCGCATTAGTACTATTATGCTAATTAAGAAAATGTTTAACAGCTAGTATTCGCATTATTTACCTATATGATCGTAATATTTTAAGTAATCATAGTGGAATGCGCGTCTGACAGCTGAAATTGAAATAAGCAAAGCCCCGAAAAAAAAAATTGAACCTTTTTCCAGCGATATTTTTGTTAAATCGCCATTACTGTTTTTTTTATTATACGATTTCTTTTTTTGGTCGAAGACCTTACATCATCTAATGTTCCGAAATATTTTACAGAAAAAATATTCGATAACATTGAACTTAGTGCAGGGAACCATCTGTTGGTGAATCTAGGAAGTTCATACCACATGAATTCCCACCAAATCTCGATATAGGCTTACATAAGTGCCATCTAGCGACGGTTTTGTAAACTTTGCATTTAGAGGGAAAACATTTATTTAGGTACTGCCACCTGCGGAGGAAATATAAACTACGAGAACACTGTTTGAATGGATACATAATTGAAAAAACCTACATTACCCAAAATAACCTAAGCTTCGTTTATCCTAAAGTCATTTGCCCTACAGGCGTTTGCCCTAAAGGCATTTGCCCTACAGGCGTTTGCCCTACAGGCATTTGCCCTAAAGGCGTTTGCACAAAATGTTTGATAATCCCATTCGGACCAAGCTCCGGCATTTGCCCTAAAGGCATTTGCCCTAAAATAAGTTTTTCGACAGTCGTTTGCCCTACAGGCGTCTGCCCTACAGGCGTCTGCCCTAAAAGTTGGTGTGGTTTCGTTAATCCAAAACATAAGTGCTTGCCGGCGTTTGCCCTACAGTCGTTTGCACTAAACGGCATTTGCCCTAAAGTCGTTTGCCCTACAGGCATTTGCCCTACGTTTAGGGCAAACGCCTGTAGGGAAAACGATGTGTACCCGTATTCATAATCGAAACAATTTTTCGCAATCTAAGAAAATATATTGTCTTAAAGATCATTAAAAATTAATCTAACTTTAAAAATAACGTCAATAGGGTAGTGATTATAAAACTTTTAACAGAGAAACATACTTAACTTACAAACTGAATTTTTTTTAAACAGAGTAATAATGTCCCGAGAAACACCATTCAGTGTTTATAATATCGCTAACTTAAACTAACAATTTACAAAAATTTAAATGTAGCTAACATATCTTTATCAACTGTTCCAAACAGTGTACTATCGGTAAACTACATGAAATATCGCTATGCTGTTCAGTAATCAAATACAATGAGAGGAAGTAAAAAAAAATCGGAATTTTATATTTCATATTTTTAAAAGAGCATCTACTCTAAAAAAATTATGAAATAAATATTTACAAAACTTCTTTTAAAAACATTAATATATGTATAACAAGTATAAATATTTTAGAGAATTAAATGTGGCTATGATATTGTTACGAGTATAATGTGGGGAGAACTGGGTTCAAAAAGTATAGCCAAAATAAGTTTTATTACGTTTATATTAGTTACTAATATTTACATTCCTAATAAATTATTGTACGTAACAATGGCCGATCACCAATCTCTGACACCTAAAAATGTTTATTCGCAAGTCACTCAGTGTCTTGTCAAGTTCCGCAGTTCGCACACTCCTCACCGGAGCTGGGCTCGACAGTGGTTCGCCCCTCACCTCGCGCCTGTCCGCGCATACAGTCTCGCGCCACTCAGTCGCACTCCTTCGATCCAATCGAACTCCGCATCGCGCCACTCTCGAGGGGGTCTCTCACGCCCTCTTCGCCGATGTCACACTTCCCTTCACTCGTGGAACTCTCCGAACTCTCGGAACTCTCGTGGAGGCCGGCGTCGCTGCTTATATACCTGCGGCGCCCTTCTCGGAACCGACGAGAGCGGCCGTGACGAGTCGCTCCGAAACATCGAGAATGGCGACGTTTATTCACGCCACTCCACGCGTTGGCCCTTGTAAGTCTGGGATTACAGGCTGCTGCTGAAGGCGATAATAGTCCGAGACGGGACGATGTGCGGAGCTTGACGGAGGAGGTGGGGGGGAGGGGCGTTATGTGGGTAGCGACGACCCTTGTAATCCGGCCAGGCACGCATGGGCATGCCTTAGGTCAGTGGACGATACGTGACTCTAGTAGGGGTGTAGGTCTGGTCTCTCGCGTACGCAACAATTATATAAAGTATAAGCTGCACTAAAAATATATATATAATAATAAAAATATAAATATTAAAAGAATCTCAAGAAACTTTAATATTAAATAATATGATTTCACCTATTAAATTTAATGGATGTGGAGCAGCCGTATTATAAGATATTAAAAAAAATCACCATAATAATATTTTAAACGTTCATAAACTATATTAGCCAAACAAAATAAACAAGATGAACATAAACCATGAGCGATCATAAAAATTAAAGAACCAAGAAAAAAAAAACTTCAGTAATTAAAAGATGAAATAACCCCTTAATACAAATATTTCACAGATTAGCAGCCAGTCTTATCCAGCATGCGAATGGACTAGTGTTGGGTCTATCCTGTAGGCAAGTCGAGCGCTCCTCGGAGTGGACTCAAGTGACACTGTCGGAGGCGGGAAGCCTTCTTTTCACAGACGAGAGAGCCAAACGCCCGATCGTGCATCTTCGGTTTTTTTTTTGTTCATTGTAACTCATGATGACTAATGGTCAATTAGGTTAGGTTAGCTACATTATTAATACTTTAAAACATTGTTGACGGTTAATTTGGTTAGGATAGCTACATTAAAGATACTGTGAAATAATGTAAACGGTTTCCTAGCCCTGGATAGCTACATGTTAAAAAGTTATTTCCTAAGCAACCACAAAATGATTTTTACAGTATTTTTAACGTAGCTATACTTACCCAGGGGCGTAGCCAGGGGGGGGGGTTAGGGGTTCAAACCACCCCCCTCCCTTTAGCACCAAATCTTTAATCAATTTCTTATTCATCACTCAAACAAATTTCATATTAAAAATTAATAAAAATTTTTACCATTACAATATTTAAATTTAAGTACCGAAAACTGCTAAAATAGCACTATTTTACACCTTAAAAATCCAAATTTTACCGGGGGAGGACCCCCGTACCCCGAGGGGGGGGGGGAGAGGGCGCCCCATGCTTCTTAACACCCCTCCCCCCCATACACAAATCCTGGCTACGCCACTGTACTTACCTAATATAACCAACCATCCACAAATGTTTTAAAAGTATTTATAATGTAGCTAACCTAATCCTAATCGACCGCAAAAAATTTAATGCCACGCAGGTTTATACAATGAGATGGAACGGGGAGGTGAAAAAAAAAAGCGAGCATGAACTCCGGGGAACTTCCAGGGTGTGGCTCTCTCGCCTGTGGAATGAATGCTTCCCTTCGGAGGCGGGCGTACGAAGGCGTACCTCTGCCGCCAGGGGCCCCGCCGCCACCAGGAGGGGCGGCAGCCGGCGTAACCGCCCCACGGACGGACCGTCCTCCGCCGCCGAGAGACTCCACAGCACGAGCAGCGCCTGCGGCAGCCACAGCAGCGCCGTCGCCGTCACCAGCCACAGCGAAGCCTGCGCACGTCGGTTCGAACATTGGCCACCTCCTCCTTCGACGCCTGCGCACGTCGGTCCAACATTGGCCACCTACTCCTTGGACGCCTGCGCACGTCGATACAACATTGACCACCTCCATCCTTCGACGCCTGCGCACGTCGGTTCGAACATTCGCCACCTCCTCCTTCGACGCCTGCGCACGTCGGTCCAACATTGGCCACCTCCATCCTTCGACGCCTGCGAACCTCGGTCCAACATTGGCCCACCTGCTCCTCCTTCGACGCCTGCGCACGTCGGTCCAACATTGACCACCTCCATCCTTCGACGCCTGCGCACGTCGGTTCGAACATTGGCCACCTCCTTCGACGCCTGCGCACGTCGGTTCGAACATTGGCCACCTCCTCCTTCGACGCCTGCGCACGTCGGTCCAACATTGGCCACCTCCATCCTTGGACGCCTGCGCACGTCGGTTCGACATTGGCCACCTACTCCCTTCGACGCCGGCGAACGTCGGTCCAGCATTGGCCACCACCTCCTTCGACGCCTGCGCACGTTGGTCCAACATTGGCCACCTACTCCTTCGCCAAGCACGCGAGAGGGAATCTCTGCAGGGTTGCTGGGCCGCGAAATACGCGCACCCGTGGTTCAGTCACACCGCTGGGCGGTCTAAACATACGTGTTCATGCAATAGGCGGATGATAAGAGGAAATATATTATAAAATTCCTTAAAAACTTGTTTTGTCGTAATAATCAAGCCATTCGAACCCAAATTTCAACAGTTACTTTTAGTTCCACAATAGCGTTCACGTTATAAAGGTGCCTGTACCCCTTATCACCCCCCGAATGTCACACCATGAACTTTCAACTTAATTTTTACGGAAAAAACAGTGGTTAAAAACTTATAGGATTCTAAATAAATTAACGGATATCTTTATGAATTTGGGGACACTATTTTGCTCATACCTTGATCATGAAATCGTTAAGTAGAACTATGTACGTTTAATTTCGCGGATCTATTTTCCCCACCAGGGTGTCTACATGACTGTCCGATCCAGCTGATGAAGACAACGTCGCGTGTTTTTTTTTTTGACGTGACAACGTCTAATAAATCGATGAACGCCGGCTGCACGCACGAAAAAGAGTCTGTAACGCACATTGTCCCGTTACGCTCATTGTACGCTTGCGCCGCACCTGTCTCTCTTCCACTCGAATGGAACAACCATCGATTTTAATTTTTCGAGGCACATTAAACTTGAAACACTCCCATTCGTTTCCTACTTTTCCTATCATCGTCCTATCCTTAACAGAATAACACAGATTGGAAGAAGTTAAATAGCAAACATGTATAATCTGCTCGTTGAAGTAATAAACATATTTGAATTAATGAGTGCAAATAAAAAGTAAATTTATCAATTAAATTGTAGATTTCATTTCACTCCTTCTTTGTACCCATACAAAATAGTGATGATTCAATAAAAATGATTCAAATTTATTCATAAAAGTATGCAATGATTTCATCGATGTTTTGTTATGACGTTGTCACGTTAAACTATCGTCCGTAAACCGACTTTACAAACAAACAATTTTTTTTTTTTTTTTAACTGATGGTTGGTGCGCCCGAACGTGAATGTCATTAAGGGTTATTTTCGGCGCCCTCTCGGGCTGAAAGCCGGCTGCGCTGACCTTGTCCACCCGGCGCTGCTGCAGGCGACTCTTGAGGCCCGAGGAGGTCTTGGCTGAGGTCGCCGCCAGCCAGACGCCCGCCGTCCTGAGGAGAGACAAGCGTCTTAAAGTCTTCGCTTCCACACCTCGCCGCGTGTCGCGTCACGTTCGTGCATCGATCCTTTTACGGGGACGCACCACAACGCCGAAACGCCAAATTGACCACAACGCCGACAGCTAGAAAATCTGCCGTGTACCACAATGACGAATTACCACAACGCCGAAATACACTAACGCCGAAAAATGTCATTGCAGGACTGACACAAAGGTTAGGTTAGGTTAGGTTAGGTTAGGTTATGTTAGGTTAGGTTAGACTAGGTTAGGTTAGACTAAGTTAGGCTAGGTTATGTTAGACTAGGTTAAGTTAGACTAGGTTAGGCTAGGTTAGGTTAGACTAGGTTAGGTTAGACTAGGTTAGGTTAGGCTAGGTTAGGTTAGACTAGGTTAGGTTACGTTAGGCTAGGATAGGCTAGGTTAAGTTAGGTTGGATTATATTACGCTAGGTTAGGTTAGGTGAGGTTAGGTTTGATTGTGGTATTTCGGCGTTAAGGTACATTTAAGAAACACACACAAATTAATTCATTCAGTTGTTATTTCGGCGTTGTGGTGCACAGCAGTTTTCTAGCTGTCGCCGTTGCGGTCAATTTTGACATTCGACGTTATGGTATTTCGGCGTTGTGGTAACGACCCTCCTTTCATGAGTGGCATCCCAGTTCTCGGTACACGGCATTCGGCGAACCGAGCGGAGGTTCGCATCTGTGTTTAGGTTGGGGCGAACCAAAGTTCACAGAGAAATCCTAAGAGAAAATAAACAGCTTTCTTACCATTTAGTGTACTTTTATGGAATTACTAGAATACTCTATTATATTCTATGATAATGTTTGCAGGTTTTCACGGCCATTGTCTGAAGTACGTAGCTTGGCTTCTGGGTTGTAGCCGCGTTCTTGGTGAATAACCTGGGCGAATTATTCGTCCGGGACACGGCTACAACCCAGAAGCCAAGCTACTATATTTTATGTTGTCGAAGAAAGTGTCCATCAGCACATTTAAATTAAAAAAATGGATAAACAGTTGGCATATCTGGCTTTATATTTCGTGAAATTTTAACAAGAGGGTCGGTATATTGATTAAGTTCCTCGTTGGAAATCAGTTCCAAAGTCATGGTTTAGCATTTTCTTTCAAGAATATTTTTTAAAAAACTTTTAACGGATCCGTTTCATTATGTAGTTTAAAATTCATAATTGCGAATCGAATGATTAGATAGTCGATAGATAGTGTTTACGGCGGATTCGGAAAATACGAGTGTTTCGCGTCAAGAAACGTAGTTGAAAATAAAATTTCCATACATTTATCACACGTGATAGAAAAAAAAATAAAATTCCATTTTTGAATATTCGACAACCTTTTTTGGACCACGGTTGAAAACAAAAATCATGCTCGAACGAAACATCAATTAAAATAAAAAAAAAATTTGCGCCATCTTCGTAAGAACCATTAGCAAGTATTTTACAAAGTTACGATATATTTTTTTCTTCTTGTTATCTCACAAACTATTTCATGGCAACCAGTGGCGTAGCCAGGATTTCTGTATGGGGGGTGTTAGGAAGCATGCCCCCCTTCCCGTCCGTATTAAAGGAGGGAGGGGGGGGGGTCCGGGTGTCCTCCCCCGGGAAAATTTGGATTTTAAGGTGTAAAATAGTGCTATTTTAGCAGTTTTTGGTACTTAAATTTAAATATTGTAATGGTAAAAATTTTATTAATTTCAATATGAAATTTGTTTGAGTGATGAATAAGAAATTAATTAAAGATTTGGTGCTGGGGGGGGGGGGTGTTGAACCACTAACCCCCACCCTCCCCCCTGGCTAAGCCACTGGAAACAACTTACCTTGACTTTTACACTCAAGCGTCTTAATACAATTCTTAATACTGAGAGAGTTAGGCTAGAGTAGAAGAAATTATTAATGAAAATAAATAATTTCATTTTAAACACTAGATGACTCTACAATGTCCTTGTAACTATGAAGTCGTTTAGTACCGCTAGTCTCGTGGACTTGCTTTTTAATTACTCTTAACCAGTGGCGTAGCCAGGATTTGTGTATGGGGGTGTTAAGAAGTATGGCCCCCCCCACCCCCGGTATTAAAGCAGGGGGGTCAGGGGGTCCTCCCCCGGGAAAATTAGGATTTTAAGGTGTAAAATAGTGCTATTTTAGCAGTTTTCGGTACTTAAATTTAAATATTGTAATGGTAAAAATTTTATTAATTTTTAATATTAAATTTGTTTGAGTGATGAATAAGAAATTTAATTAAAGATTTGGGGCTAAGGGGGGGGGGGTTGAACCCCTAACCCCCCCCCCCTGGCTACGCCCCTGATGGCAACTGGTTTCCAAAGGAATCGTTTGTGGAAGTACAAAAAAAAAAAATCCCTGTGCGACTGTGAAACTGCGCACAACCTTACAAAAGTGCAGACTGGTGTCCATCCTTGAGAGCTGGTTCTCAATGCACAGCATGCAGGTGGGCAGCGAACCCCTTAAAATGATTTCCAGGCGGTCCAACCCTTCCGACCAGATTTGAGTGTAACAATTTTTTTTTTTAAATAAATTACAAAGAAAACTTACTCATAAAAAAATTGTGTGATGGATGTTCGGGAACCCCCTCCCCCACCCTCGTTCTTAATATCCTGGCTACAGCCCTGTGCATTCAATTATCATTCCCATGGTTTGAAAAAAAATTGTGATTGTATTAAAGATCAATCAATGTTTAACCATTGTGAAAGCATATTATCTCTGAAAGATTTGTGCAATGGGAGTGCATGAATTATTGATGTAAGCTTTTGGACATACGCCATTGCTAAGCACTTTTTCTGTAGAAGAAAACTAAAAAATACCCAAAAGACAAAAAAACTCAAACTAAGCAAAAAAAATTGCTGTTGCCAACAGTATATAAACACCACATAATATTCCATAACGGGAATATGGTCAACAAACAAAGAAAAACAAAAGAAAAATGGACTAAGAGAACGAAAAAAAAAAAAACACAAATGATGACAGCACAAAAATATTGAACCAAAAAAAAAATAATAATTCAGCACAACAGTTGAAACGAGACAAAAACACGACAAAACAAAAAATACAAAACAAACACAAAAGTTTTCCAAAACAGAAGAGAACGAAAAAAAAAAAAAAAATTTGTGTGCTTAGCAATGGCGTATGTCCGATAGCTTACATCTATTCATTGTGAAAGCTCAACTATATGTACCGTATGCAGTGTTGTTTCCGTAAACGTATTTCGGACATTAAGAAGAGAGAGAGAGAGAGAGAGAGAGAGAGACTCACGCGGCGGTGGTCGGCAGCAGGTGTGCCAGCAGCATCAGGCTGAAGACGTAGGGCAGATGCTGCGGCTGAGGCGCTCTGGACCAGTCCACGTCGCAGGCGGTCCCCGTGCAGTCGCAGCCGTAGCTACACACACACACACGTCCAGTTGTTTCCCCGCGCTTCTTGCAGGGGCGACTGAAATTCTGCCCCTTGGATGGGCAGCCCTTCAGGATTTTTCTGACAGTGGTTAGTTTGTAAAGTGACCTAACCTAGCCTAATCTAACCTAACCGAACCGAACCTAAACTAACCACTGTCAGAAAAATCCTGACGGGCTGTCCATCCAAGGGGTAACAATTCAACCTTTCAAAAACACTGCTGTCAGAAAAATCCTGATGGGCTGCCCTTCCAAGGGGCAACAATTCAGACAACCTTTCAAAAACACCGCTGTCAGAAAAATCCTGATGGGCTGCCCTTCCAAGGGGCAACAATTCAACCTTTCAAAAACACTACTGTCAGAAAAATCCTGATGGGCTGCCCTTCCAAGGGGCAACAATTCAGACAACCTTTCAAAAACACCACTGTCAGAAAAATCCTGATGGGCTCCCCTTCCAAGGGGCAACAATTCAGACAATCTTTCAAAAAAACCACTGTCAGAAAAATCCTGAAGGGCTCCCCTTCCAAGGGGCAACAATTCAGACAACCTTTCAAAAACACCGCTGTCAGAAAAATCCTGATGGGCTCCCCTTCCAAGGGGCAACAATTCAGACAACCTTTCAAAAACACCGCTGTCAGAAAAATCCTGATGGGCTCCCCTTCCAAGGGGCAACAATTCAGACAACCTTTCAAAAACACCGCTGTCAGAAAAATCCTGATGGGCTCCCCTTCCAAGGGGCAACGATTCAGACAACCTTTCAAAAACACTACTGTCAGAAACATCCTGAAGGGCTGCCCTTCCAAGAGGCAACAATTCAGCTCCCCCTTCTTGCAGTCTCATCGAGGGAATGTTCGTGGAAACGAGACCAGAGGCGACCCCCGAGGCGGGGAAATCGCCCAGCCGGTGCAGTTGGAGGATTAAATCAAACATCTATTCTTAAAATTATAGCTTATTCATCAATTACAAAAAATGGATGAATAATAGCAGCTATATTAATCAGAGATACTATATGAGTAATAAATTTTGAATACATACTATTATAACTGCTACTATAACTATATCAATAAATATTTTAAAAACATACCATATTAATCAATAATTGATTAACATGGTATGTTTTTAAAATATTAAATTTATTATCAATTAGAGGACTACCTCCAAATTTTGAAACAAAATTGTCTGCTAGAGAAAACCAGCTTACCTAATGAGCAAATGGCATCGGCTCAAGTGATAAAATGATAACTTTGAGGGGGGGGGGGAAGTAGGTAATGCTACAAAAAATTATCTGTACTACATTACGTTCTGCAAACTCAGTCAACTTTTGGTCTCAACTTGCTGAATGGTTATTCATTAACATAATCAAACATTTTGAACTTGGCCAACTTCTTCCGTAGCGTTCTAGACAGACTTCATAATTTTTTTGAAGTGAAACTTATAATGCAACTTCCAACAATGTTGCGTTAAACGTTTAACGCTCCTGGGGAGGGGGAATAGAAAGAGACAGAGCGAGAGTGAATGCGTGTTTCATAAACACATAAATAGTGAGTGTGTGTCATTTCTCTATGTCCACGAGGTCTCGCCGCGTCAATTTTCTTCTTGGGGCGAACAGCTTTTATCGTTGAATGATTTCATGATTTATTTTAGTTCGATTTGATAAAATATGATTTCACTAAAAATCAATTTCCACCCCTTCCTATTTTCATTTTCACATTACGAAGTTTCACTTCTTCCGCTCGGAGGGACTCCACTAACTATTTTTTTTAAAAGTTATTTTGGTAAATGTTGTAATTTCCTGTTACTTTTCTATAAATAAAATAAATTTTTTTATTATCTTAAAACCGTTTTTTATCACTTTTTTTACTTTGAAGTTAAGTGACCACTTTGCCCGACCATGAATATTTTCAGGTAATCTGGCACATTCAGGACAACAGCCATGCCAGATCAGCAATTTTTGACGTGATAACGTCTTATAAATCGACGAACACCGGCTGCACGCACGAAAAAGCATGACTCATTGTCACGTTCCGCCTGTTCCGAGGGTGCAAGCGAGAGCGCGGAACAAGCGATAGAGAGGCACGATCGGCTTGTTACGCATCTATCTCTCTTCCACTCCATCGGCCGATGCGTCCGAGTAGAAGAGAGACAGCGGCAGCACACAACCTACACGTGAACTGTTTTGTCAACTGTTTATAAAGCGAAGAGAAAAGTTAAAGTGGTTTGTATGCAATTTTTCAACATGTTTTCTTATGACGTTATCACGTAAAATTATCGTCCGTAAAATGACTTTGCAGACAATCCCCCCTTTTTATTCTAGATTATAGAACGTTGATATAGTATAAATGGGAATACCAAAAAATAATGATAAATTTGGAAAGAAAACTACGCAATATTATAACATTCTGAGACTTATTAAAACGGTTTGCCTTATCCGTTTCCTTGCCGGAGGGCGAATACGGCCCGCCAGTCAGTGCAAAAAGACAGCAGTTATTGCATTCCTGTGAAACGAATAAGTCAGGAAAAAATTATATATATATATATATATAACGGCACGGACGATCACAGTGGCCTGAAAACGAGAAAGATAGATTAAAAGAAATAAACTATTTTTCAAAATACAGACATTCCTCTTTATCTCTTAGGGGTTAAATTGCAGGACTAGAATAACTAAAATTAATTTAAAATAAATACTCTCTCTCATAAAAACTTTTTGGCAGGGTCTAAATAAAATATTATTTGTGTCAGTGTGGTATCAGGAGATTATAACATTCCGAGAGGTCACATTGTTATATATCTCTTTTTAGATCCTAGTAGCCTGATACGGGTCGTCACCACAACGCCGAAATACCATAACGCCGAATGTCAAAATTGACCGACCACAACGCCGACAGCTAGAAAACTGCTGGGTACCACAACGCCGAAATAACAACTGAATGAATTTGTGCGTGTGTTTCTTAAATGTACCTTAACGCCGAAATACCACAATCAAACCTAACCTTACATAACCTAACCTAACCTAGCGTAATATAACCTAACCTAACTGACCTAGCCTATCCTAGCCTAACTTAACCTAGTCTAACCTAACCTTTGTGGCAGTCCTGCAATGACATTTTTCGGCGTTGTGGTATTTCGGCGTTGTGGTGCGTCCCCGCCTGATACTATGATATGCTACGACCACGAGTGTGTTCCGATCGAACAACCTTGTCGCAAATCCAGCTCCGCGGACGGACACTCACTCACCTGCCTGCGCCGAACAGCGGCGGCACAGACCACGCAGCGGAGAACAGCCAGCACCACAGCACGCCGGCCACGTAGAAGCGCAGAGGCAGCTGCGAGCCTGCGAGGCACAGACACAGTCGCAGGAACACACGTCCGCCGAGAGCTCGCCGCGACTTTAAAGAGCCCGTCTACGATAGTCCGAACCTGTGCGTGGTCCGTGTCCTTATCCGAATGTGAGTGACGTCACATTGTCTCACCGAAAACTGCCCTGTCCACAATTGCTATGTCCGATGTCCGAATGTATTGATTTCTAAAGTTGTCACCAGAGCGCAGTAAATGTGCCAAACCAAATGTGTTTTGTTTATTGTTTTGATGATTTGTAGTTTGAGATTGAACTTATGAAAGTTATGTAGGAAGTTATAAGTGACTAACAACACCTTCCATTTCCTTCAATAAAAAAATCAAACACCACGTTTTCAAACGGGAACCGGAATTTCAAATCTCGTGAGTGTTCTGTTCTTTTACTGTGTCCGAAGTACACAGGTTGGGACAAAAAGTTAAAATTGGCGAATGTCTTCGGACCAGGTAGGTTCGGACCTTCGCCCACTTGACGCATGACGTCAGAGGGTCACGTGGACCAATCAGCGACGAGTGTCCTTCGGACACAGTTTAGGACATTGCTATTGTAGACGGGCCATAACACACGCGGCGCGCACAGCTTCAGGAACAAACAACGCGATTTCAAAACTACTCGAGATATCCGAGTGAGGGTATCCTTACGAAAAAGCTTTTAAGAGTTCGCTGAGGGCCGAAAATTACTTTTGATTTCGGATTAAGTTTTTAAAATGTATTTTTAGAATAGTTAAAAATAGCTAAAACGGATGTTTTCAGAGTAATTTTTAGGCGTAAACAACCGGTAGAGATTCTTGAAAGCACTTAAGGGACTTGCACTACACATATGACGTTACGGTGGGGACGCACCACAACGCCGAACGTACAATAACGGCGAAAACCATAACGCCGAAATGCCAAATTGACTACGACGCCGACAGCTAGAAAACTGCTGTGTACCACAACACCGAAAAATGTCATTGCAGGACTGCCACAAAGGTTAGGTTAGGTTAGGTAAGGTTAGCACACAAATTCATTCAGTTGTTTTTCATTTTGCTCGTGTGCCCCCCCCCCCCTTCCCTTCAGCAACATCTTTCGGCGTTACTGTATTTCGGTCGTTGTGGCACACAGCAGTTTTCTAGCTGTCGGCATTGCGGTCAATTTGGCATTCGGCGTTGTGGTATTTCGGCGTTGTGGTAAGGGAAGCCTACAACTCACGTAGTTTCGGTTCCCTGCAAGAATTACCGAAGATTTCCGAAGTTTTTGCGTTTTGGTATCAACGCCATTCCAGCCGCTAAATCAGAAGTTTCCAACGAAAACAAGCATGTCGTGACTGACCTAACCTAAACCTAACCCTTCGATTTTTTTTTAAATTTCAATTTTTGAGAGAAATCCGAAGTTTGCACGAACGTGGTAGGGAACCGAAACTACGTGAGTTGTAGGCTTCCCTTGTGGTAACGATTCCGTCACGGTCGCCGCTCATGTGGGGAACCACACATAACTTAGAAAGTCACAACTTAGAACTGTCATAACTTAGAAAACTTGGAAAAATCCACGTAACTTAGAAACACACAACTTAGAAAGATCATAACATAAAAACACACAACTTAGAAACACACAACGCAGAACCACACAACTTAGAAACGTCATAACGTAGAAAGTCACAACTTAGAACTATCACAACTAACAAACACACAACTTAGAACGGCCATAACTTAGAAACACGTAACTTATAAACACGCAAAGCAGAACCACACAACTTAGAAACGTCATAACGTAGAAAGTCATAACTTAGAAAATTCTAAGTTATGTGTTTCTAAGTTGTGTGATTCTAAGTTATGACAGCACCCCGCTCATGTGCACTGGGAGGAGACCGCGCGCCAGTCCAGAGGCGACACCGCGCGCTCGTAGCGCCACGTACCCGCCTGGCGGCGAGACAAGGCGGCTCGCTCCGCCCCCAGCAGCGCCAGCCCCGCCGACTGCGCGCAGCCGAACGCAAGCCTGGTCGCGGCGAACATGCGGCAGCAAGCGGCGCCGAACAGCCACCTGCGGACACCAGCACCATCCCCCGTCCAGCCCGGAGACCGGCCCTTTCCTCCCTCTCCCGCGCCCTCTCTCTCCTTTCCACCAACACCGTGGACGTTTTTTGACGTGACAACGTCTAGTAAATCGATGAACGCCGGCTGCACGCGCGAAAAAGGATGACTCTTTGTCCCGTTACGCTCATTGTACGCTTGCGCCGCATCTATCTCTCTTCCACTCGATTGGAACAAAACATCGATTTGACTTTTCCGAGTCACATTAAACTTGAAACACTCCCATTCGTTTCCTACTTTTTCCTATCATCGTCCTATCCTTAACAGAATAACACAGATTGGAAGAAGTTAAATAGCAAACATGCATAAAAGTTATAGTTAAAAATAATCTCTTCGTTGAAGTAATAAACATATTTGAATTAATGAGTGCAAATAAAAGTAAATTAAATTTATCAATTAAATTGTAGATTTCATTTCACTCCTTCTTTGTATCCATACAAAAAAGTGATAATTCAGTAAAAAAAATGATTCAATTTTATTCATAAAAAGTATGCGATCATTTCATAAATGTTTCGTTATGACGTTGTTACGTTAAGCTATCGTCCGTAAACCGACTTTACAGACAACCGATTTTTTTGTTTTAATTCCGCACGTCACGATGGACACCAGGTCTGACCTGCCGGCGAGGGCGGACGCCCCCGCGAAGGGGACTCCCCCCAGGAGCGAGCGGCCCAGGCCGGCCACGCCCAGGTTCAGCAGCAGCAGGTCTGTCCTGCCGGGGGATTCTCCGGAGGACAGCCCGGCCCCCAGCAGCCAGCAGTTGCCCAGCGCCGCCGCGCAGCCTGAAGAGAACACACACAGCTCTGGGTTGCAGCCGTGTCCCGGGAGAATAGAGGCCCGTCTACGATAGCAATGTCCCAAACTGTGTCCGAAGGACACTCGTCGCTGGTTGGGAGCAGGCTATTGTGATGCCCCTCCCAGCTCTGTGCAGTAACGCCCTCCTGGAATACATCTTGTACATTTTAATGGTCATAACAAAAAAAAAAAAATAAACGCAACTTAAAAACGTACTTGAGAAAATTAGAAGGACGAAGATGCTGCTCTCTAGTATTTTGGCCGTAACACTTGCATTGAGGTAGCAAGATTTGTGCAATTGCATGACTTGATGTAAGTTTTTTGGACATACGCCATCGCTAAGCACTTTTTCCTGTAGAAGAAAACTAAAAATAAATAAATAAAAATACCCAAAAGACAAAAAACACAAATCAAGCAACAAATTGCTCTTGTCAACAAGATATAAAAACCCCACAACATATTCCGTAACAGAAAATATGGTCAACAAACATAGAAAAACAAAGAAAAATGAAGGTACTAAGAGAACGAAAAGAACCCAAAATTGATGACGACACAAAAATATTGAACCCAAAAAAAAATTCAGCACAACGGTTGAAACGAGACAAAAACACGACAAAACGAAATGACGAAACAAACGCAATGGTATTCCAAAACAGAATAGAACTTTATATCCTGTTTACAACAGCAATTTTTTGCTTAATTTGTGTTTTTTGTCTTTTGGGTATTTTTTATTTATTTATTTTTCGTCTACAGAAAAAGTGATTAGCAATGGCGTATGTCCAAAAACTTACATAAAGTCATGCACTCCCATTGCACAAATCTTTCAAAGATAATAACACACACACAGCTCAAGTAGCTTGGCTTCTGGGTTGTAGCCGTGTCCTGGGCGAATAAAGGCCCGTCTACAATAGCAATGTCCTAAACTGTGTCCGAAGGACACTCGTCGCTGATTGGTCCACGTGACCCTCTGACGTCATGGCGTTAAGTGGGCGAAGGTCCAAACCTACCGGGTCCAAAGACATTCGTCAATTTGAACTTTTTGTCCCAACCTGTGTAGCACTTCGGACACAGAAAAAGAACAGAACACTCACGGTATTTGAATTTCCGGTTACCGTTTGAAAACGTGGTGTTTGTTTTTGTTATTGAAAGAAATGGAAGGTGTTGTAAGTCACTTATAACTTACATAACTTTCATAAGTTCAATCTCAAACTAGAAAGCAGCATCAAAACAATAAACAAAAACATTTGGTTTGGCACATTTACTGCGCTCTGGTGACATCTTTAGAAATCAATACATTCGGACATCGGACATCGCAATTGTGGACAGGGCAGTTTTCGGTGAGACAATGTGACGTCACTCACATTCGGATAAGGACACGGACCACGCACAGGTTCGGACTATTGTAGACGGGCTCTAACTCACCGACGGTTTCGGTCGACATTGCAGTCGCCATCATCAGGGAGCAGTCACCTACCTACTTAGCAGGTAACTGCTCCCTGATGATGGCGACTGCAGTGTCGACCGAAAAGTCTGTGAATTATTCGCCAAGGACTCGGCTACAACCCAGAAGCCAAGTTACTTCACATCACACAATGGCCGTGAAAGCCTGCGAACATTACAGAACAGTCATAACTTGGAACTCTCGTGAGAATCCACATGACTTACAACTTCCATAAGTGAGAACGACCATAACTTAGAAACACGTCATACAAACATAGAAAAAGTCATAGCTTGGACATAGACCAGTTCAAAGATTGCTAACCCGACGCTCTTAGCCCTAAGGCCCCGTCCAGGCTAGTGACCGGAGTTGTATCGCCACTCACTGCGTCGACTCCTCAAAGGGCTAGGGAACCCTTACAGTCTGCTCCAAGCGATCGGAGCACCACCACCGAGTACGAGACCTACCCAATCAGATCCAGGGGCTTAGAGAAAACCTCGACGGGGATCCTTTCACTTTCACGGATCCTTCCCGTACTACTACCAACTTCGGTGTCTGTGCTGGGTATAGGCTATTCGCCTGCAGCTAGGCGACCAGCCGTGTATCGAAGCCACTCCACTGGATCGACCTCGTCTCTTTGGATGATCCTCCGATTCGCCGTACCTCGGCCCGGCGGTGCTCGGACTCCTCCGATGGTGACCACGAAAGCCTTGGATATAACTAACCGTCAGCTCCTGAGGCTTGTGAATAAAAGATAGTCATCTCGCTCACCTGCTGCTATGAGGCAGGAGCCGTACCACGCGCGGTAAGTCTCCTCCAGCACCTCCCAGCCGCAGCTGTCCATGGCGACCACGTGACTCGTCCTGGAACACCGAGTCCTTGGGGCGTGATACTTTCCGAACAATCTGTCCGTGTGTTTCCAGCTGTGATCGCTCAGAGCTTTCCCGGAGAAGTCCCTCGCCCCATTGAAGGGCGGACGGGGCGATCAGCCAGGGGATGTTGGATGCACTTCGGCCAGATCTCTGGGTTCCAAGGATGTGATGGACTTGGTTAAGCGCCTTATGACACTGTTACGGCGTTATAGGATTATATTTAGAGTAGTCTTTAAGTATAGGATTATATCCAGAGTAGTCTTTAAGTAAACATTTATAACCTACAATATATAAATATTTTCTATAAGCTACAAGATAATCTGTTACGGCGTTATACCAGGACATTCGCGTAGGGTAGCAAACAAGCAATAATACCTTATTGGGATGCCACTGGGACCTTAACTCGCAGACCATATTCCAGAACGTGTACAAACCCGATCCCTGTTAGGTAACGGAAAAAGCAATCATTAAAAAAAAAAACTGTGCCCTGCACGAGACTGGTAACTGATTTCAATGCATTCTAGCTGACGTTTGGCAAACCATCGATACATTTTCTACGCCAGATATCCTGCGGATAGCAGCACTACCGCGGGGATTAAATTGTGTCGACTGTCCGGGGAGCTCACCTCGAGGCGACGACTGTCCGGGAACTCGGGGCGGGCGGCTCCGCCTGAAGACTCGCCGTCGAAGAGGAGCCGTCGACGAGGCTGGGCCTCCGTTGTGCTCGCCCCACGGACCGCGGCGCATGGGGTGTCGTCGAGTTGCAATCCGACACCTCCTGACACCCGGAGCGTCTCCGGTGTTAAGATGCGTACCGCGAGAGGGTCGCAGGCTTCCCCCCCCCCCCCAACAATAAGGATATCGTTCAACATCCTCTCCGGACTCAAGGCCCGCATTCTATAGCAACCCTCCCTCCACCCCCCCCCCCACACGCACACATGATATGTACAGCTGCTCAGCTCGTGAGAGGCAAGACAAGAGTAAAAATAATAATTAGTTTATAAAATATTTATAATTTTAAGGCACCGCAGCACTTTACGCCAGTCAGCAACAGTTTTTAAGTTGATTACAATATCCGTGCAGTCCTAATACATACACGTGGTTTTTTTTTATCTACGCGATTATTTCTTTTTAGCCGATTTCGATGAATTTTGAAAAGAAATAGCCACATTTTGGTGGTACATTTATCACGTTAAAACACTGGGTTGTATGGGAACTTAGTTTATCTTTAGTTTCTTGCATACCACTTGATTAGTTTCAGAGATATTAAATTTTATTATAAAATTTATTTTATCCTATTTTAAATCCCCCTCCCACAAAAGTGGAAAGATTCTGAAATATTGCATGAGTAGAGAGTACAATTTTCGTGCACAGTATTTTAGTTCTTATTTTGGTTTATTCAAAGAAATAAAATATTTTTCATAAAACAGAAATTTCCCATTTTTAACCTGTAAGGGATTACATTTTGGATAATAGTAACATGTCGTTAGAGATTTCAGTTTATTTTTTATTCATATTCAAAATCTTAACTTCCATTTAATTAAAATCAGAGAATTGTTTTTATCATAGTTTTCACTCCTTTGTGAAAGGAATTTCATTACGATATTAATCCATCCTAATAGAGTAGTTAGTGTAAGTTAGCAAAAATTCTTACTGACAAAAAGTTTCATTTAAAATCGTTCAGTAGATTTCGGGTAATGCAGGAATTAGAACAACAAACAGAAAGCTAAATAGTCAGCATGCCCACTTGCTGATCCAGGAACCTCAGCAATGCCCCTCTTGATGATCCAGGTACCTCAGCATGTCTCTTTTGCTAGTCCGGGGACCTCAGCATGCCCTCCTTGCTGATACAGGGACCTCAGACGACTTTCTCGCTGCTCTAGATAACTCAGACAGCTGTTTCGCTGGTCCAGTTAACTCAGACAGCTGTCTCTCTGGTCTAGATACCTCAGACGACTCGACCCTCTCGCTGTTTCAGGTAGACAACCGCCTCGCTGGTTCAGAAACGTTAGACAGCCATCTCGCTGGTCTAGGCACCTCATATGCCGGTGTCCAAAATTCTGCTCCCGAAGTACAAGAGGCACCCGTTCTAAAGTTTTTTTTCGAGAAACTTGCCTATTACTCGTATAGTGACTTGCATACAAAAAAAAACTGTTTGTAATGACGCATGCTTAAAACCCATACCCTACAATTAATTGTATATGCTCAACTTGAATATATACTAGAGGCTCCCGGGTTTACAGTTCACAACGTTCCAAAAATCTAACCTTCAAACTGGCAGTCCGAGACGTATTCCTGTGAAGAGCCTACGATGTACATTCTGTATTGCACAGACCCGAACAAGCCCGAATATCTACCTTTGGCCAACTTCGTCAGTTTTTTTTTTGTTTATTACTTTACAAAATTGTGGACGGTTGGTTATGTTAGGTTAGTACCTATAGCTACATTAAAAATACCGTCAAATCATTTTAATGCCGACGTTTGGCCGAAGGTATATATATTCGGGCTTGTTCGGGTCTGTGCAATACAGAATGTACATCGTAGGCTTCCCTATTCATGCGGATCATCCGGGACTGGGGTTAAGTGATTGTTAGTGGTTCTCTCTCCTGGAGTTGGGGGAAGGAAGGAGTGGTTGTGGTGGGAGGGGGGAAGGGGGGTCGCGTGGGCGTGCCGGGTTGTATATCTGGATCGTCGCAGATTCATGAGCGTAAACAAGAGGAGGGAGGGGAAGGGGGAAGGCCGCGACGCGGAAATAAGCGCCGCGGGGCGTAGCGGCGATGACATGGCTGTGGGGTTCTGGAGCTGGGAGAGTGTGAAGGAGTAGGGGGGGGGGATGTAAAACACGCCCATCCCGCGGTGACGCAGGCGAAGGAAGGAGAGAGCACTTCTCTCCAGACACTCCCGGCCGTAGGTATTCTTAGACCTTCTGGCGCGGGGTCGGGTTACCAGTAGATACCGCTGGCGTCCAGGTACTGGACACGGAAATTATATGAAATGTTTTTTTGAAATTCTACCCTTATTTCTGACGTGATAACGTCTTATAAATCGATGAACGCCGGCTGCACGCACGGAAAAAGCATGACTCAATTGTCACGTTCCGCCTAAGCCGAGCGTGCAAGAACCGGCCAACCAGCAACGTGCGAGAAAATCTTCTATAATAGCTATCACACAGGTTAAGGCGGGCTTTTTTAAAAACTGCAATTTGAAAATTTTTGATTTATTTGTCCAATTTAGTCATTTCAAATGAACAATTTATTGTCATTGATTTTATTTCAGTTTATTTCTATAACTAATTGTTCGTGATTATATTTAAACAAATTATTTAAATTAAATTTGCAAAAACTGTAAATAATATTTGAAAATTAAAAAGTATGCAATTTTTCATCAAAGTTTTCTTAAGACGTTATCACGTAAAATTATCGTCCGTAAACCGACTTTACAGACAAACACTCCCCCCCTTTTTTTTATCCACCCCTTGCAGTTATTGTTGATCGTACCAAATATTGTCGGCATTACTCCTACGATTTATATTACGTTCAAACGGATGCGATATTTTTTTCCACATTAAGAGAGTTGTAGTGATATTTCTGTTTCTCAATAAACCTTCCCCATTTCTACCCTTCAGGGCGGATAATGCCCATTAACGAACTCGACCAAGATTTTCCATTACTATATTTTTAGTATCAGTTTGGAAGTGATTCGTGAAAAATTGCGGCAGTTATCGTGGCTATAAAAATTATGTATACATATATATATATATATATATGCTTTTGAGTTGAAGATACATCTTAGCTCTCGGTATAAGACGAACACATTCAAACCTAAAATATCGGACAGCACAAGAATTACGTGAAATGAATTTAGTCGTGAAGAATTAACAGCATTGAGACGAACACAGTGGGCAAAACATTGAGATATAATTTCAACAAGAACAGTAAATGCAGACAGACTTCATACCTGGACCACGCAGCGAACATACGAACACAACGATGAAAATAATAAAAGGTATCCCTGTTACAACATCACAGTCATGAAGGTTATAATTAAATTTTATTTCCTTTCTAAGATTAATACAGTGCTATCTTAATGAAATAAAACTAAATAAATTTACTAACATTTATGTTATCTCCACCCCAAATATACATAATCTAATAAATTAATCTACACACTCTTAAGTTTATTAAGGTATTTATACATACATAGCTGTTTTGAATATATACTGACAAATAAAACTAAGGCAGTTAAGTTGTGTAATTCTATTATTAAAAAAAATATTCTATTCAAATAGACTTTTGTTTTCAGTAATATATTCTTTAAAAGTTGCACAGAACAAAATAATCCATATTATTCTGAAGTATTATTTTCACGCGAAAAATCACACGTTTTATTTCACAGTCTTTAATAATTTAATTCTTTATCTGTCTTCTTTAAAATTCCGTGTCCAAACAACACATCATTCTTCCTCAATTAGTAACTCTGGCATAAATGTTGCTCATTAATATCGGGGTCCTTTTTCATGAAATAAACTGCGCAATTATAAATGTCAAGATATTATGATTTCATGTTGTGACCGATTACATTCTAAAAAAAAACCGAGGATTTCGTTGTTAATCTTTGTGTATTTATTTATTTATTGTTGATTGCGTATGTTTTTAAAATTTTAGTTTACCATTTTTTTACACTCTTATTATTTCATAACTTTAAATGTGAGTGAAAAAAAAAATGTATGTGCAATGTTAAAAATCCCCAATTTTACTTTGACGTAGCTGAAAGTTAAAAAAAACTGTAGAATGGTCTGTGTTTCGTGATTGGGAGAGTTAATTTTTAAGGTATGTATCGGTAGTCACAACACCGATCACTAGAGACCAGAAAAATTCGCGATTTCAATGACCTGTAGGATATACTCCATGATCCTCTATGCACGCGGGAAAATTACGTCTGCTCATTGGCTACTGACTCGTGTCACCTGTTAACTGGGACACTAGTGATTCGATACTTCTTTTGTTGAAAGTTTATCATTGGCCGTGTGTCATTCAGATAAACTGTGGCCCAATTACTGATGCGGTAAAAAGGCAAACGCATTTTGATTCTAGCCTATCGCGAAAAATACCGCAAATTTTTCCGGTCTCTACCGATCTCAGTAACAGTGCGGGAGCCGAAGCATCCTCAGTGGCTCGGTCAAATGGGGCAACGACAATTCTCTCGCATGACGGCCGCCAATCACGAGGAAGAAACTGCTGGTGCGGGTGTACCTCGTTGCAGTCTAATAGGTGGAGAGACTGGAAAAATTCGCGGTTTCTATGACCTCTAGGATAGACTGCACGATCCTCTATGTATGTACTTATGCAAATTACACTTGCTGATTAGCTACTAATCCGAGACACCTGTCAACTGGAATGCTTGTGATTCGCTGTTTTTTTTTTTGTTGAGTATTCTTCATTGGTAGGGACATGCATATTTCGCGAAAAGAATCCGAGGTTAGCTGAAAGATGAAACACTGTAGCATCGTCTGTGTCTCGTGATTGGGTGAGTTTCTTTCAGGCCAGTATCGATTGTTTCAACACCAATCACAGCGAGTCAGTGCGGAAGCAATGCACGTCCTGAGTGGCTCAGGTCAAATAAGGCAACGGCTTCCCTCGCAGACGTCCGCCAATCACAAGGAAGAAAACGCTGTTGTGAGTACAACTTGTTGCAGTCTACATAATAGGCGTTCAGATTCATTCGCGAAAAATGCCTGCCCCTATTCATTGGCTTATGGTCATTCAGGTAAAACTGTGGTCCAATCATTGAAGCAGCATGAAGTCGTAGTTTGGATTTTAGCCTATCGCGACATTTTCCGGTCTCTACTAATAGGTAGGGACAGGAAAAATTCGCGGGTTCAATGACCTACAGGATGAACTCCATAGTTCTACGTACACTCGGTCAAATGCCACCCACTCATTGGCTGCTGACTTGTAAGACGTTCCAACGTAGCAGCCTGTGATTGGATAAAGCTTTGGTCGGGCGTTTCTCATTGGCTCAGAGTCATCCAGGTGAGTTGTGAGCCAATGGCAGAGGCAGCACTGAGGTATAACTATTTGTATTTTAGCCTATCGCGAAATGAATTCGCGAATTTTTCCTGTCTCTACTAATAGGTGTTCGTATGTTTGTCGCGGGAAATGCCTGAACCCTAGCGTCGACCTCTGTCGCGGCTGTACCCGGCTCCCCGGGGCGCCCAGAGACCCGGCGGCCATCAGCCCCAGTCGGCCGTCGATGACGTCACTCTCCCAGCTGGTCGCGGACGTGTTCCAGAAGGCTCCGGAGGCCCGCAGGGGCCGTGACGTCATCGTCCTGGAAGATGAGCGCCGACTGCTCCAGCAGAGAGCCGGCCTCCAGGAGATACTGAACACAAGGAGGGGGAAAAAAAAATTGGTTGTCTGTAAAGTCGGTTTACGGACTATATTTTAACGTGACAACGTCATAACAAAACATTGATGAAATGATTGCATACTTTTATGAATAAAATTGAATCATTTTTATTGAATCATCACTATTTTGTATGGATACAAAGAAGGAGTGAAATGGAATCTACAATTTAATTGATAAATTTAACTTTTATTTGCACTCATTAATTCAAATATGTTCATTACTTTAACGAAGAGATTATTTCAAATATAAATTTTATACATATTTGCTATTTAACTTCTTCCAAATCTGTGTTATTCTGTTAAGGATAGGACGATGATAGGAAAAGTAGGAAACGAATGCGGGAGTGTTTCAAGTTTAACGTGCCTCGTAAAAGTCAAATTCGATGGTTGTTCCAATCGAGTGGAAGAGAGATAGATGCGGCGCAAGCGTACGATGAGCGTAACGGGACACACCGTAACGGGACACTTTTTCGTGCGTGCAGCCGGCTTTCATCGATTTATTAGACGTTCTCACGTCAAAAAAAAAAAACAACTTTGATGGCATCCTTGGGTTCTCACCTTCGTGCTATAGCCGCGCAACTCTGACCGCCGCACAGCCGCGCCGCCTTCTGCAGACGACGACTCCAGTCTCTGCAACTCCAGCTTCGTGCACGCCAGCTCGTAGCAGAGCAGACCTGCGGGCGGGAACAAGGCTCTCAGCGAGCTAGTCGCCTTACCCTTCACACCGCTCTCCCCAGTTCGCGAAGTTGCCAGAAGGTCGAGTATTTCATCTACACGGCTCGAGCCTTATCGTGCAGCGCATCATCCGACAGTTCTGCCAAACATTAAGAGAGACATTGCAGAGTCTAGTAAGTAAAATCTAGGTTAAAATACTGCAGGTTAATAAAAAAAAAATAGCCAAGTCATGGGGACTGTCAACAGAAGTGAAAACTTAAAACTTTGTTTTTTAAATGTGTAATATGACATCATTCTACGTCAAATGTGCGTAAGAAAATGATTTTGGTATTATATCAGTACGATGTCAGCATGATATAATTTATCCTTACATCATTTTTTTAGTTGCAACAGATGTCAGTGGTATGTAAAGATTACGTAAAGATTCATTACCTAGCTATGACTTACCAGTGATGTCAGACCTAGGTCATGTATTCGCGTTGTAAAATTAACTTCACTTACTGCTACTACAGCATGTCGGTGACGCGAACTCACAAGATTTTACCCATCCAAAAATAGTCCAACACGCACATGATACAGTCGAGTATATACAATGTATTAGTGTACATATGCGTATACATGTACACAGGCCGCTGCGCGTCGCCAGTCTGGCGCAACACGTCACTAGCATGTCGGTGACGCGAACCCTTGAGTTTTTTGCCCCTAAAAAAATCGCTTAACGCGGCTGAAGAAATTTTCACTTCAAAAAATCATTCCTTGGCCACAAATCATGACTGCAAGCCGGATTAATACTCTTGTATTTACTATATTCCGCGCTCACGTGTTCCGCCTTAATTGTAACACTACTTGGATATGACGCATACTATAGTACGACTTTTTTAAAAGTGTTTTTATGTAATTGAATTTCATGTGATTTTCGGTATTTCAGAATTTTAATGTCCATTTTTTTTTACCTGAAACAGGAAAATAAAATTAATGATTCCTTGTATCTGAGTTACGAATAGTTCTTTTGTCGCTTTTCCGTTATTAAATATTATCGTTTTAACAAAAAAAAATTGTTATTTCTGGGTTACGTGGGAATTAGGACCTTTAATTAGTCCCCACGCTCTTTCCTTTCCCCCTTCTTTGGCGCAGTTCAGAATTCACTAGGAACACCACTCATTCCAAATAGGTTCGAATTCTGCGCTACTCTGCCGTCCGAGATTCTAGGTGGTTAAAGTTAAAGTTTTTTTTTCTTTTCGGAAGAAGCGTCTTGTTAAAGGGCGTGGAGTAGGTTACCTACCCTTCATGCTGCTTTCTCCAGTTCGCAACGTTGCCAGAAGGTCGAGTATTTCCTTACACAACTTGACCTTATCGTGCAGCGCTTCAACCGACAGTTCTGCACAAACACATCATAACATCATTAATGGCCGCTAGCAGAGTCAAGTTGGTAAAAATATACGTTAAAATATTGCAGGTTAGTAAAAAAAAATTCTTTGGCCTCAAATCATGATTGCAAGCCTTATTTATACTCTTGTATTTACTATGTGTGTCATTACAAGGTTTTTTTTAAATTTTAAATTTCGGTATGTAATCGTGTTGCACATTATGTTCCATCGTACAAATAAAAGTTTCAGGACAAATGGCATGTGTGAATATAACGTTGCAGATCATGTTACTTGGTACAAACAAAATGCTGTTTTTTTTTTTTTGTGGCGGGCAAATGCCCCGCAACTGCATTCTTTGGAACCGAAGTTGAAGATTTCAAGTAAAAAACTCTTTGGTTGAGAAGGAATACTCTCTGGCTGTATTCAAAGTAAAATATTTAAATCAATCTTTAAATCAATTTTTTTTACCATTGTACGACCTTAAAAACTTTGAAATAATTAAATGACAATAGTGTTAAAAAACAAAATAATTGTATTTTTTTCTTCAGAAAACACTAAAAATTTTGGACATTAAATTAAATGAGCTGTAAAATTATATTTAAAAAAAAATGTATTTTTATTTTCTTGAAAATAAATGAATTCACCCCATCAACAACTAAGAAATAATCACAAAATATACTAAAGTTACATTTCAGTAGCCTGATTATAACGTTAACATTTCGCGGAGTAAAAAGATTCGGAAGTAGTTCGTGTTAGGATGAAGAAAACAACGCAACATCCAATTCTATATTCGGAAAGAAAAAAATATATTCAACCAGTGAAAATCCTGACCCAGATGGGAATCAACCCGAGACACAGTACAGCAGGTCGAACAACAGTAGCCTAAGCTGCGCAAATCATCCTCCATTAATTAATGATGAACGTGAATTGTTCGCAAGCTTCTTAATTACGAGTTTGTGGCCTCCAAAAATTAAGCAGCGTATGTGGCTTTAGGATTGTCAATAATCATGTCATTATACCCTAATACATCATTAGGGATTTAAAAGACTCATATTCCTTTGTAGGTTAAGAGTTAGACATCAGCAAGTTTTAAATAGTGCATCCAAAAAAAAGAAAAAAGAAAACTTTGTGTCAAATAACAACTTTACTATAGTACCTATATTCAGCAAAACAAATATCCGTTATTTGTAAGCAAGTGAACAAAGCAGTGTTACAAACAGCGGAATTGTTAAGTTATGTTAGCGAATCGTTGGGTGCCTGTTAAAAGATAAATCTCCATAATTAGTCTATGGTCAAGCTAATATTATAGGACTGAAACATAAGGCTCGCCCTTCTCAGGCACACGAATTAAAACCAAGTAGATTAAAGAGAGATGATATTTAAGAATGAAATAAATTGAAATAGCATTTTAAAAACCCCTAGTCACATTCAATATGGATCAGATCTAGGAGACGGGAATCCAAGAAATGCCGAATGGGGAAAATCTAGCCGACTGGTTCGTAGCAGTTATGGAAGAGACATTGCGAGAACCACTGTTGGGAACGGCATCATGAATACCTCACCGGTGTACAGATGTCCCTCGCGGTGGCCGTACTGGCAGATGAGGTCGCACTTGAGCTGCACCGCCACCTGGTTGCAGGCGGGCAACGCCCCCGCCTGGTCGGCCAGGAACCGGCGGATGTCCCCCGGACTGCTCGTGTCCACGTGCTCCAGCAGCCTACCCAGAGCCGCCTGCACCGCGGCCGCCTGCCGGCCCGACAGCTGGGCGTCGCACGCGTCGCACCGCCAGGCGGGGCTCAGCTGCAGCGGGTCGGAGGGCATCACGCAGCCCCCGCAGAGCTGCCGGGGACACGCCAGGGCGCTCAGCCTGGCCCCCCACTCCTGAGGACACATGTGGTATAGCGTTACTGCTAGGAGCTAGGAGGGGCATCACAATACCAGATGTGTGAGGACATTCAGCATGACTCCCCCACTCCTGAGGACACGTGGTGTAGCGTTACTGCACTGAGCTAGGAGGGGCATCACAATACCAGATGTGTGAGGACATTCAGCATTGCTCCCCTACTCCTGAGGACACACATGGTGTAGCGTTACTGCACAGAGCTAGGAGGGGCATCACAATGCCAGATGTATGAGGACATTCAGCATTGCTCCCCTACTCCTGAGGACACACGTGGTATAGCGTTACTGCACGGAGCTAGGAGGGGCATCACAATACCAGATGTGTGAGGACATTCAGCATTGCTCCCCTACTTCTGAGGACACACATGGTGTAGCGTTACTGCACAGAGCTAGGAGGGGCATCACAATGCCAGATGTATGAGGACATTCAGCATTGCTCCCCTACTCCTGAGGACACACGTGGTATAGCATTACTGCACGGAGATAGGAGGGGCATCACAATACCAGATGTATGAGGACATTCAGCATTGCTCCCCTACTCCTGAGGACACACGTGGTATAGCGTTACTGCACGGAGATAGGAGGGGCATCACAATACCAGATGTATGAGGACATTCACCATTGCTCCCCTACTCCTGAGGACACACGTGGTATAGCGTTACTGTACACAGCTAGGAGGGGCATCACAATACCAGATGTATGAGGACATTCAGAATGCCCCTACTCCTGAGGCCATGTGCTATAGCATTACTGCAAGGAGATAGGAGGGGCATCACAATACCAGATGTATGAGGACATTCAGAATGCCCCTACTCCTGAGGACATGTGCTATAGCATTACTGCACGGAGATAGGAGGGGCATCACAATACCAGAGATATGAGGACATGTGCTATAGCATTAATGCACCTAGCTAGGAGGACAAATACCATACTAAAAACATCAGTGCAACCAGTTTTGTGGTCCCCGTTTTCTGTGGTAACAGAGTTGGACATTAGAGCATGCAGCAATGAATACTCATTTCTACAACATAAATACCATTAATTATCAATGCTTGCTTTCCATTTCTGTGCAAAAGTGTTCTAGCATTTTTTCACATGTCTGGGTGTTCAGACTAGACCCGTCAATCTTGAGGACAAATGGGCGAACCGTTCTGAGTTTTGTTATAAGGGGAACCACAACACAGATACACTAGTATGGTCAGCCTTTTATCTACCGCTGGGGAGGAGTTTAATCCTTGACACTGTTAAATGCATGCAGACACATCAGTACTAAATTTTTAATCAGTTTCTGTGAACTCAAGACTAAATATAAATTGAAGTATTTTTTTAAAAGATTTATATATATTTTGTACCAGGCCACATTATTTGGTTTTCATTTCTTCAACAATTCATACTTTCGTATTAGGATTTTTCAAGTCACTTCTCGTACATTCATACTCATTTTATCATTGCAACCACTACCACCTCAAAGAAGGAGTCTGTTTTTTTTTCACCCTTCTATGAAAGGCCATCACTAAGTTTGTTTACAAATGGTCATCACAATATATTATCTCCCCCGAGACTCATGAGAAGTGGTCGATGGCCAAAACACACTGGGATCTGCATACCAGTTTTATCATTACTACCACCACCACCCAAAAAAAGAAGCTTTCTTAACCCTTCTACTTACTTTGTTTACAAATTGTCATCTCCCCTGAGAGACATGCGAAGTGGTAGAAAGCTAAAAGACACTGGGATCTGCATACCAGTGTGTTTCCCAACAGAGATGTACAGTATACTGGTAGGTCAGAAGATTGTGTTGTACTCACCTGGGGATGCTTACAGCGCTCGCACCTGCACAGGAAGTGCTTGGTGGCCAGCAGGTGGCGCCTGCGCGCCAGCGTGCCCCACAGCAGGGTGGTGTACGAGTTGGTGAGCTCCTCCCCGGCCCGCACCGCCGCCGCCGCGCGCACCACCATGCGTCCCTCGGCGTCGAAGCCGCGCCTCGTGTTGGGGCTGCAGCAGTGGTTCATCATGGCCGCCGCCGGGTAGAGCCCGCGCAGGCGGGACGCCCTCTCCTTGGTCGGCAGGTGCCAGCCGTCGCCGTCCCCGACGTGACCCGGCGCGTCGAAGGCGTTGGTCTCGAACAGTCGGCAGGACTCGCGCATGAGGCCCTCCTCCTCGGCGCTGGGCCCAGGACAGCCTTGCAGCTCATTCTTTAGGATCTCCACCTGGTCATGATGTAATAAGTCCCATCAGAAGGCCGTGAAGCCAAGTTGAAAGGTTTTTGGAATCAAAGTATCCTCTACAATTCCCATTTTCTACTGACTCTTAATCCGACGGGGCATATATTCTTCTTCAAGATCTCCTCCTGAGCACGATGAAATGGGTCTCACCAGAACGGACAAGTGGAAAGGTTCTAGGAAGCAAAGCACCCACTACAATTCCCATCTTATACTGACTCTTAATCCGACGGGGCATGTATTCTTCTTCAAGATCTCCTCCTGAGCATGATGAAATGAGTCTCACCAGAACGGACAAGTGGAAAGGTTCTAGGAAGCAAAGTACCCTCTACAATTCACATCTTCCACTGACTCTTAATCCGATGGGGCATATATTCTTCTTCAAGATCTCCTCCTGAGAATGATGAAATGAGTCTCACCAGAACGGACAAGTGGAAAGGTTCTAGGAAGCAAAGAACCCTCTACAATTCCCATCTTCCACTGACTCTTAATCCTACGAGACATACATTGTTCTTCAAGAACTCCTCCTGGTCATGATGTTATAAGTCCCATCAGAAGGCCTTGATGCCAAGTGGAAAGGTTCTAGGAAGCAAAGTACTCTCTACAATTTCCATCTTCTACTGACTGTTACTCGGGCGAAAAATACTTTTGACTAATTTCTATCAGCCCTGACATTTTTCCATTAGGCTGGAGAATATTTTACAGCTGCGGTATTTTAGGAAAAATATTAAAAGGGAATTATTTGGAAGCACTGAAGAAAAATAATCACAACAATTTATTCATAGAACAGTTTGGGTGCATTCAACCATTTATTTTGGACTTCCTGCCAGTTTGTTTGGGTGAGCTTGTTGGTGAGTCACTTAATATTTTTAATGCCAGAGGGCGTGACTATTTTTTTTTTCAGGAAGTGTAACAAGTTTCTTGAGATGGGACAAATGTGCAGTCATTTTGATGAGACTCAATCGAGTTGAACACGTTTCAGAATTATAGTTTTTTTTATCGAAGTGTTACTACTTCACAGCCGGTAGGCGATGACTCATCGGGGCGTAACTAAAAGTACAACTGTCAGGAATGGAGCGCTCGATGATGTAGATGGGGGAGGATGTAGGATAAGGAATAAAGAAAGAGTCAAACAACTGTAAGACTATTTTGTCTGGTTGTTCGCCACCAACATGTGCTACAATTATTGTGAACCTACAGTGTGAACATTCATTTTGTAATTCAGTGTTGGATACAGGAATTTTGTTTCAGGAGAGGATTTGAAGAAAAAATAATTGGCATATGGTTGTTTAAAAAAAAAACATCAACAACAAGCTGTTTCATTGTCAACCTCATATGAGTCACTTCCTGTTTAGAATTTTTTCCCAGGCATCGTGATATCTAACTCTGCATCACCCAAAAAAAAAAAACCGCCTTCACCAAAATACCTCCTCATTGTGTCTGTCACTTGTGTACTTTATTGTTTGATTTTATTTATCATAGAATTATTAGATAGAGTGCATACAATTAAGTTTCACTTCTAGCTTTCTGTGGCCTTGATCAAGCCAAACATTTATTTTATTTTTAGTTGCACGTGTGAGAGGATTTTTGGCGATGGGAAGGGGGGATGAAGTTGAAAATTCCGCGCGTGCCCAACTCGCCGACATCCAGAACCATTTGTCACGACTTGGCCACGCGCTCAGACGCCGTCGTCCTTCGCGGTGACAGACAGACAGCCTCCCATTGTCAGCGACACGCAGGTACGCGCCAGCCACTTGAAGCTGGGGTAAAAATAGGGTGGCCCTGGCTCTGAAACGGTAAACAATCGGGGCGTGAGCGGGAAAAAGATCCCAGCCGATGGACGGGTCACCTGGGTGCTCAGGTGCGATTCCGAGAAAAACTAAACCGCTGCCAATAGCAGACCCAGCTCCGACTTTTTCCCAGGGAAAAGAGTTGATTAGGAGGAGGGGAGAGAGGAAGTGGGTGACAGAAGAGTTTATAGAGGAACGGGACACCTCGTGGTTGAATGGGGACATCTAAATGTTTTAAAAAATTACACGAACATCACAGTACATGACACTAATTCCACTTTTGGGCAAAATGCACTTTTAACCAATAACTTGACTATCATTTTGGCATTCTTTCTGGTGGCATAAAACACTAAGATCTACAATATATATATAAATTACATATATTGGGTCAAAAACTTTCAGTAATTACCATTTGAAATTATTTAAACGGAACACATGGACAAATTGTTTTTTTTTTTTTTTGTGGCATAGCGTCTTATACCTCCGAGTACAGATTATTGTAAAAAAAAAATTGAACCTATTTTCAAAGATGAAGTGCTGCTTGGAGTAGATTAGATTACCTTATCCCTCAAAGACTTTTTTTTAGTTCTAGTGTTTAGTAGACTAAGGACGGATTTATAAATCTTGCAGTGCCTATTTGTGCCACAGGTTGATAAGAAAAATTTTAATATTTTTCTGGAAGAAACATCAATCAAATCAAAGAAAATGTAGATTCGTTTACAAAAAGATAAACTCGTTCCTCTAAGAAGCAGTTCAGGAAATGGGTTCGGCCTACCTCGACGGCACGCGTGGGCCCGCCGTGGGCGAGGAGGCAGCGCAGCACCTCCCGGTCCGCCGCCCCCAGCCCCAGGCAGCGCACCGCCCCCAGCACCCACAGCAGGCACGGGCTCCAGCTGCCCGCCACCTTGCCGCCCCTCCAGGCCAGCAGAGCGCTGCACTCCGGGCGGTGAGCGGGCGAGCGGTCGCAGCGGGCACACAGGGGCAGGCCGCAGCCCGCGGCGCACGCCTGCAGGGGCACCCCGCCCCGGTGGCACGCCGCACACAGCAGGGGGGAGCGCGGCGAGGCGCGGGGCGCCAGCACCAGGGGGCCGTCCACCAGCACCAGGTCCCCTGCCTGCAGGTCCCTGGTGGCCACCAAGCCCCTGCCGCTGATGCCGGAGCGGGCTAGGGCCCAGGGCCGCGGGGCGGGCTGGGAGAAGCCGCTCCTCGCCAGGTGCGCGACCAGCAGTCTCTCCGTGCCGCAGACGTCTTCCTGCACCGGCGAGGCTGCACCGCTCTGCTCTGCTGGTGCCTCGTGTCTGTGCGAGTTGCAGTGGTTCATGACACCTTCTCTTCCTGGAGACACCTGAAACTGATCCGTGCCGCAGACGTCCTCCTGCACCGGTGAGGCTGCACCACTCTGCTGTGCTGGCGCCTCATGTCTGTGCGAGTGACAGTGGTTCATGACACCTTCTCTTCCTGAAGACACCTGAAACTGATCTGTGCCGCAGACGTCTTCCTGGACCGGTGTTTCTCTTGAGAACGAGGCTGCACCACTCTGCTCTGCTGGTGCCTCGTATCTGTGCGAGTTGCAGTGGTTCATGACACCTTCTCTTCCTGGAGACACCTGCAGCTGTTTCATGTCACAGATGTTCTCTTGGGCAGGTGTAGTTCTCAAGCCAACTGGCTGTGACAGTGTCTCGGGACAGTACTTGGAGAAATGTTTCATGGTGCTTTCTCTTGATAATTCTATTTCCTTTGTTCCGCGTGTGTTGCAATAGCTAACAATGTCTGCTGGCCTTTTTTGAAGTCAATGGTTCTATCTAGCTGCATGAGTAACTATAGCTTACTGTAACATGTATCCACATAACAGCAGCTCACTATAATTTCAAGCACCTACGTAACTGTTCCTTAAATTGTGTGTTTGGACTACGGGCAATGCTTATTCGTAACCTAATAGTTATAAGTAAATATTAATTATAAGAAGGCTCACAAAATTCCTCTTACTGGCGTGTTAGAAATAATCGCTGTACTGATTATAAAAAAAATAGTGAGAACGTATCAGCTGCAACGTTCTTCGTATGTTCTGTTCCCGAAGCAAGTGTTTTTCGCATGTCGTAAAAACTGTTTAAAAAAAAATACTGTCTGGTGGCAAACCTACAGTTTAACGATATACCGTTAAGGCAGTATTAGTCTCAAAGGTAAACCAAGTCTATAGGTGGCTTTCGGGGTACGATACGAATCCGTGTGGGGGCGTGTAGCTGAGGACTATATATTTCAGGACCTGTTGGCCTGCTCATCTAATCCTTCGGTTTCTGATCCGGTTAGGGCTTACCCGAAAAAGGAGGTGGATGGATGGATCTTTTAAGTGTCCAAATCCGGAGAACCAAAATTTGGGGCATGTGTTCCGAGAACCGGGGAACAGGTACGCCATTTCCAATCGCGGCATGGATTCTGGAAAACTGAACAGCTACGTCGAGAGGTTGAAGGAGACCCATGTCCCAAACTTCGGCGCAACCGAAACCAGCTCCCGTCCCGCCGTGTGACCCCGGGTTACAAGTGTTCCCAGGCGGTACCGTGACGGGCCCCACGCCTGTCGCATCCCTGGGACCCCCTCGGTCGCACAGCAGCTGCGGTTCGAGGACCGACCACAGGAAGTCTGCTGACCGGGAACGCGGGTCGCGACGACTGCCGTTTCGCGACGTCCACTGGGCGTCCTTCGGCGTCCCACGCTAGCGGGCGCGCGCCCCTCACCCCCCACGCGAGGAGGAGAAGAGGGGGGGGAGACCTCTCCCCAGGTGCGTCCCTAGCGGGCGGGGGTGCAGGGGAATGGCTAGGGGAGGGGGAAAACCCAGGACTGCTTGTTGACCGGACTTTCTGTTTTACAAACGATCCCTTTCGAAAACCAGTTGCCAAGAAAAATAGTTTGTAATTCAACAAGAAACATGTTGCAACTTTGTACAACACATGGCCAAGTGTCAAGATTTGCAAAATGTCAACCAAAATAAAAATAATAAACTAACATATTAAGATTGTAAAACGAATTTGGGGGGGGGGGGGGGAGTAGCAGTAGATTTGGTGCACGGACGTCTGCCCTCCTTAGGACAGGGGGTGTGGGGTGTGCTTATTTCTGTGTATGTGAAATACGTTTTTCGAGATAATACTGCGTATTTTTTTTTTTACGAAAATTAGCTCATAATTATATATTAATTGATGTTTCATCCACGAATAATTTTACTTAAACATTGGAAAAAAAAATTCAAATATCTAATATTTAAACTTTTATTTTGTTTTGTTGTGCTCATTAATGTACCGGAAAGCTACTCAGGGAACGGTTTACAAATTACTTTAACTGTTGGAAGTACTGGGACAATAATACAAAGCATAAATTCCCGGGTGAGAATCCGAACCCAGTATTGCTGCGAACGCTATTTTGTAGCGATGCAGTTGTTTATATGAAAATGTGCAAATATACAAATATCTGTAAGTTTGCATTAATATATTTCTTTTCCATATCCAAAAAAAAATACACCTATCAGCCATTGTTTACAAAAGCGAGCCAGCACAGCGAAAGAACACAGGACTCGCGTCCGAAAAGACATGGCTTCGAGTCCCAGACAAGATTCACTGAGCTTGTACAGTTAAAAAAATATATATTTTTCTTTAAAATGGTAATTTTTTTTATAGAATAACTATACAAAAAATGGATGTGCGTTCTTATGTACGCGCGTGAGAAGTTATACTTCTTTGGCATCATCAAAAAAATAGTTTTTAATTGCATGCAAATAATTAATTACAATAAAATAATAAAAGGGCTGGATAACGATAGTCAACACAGTCAATAAAGTTCAGTTTAAATTTGAAAAAAATAAATAAATAAAATTTAGAGAATAATAAATATATATGACATAATTTGTACTAAATATTATAAGTTTATTAATTTTAAATATTTATTATTGATTATTTAATATTTTAAAAGAAAATAAATAAATTTAATAATAAATTCAAAAATTTAATTTAAGTTTATTCATTTTATAAATATTTATTATTTTCTTAATTTAATATTCACTTTTCATTTTTATCAAAAAGTTTTCATTAAATTTTTAAATTTATTTTTATTAATATTTATTATTTATTCAATTTAATAATAATAATTAAAAATTGATATTTTAATTTGATGTTCGATTTTAATTGTTATCACATATTTTTTATTAATTTTTTTATTTATTTTGTAAACTTTAAATAACCAATAATAAATATTTAATATTAATAATTTAATAATATTTAGTATTAATTATATTAAATAATATTTTAATTCATATCAATAAATAATACATACGGATAGTTAACCTTAAATATATTGGAGCACTTGAAAAAGTATATAAGCACAATTTTTTTACTAATATTTACGAATAGTAAATAATATTAATCAAAATATTCAATTTAAATCACTACTGAATATAATTTATTAGCACATATATAATTTGCACTTGTATGAAACTAAAACACATGTTGTGAATGTAGAAACTAGAAACATGTGGATAAATACTATAAATATGGAAACAGTGATCAGAGGCGACGAGCGTGCCAACATGCGCGACTAATAGAGGTTCTATTTCTATTTTGTTGGTAGTTTTTTTTCGAGACTTAATGAGTGGTTTAGCGGGCAGCTTCAACATGTTAGTTCTGTGTTACAGTGATGCGCGCGCATCTTAAAATTTCACTCTCATCATTTTTTCATAACGCGCCTAAAGAAGTATAACTTCAAAAACGTAGAAATATTACATGAATTTACGGAACAGTCGAAGATTTTTCTGTATTATTTTTTTGTTTTGTTTTTGTAGTTTAGGAAGTACTATTAAAAAAATATATATTTTATTAGTACATATTCTTCTGGGTTTTTAATATGCAAAATAGAAATGTACCAACTTTGATATTAATGACCAGGTTTCCATGAATTTTTATGCGAATTTTGTCGTGGAAGTTACGCCGATTTACAAACTTTTTTTACAGGGAAGTTTGTTAGATGTTTATCGAAATTATTCCAGATAAACGTTGGTTTCGTTACTTAAATAGGTCGATGCCGATAACTACCACAAACACCTTAACTTACACGTCACAATGTGTGACGATCAGCTGTAGCAGTAGAAGCAGCAGCAGTTGTAAACGCAGTAGCAGTAGAAGCAGCATCTGTGGACGTAGTAACAGTAGAAGCAGCATCATTGGACGTAGCAACAGTAGAAGCAGAAGCATTGTACGTAGTAGCAGTAGAAGCAGCAGCTGTGGACGTAGTAATAGCGGAAACATCAGGTTACTCTAATCTATTTGGCATTTATTGAATTGTCGCCTCCGAAAACTGATCTCCGATATGGGTATACTAGAATTTTTTTTAATTGTCTGTTCCTTTCTTCATTTTGGTAATTCTTGGATATAATTTATTTTTAATTTATTTGGTTTTCATTCTTGTCCAGAGGGGCGCATCTTATGTTTCAGTTATATGATTTTCTTGAACATATGGCTTGAATATTTTATCTTGCATGTACTTTATTTCTTCTGATGTCTTTCATTCTGCTTTCTTTGTCCTGAACCTTTCTTTTCTTTTTTCAGGCATCTAGCATAAATTCTTAGTTCTACAGTTACAGATACTGTACCTTCCTCTTATGTGACTGAATCGTGCTTAACAGATTTGATATTTTCTCTTCTTTTACCACCCGTCCACACTGACTCTTTCGTCCAGCCGCGACTTCCTTTGACGTGACGGCGAAAGACCAACAAATAAGTAGTTCTATTTCCGTATTTCGTTTTTTAACTTTTTTCTTGGAAGAGTGAAAATAAGTAAAACGGTTGTTTTCAGAATACTTTTAAGACATGAAAAACCCGTTATAGATTCTTGAATGCAATCAAAAAGGCATTTCCACATCACACCATTAATCTTCATTTCTTCGCCACGTAATGAAACGGTTAACGCTCAGATCTCTACACGACGCGAGAAGCGCCAGCGAGCGTCCAACTCATTATCCCGTCATCCCTTAAGCCACGAGCGACGTTCGCGACAGTCGATCAACCCGGGGAAGCAGGGGGCACTCTGACGTCACGGGATCTAGTCTTTATCCCCCCGGAAAGTCATTAGCACCCAGCGGGGCGAGGGGTAGTTAGTCCCTTCTTCCGGCGGACGGATATATCGTGCAGCAGTGACGGACGGGGTATAAAAGGACCCCCGGACGACGAGGGCGGACGTACAACCCGACATGTCTCCAGCCGTCGAGGTCCTGGCGCTGTTCCTGCTGGCGGTGGCTGCGACGGCGGCAGTCTGCGGAGGTCAGCAGCAGCAGCAGGTGGAGGAAGAGGAGCAGATCCTCGCCAGGGGGTGGTCGTCTCCCCCCAGGTTCAGTCCGCGGAGCGACGAGGCGGCGTCCCAGGACGAGCGAGAGGACCCCAAGAGGGAGGGCATGACTGGCAGGGTGTTCTACCGGCCGCGCCTGGGGCGTCTCGCGGCGCGCGACGGCTGCGTCTTCTGAGGACGACGACAACATCTCCGCCTGTACTCCTGTCGAATAAACATATAATCCTCTGAAAGAAACACGTGTCTCGCCTCATTTACTCGCCTTACACTCCCGCCTGCCTGCAGCCGCACAGAGAATACCTCAACAACACACAGGGCCGGATTTAGAGGTCTGGAGGCCTCGGGGCAACAGAGGAGCGGAGGCCCCCTGGCCCCAAATTATTTTCCAAATAAAATGAACAATTTTTTTTCAGTCGAGTTTTCCAATAAATAATTTATTGTGAAATCAAGTAGATTCTCTTAGTATTTTAAAAACATACATAAATATAATCGGAGACAAGAATTATATGAAATTAAATTTTAGTGTTAATGAATATTTCTGTTAATATTTAACAATAATATAATCATGTATGTACAAAGTACTGTAGGTAACGGTAAAACAGCGAAATAAGAATATCAAAGGATTTGTGGGGGCCCTCCGTTTGTGGAGGCCCCGGGGCTTTCGCCCCGGTTGCCCTCCCATAAATCCGGCCCTGGCAACACAGCAACACCCCACTGTACTCCTCTCAAATAAACATATAACCCTCTGAAAGAAACACGTGTCTCGGCTCATTTACTCACCTCACACTCCCGTCTGCCTCCATCCACGCAGAGAATACCTCAACAACACAAAACTCTCATTAATACAAAGTGCTTTCACAGTCCCTAGAAATTACCTAGGATTTATAGTGCTAAGTAATTTGTTTAACATAAAAGTGTAGCTAACACCTAATACAAAGTTGTTTTTACTCTAAGAGTAAACAAGCACATGTAGTAAAGGATTTTTTAATACAATTTTCACAAAATAATTTAAAGGAACAGTGTGATGTTTAAATTATAAAAATTCCGAAGTCATAGGTTGGGGGGAAAAGAAGGTTAGAAATATTATTCTTTCAAATTGGTGGTGGTATATGACTTTTTTTTTTTTTTTTAGCTAATAATCCAAACCTTCGCTTTATTCTACTCCCTTAAATCCGTTTATGTGTGATACTTATCGACAAAATTTTTAATTTTTAATTCAAATAATATCTAATAAAAATATTTATATTTAAATTAATAACACTTGTAAACAAAATATTTATTAAAACAAATTTAAGTGAAAATCTTTTCCGTCAGTGAAAATCGTATCCCGACCACCTTGGTGCAAGTACGCTACCACCCATTTCGCTGTGCTATTGCTTAGGGTGAAACTTGAATATCGTAAAAGCTGTACTTAAAATTTATTTTCGGAATTGGCTGGCCTGTCCGCTTTATTATTTTAAGGGATTAACACCCTAAATGTATTGTTACGAACGTTAGCCAGGCCGCGTCACGCGCAGGTGCACGCCGTAACATGAGATGTGCCGTGCGCACCTGGGTCGCCGCTTTATCTCCCTCCAGCCCTCCGCACTCCCCGCGCGGCGCCCTGCCTTTGACACGTAACTGACACCGGACAGCTGGGAGTTGCGCGAGCCGCCGACACGTGTTTTCGAGAGATTTCTGCCGTCTGGACAGCTCGGAATGACGCGACTGGCCCCGGCCGCTCTCGTGAGTTCTGGAATTACGCCGGAGCATATATATATATATATAAATATATATGTATATGCGCCCGATGATGTCAGGGCAGGGAGTCAGTGGAGTTCAGAGTGAAGTCGGGAGTTTTCCCGCGGCGCAGTTTCCGGGCGATAGAGTGGCGAAGTCCCTGGGCGAAGGTTCCAGGGCGAAGAGTTCAGTTCCGAGCGAATTTCCGAGCGAGGCGTCGAGTGGGATCTCGGCGAAGGGGAAGTGCGACGGCGGCGGCGGAGTGCGGCGACGGAGTCCCGCGGTGAAGGACCACGAGGGGTGCTGCGGCGAGAGTTGCGCCAGAGGTGCGGCCCAGCGAGGCGTGTGGATTGTGAGAAGCGAGTGACTGGAGGAGGCAACATTTTTTGAGTGCAATTGATTAATTGGCATTTTTAGATTATTAGCTAGTGATGCAAATAGTAGCAATAAATAAAACTGTGTGTGATAATTTTTTTTTAATTTGGCTATCCTTTACGAACCCGCAGTAAAATCATAACATTTTTTATCTCATCCCGAAATGAATTTCCCAATTTTTTTTTTCCTCCGCTTGTTAGTATGAAGTAAAGGCAGACATCGCTACGCATCATTCAGATGGTTTTCTTGGAACAAAAAAAAAAGTTGTGAATGATACTTTGCAACTGTTATCAAAGCAAATATCGTAGTACGACAATATGGCGAAGCGCGAGACAATTTACTGCTCTGCTTTCAAGCTATTTTCACTCCGCGCCGCTAGATAACATTGCTATCACGCACTTAAAACATATTGTAAAAAAAAAGTAGTTACACTCCACGCCGTCAGGTTCGCTGAAATCACTTATCTCGCGTATTTCGTAAGAGTATCATATATTTTCCCTATTACAATATTTGATTAAAGCCATAGATTATAATTTAGTTACTAAACTTTTAAGGGGCATTTTTGCTTGAGTGAACATATTATATTGCTTCCCAACAACATTCGACTTCAAATCACGACTGGGAAACAAACCAGGAAATTCGCAAAGCGCGAAATTTTGCCGACGTTGCCATGTTCCCGTAGGGTTTGATTCGATAAATGCCATATTTCCTTAACAACTATTTGTCTCTAATGATCCCTATGTCGACAATAATTTGAGCTCTAATTTATTCATTCATTATTCATACACTAATTATTCATTTGTTAAGATGTATTTCAGTTATCACTTGCACATTTGATTTTTCTCAGAAAATAGGCTACTAGTTAAATGAACATCAGGCATAGCAAACAGGAATTTTATTGCTGCAATTTCCGCTGTAGTAAATGAGAAATCACGCAAAGGTTTTGCTCCACTCCTTTCTGGTTTTGATAGAGTGCCAAGAAACAACATCAAAGTTCAGAGTTGTGATATATACATGTTTTTAATGACAGTAAAAAACCCATTTCGTTACAGTGTAGTTTCCTTAACCGAATGCTCACATACATTTGAGTTGACCACATAACAGTCCAAAACCAACTTGGACTCGGTGCTCATATTCTATGAGTCACACTGTAGTGTGAGTGCGATTTCCAGAGTTATAAGTTGGACCCTTGCCACAAGAACTTCATGCTAGACCTGGCGACCGCCCAAAATCAATCTGTGCTTGGTGCGCATAATTTATGAGCCACGCTATAGTCTGAGTGCGGTTGTCTGAGCTTCTTGTCTGGGGTAGCCGCCAGAAGTGATGACAACTCCAGAGGGCTAAGGGAGCATCCAACTTTCTGGTTAGCTGAGTGGGGTAGGGGGCCGGAGGTGGTGCATACGCTGGGATGGGTTCCTCAGCCTCTGTGCATAGCCAAAGCTCTAACGCCCTTCCCGGTTGCGTATGCGGCGTATCCGCATCCACGCCCATGGGGGCTCCCGGGCGGTAGGGCCTATCGGCTAAGAGCGCTGGGTAAAAAAGAAAGGGGGGGAAACCCCTTGCCCGGCATAATCATGTCCTACACATGAGCGTCACGCTAGACCAGGCAACAATACGATGGCAATCTGTATTCGGTGCGCATAATCTATGAGCCACACTGTAGTGTGAGTGCGGTTGTCAGAATTACATATCTGGTCCTCTCCACATGGACTCGGTGGAACACAAGCTCACAGTCATACATGCATAGGTTCACCCGCAAATAAATGGAATATGCGCAACTGCGAACTCTGTAAAGTTTTTTTTCTTCACATGGTCAGATCATTCGTCTCACACAATTGCGAAGTGGGTTAAAATCCTTACAGGATCCGAACCTGGGTTGGAAACGTGACGGACGTTGTCTCGACCAGGTGCCACGCGTGGTTTTTGCCATTATTTTTTTGCGAAATTCACTCCTAGGGAGATGTGGTATTCGGTCCATTCTGAAGCACGCCTGCTTTCGATCCGAGTGATTCCAGTTTTGAGTCCCGGTTAGGGCATGAGTGTAGGTTTTTTTTAAATTCTAAATGCGGTCATAAAAACATGTCACTAGTCAAGGAAACGTTAATCAGTGAATTAAATCGGCCTAAAAAATATGTGAATTTAGCATGTCAGTTGGCTTTTCGGTAATCATAGTTACCAGCGAGGCAAACATTTAATTATAAAAAAAAATGGTGATAATCTGAGGTATAGGGATCGATTACCACCTCGGTTTTCAACGTGTTTGTCTTAATCTACTCGGGCGTGGACGCAAACATGCTAAAAAAAAAAATATATCCCTAAGGGGATTGGAAGTGACGTGTCCCGCAGAGCAGCAATATCTCATCGCTGGCCGATTTCGCCCGAGGCGCGGTACAAGCGTGAAGGAAGAAGATTAAAAAAAGACGAAGACGAAATGAAACCACAGCGGATGAAGCTCCCAAAAATAAAATTTAAAAAAAATTGCCGTAAGGCTTTTTTTATACCCGGGCGACCGCGCGGCGCCCAGATGTGGAACTCCACTCGCGCCTGCTTCTCCTCCGCCAGCAGGCACGCGCACCTGGGTCCGAGACGCCTTTACCCCTCCCCTCCCTCCAGCCCTCCTCCCCGCGGGCTGCCAGCGACGCCCCTGGGGCGTCTCGTGACCGCCGCCCCTCGGCCGCCGACGACGAAGCGTCGACTCACGTGCGGAGAGTCTGCCGCCGTCCACGACGACGCTCGGTCACGTCTTGTCTCGGGGTGTGTGGGTGTGTGTCTGCAACCCCATCTGGGCCTATCCCAAAGCAAGAAACGTTGTCCAGAAAAAAGGGGAGACCCTGCCAATAATAACAGTGTTCTCATCTCAGCTCATACGCGGATGCTAGACCAAACGTTCCCCCCCTACAACATCGTCAGGTTTCGGGTACAATCGTGTCGGGGAGTGCGAGTTTCATCTAGACTCCAACAACTCCAACAACTTGGCCTAAACCAACACAAGAGTTTCGTCCAGGACAAGGATGACCTCACCAAAAATACCAGCGTGAGTTTCATCTCAGCTTACATGCGAAATATAGACAAAAAGTTCCCTGCCATCATTGTTGGTGTTTTTTGGCACAATCGTGCAGGTCTTTGTGAGTGCCGTATACACTAACGAGATACATTCCACCCTAAGAAAGCTTCTTAGGACAAGGGAATCTTTAATAGTAACACTATCTTGAGTTTCAGCTTAACAAAATTGTATTTGATACGCGAACACTCTCCAAACAATCATCACCAGAGATCAAATAAAACTTCCTCGGGAATATTCGAGTGTACTTTGACTTCATCTTCATCAACAGGATATATATTTCCACAATAAAGTTTACAAGGATAATGAAGACCTGCTAGCGAGGGTTACATTTTATGTCACTTGTGACCGTTAAGAAAATCTGCTGCCGTCATCCCAAGCAATACGCTTCAGCCATATAGCAAGTACCGTCGATCCCTCAACTCCAACCCTGAACAAACAGTTCAAGGCAAGTTACACGAATAAGTTTATGATGTTGTTAGAAGGGGGACTATGACTGTGCAGGTTTTTACTTGTTACTTTCGATTAGCGAGGGGAGCATTTTCACTCTCCTCTTGAAGTCGGCTGCAAAAATTTATTTTATTGTCTGATCACTTTGTTACAAAAAAAAACCAGCTGAACTACAGCTAAAAATAAATATCAGCACACCAATAGACTCGTGTCTTGTGAGAAATTTTACTCTCTTCATTAAATTTAATTTTAAGAGAAATTACAATTTCTTTAAACATACATGGAAAAAAATAACCAAAGAGATCTCATATATGTTTCAGTCAATACAAAAAACTTGATACATATGCGTCTGTGTAAAGAGAACTGAGTTAGAAGTTCAAGCCTGAAACAGTATAGAACTGACTGACTGAGATATGAACTATAAACCTGTATAACAAATATACGACACTAACCCTGCTGCCTAATGTCTGTGAGCATTTGGTTCCCGTGTTGTGGGAAGAAAGTCATCAGAACACTGTCATAATGGTCATATCTCCTCAACTTTGAGTTGCTTAAAACATCTGATAGTGAGAAAATTTAAGATATGTATGGCAGTAGTTCTTTCAAGCTTTTAATATAAGTGTGGTTGAAAGGTGCCATCATCAAGACGAGTTGCCATGACCCACTGCACATCACACGGCACAGAAAAGCTGACCCAGCAGGGCCACTGCGCCTTTACATCGCGAGACTCATTAAAGCAGGTTGATGTCGACCACACAGAGCCGTTGCTGGCGACACCAGCAAACGGAGATGTCAAGAATTCCGGCATCCCACACAGCCCCAAGGCACCAGCAGAGCAGAGTGGTGCAGCCTCGTCCTCAAGAGAAACACCGGTCCAGGAAGACGTCTGCGGCACGGATCAGTTTCAGGTGTCTCCAGAAAGAGAAGGTGTGATGAACCACTGTAACTCGCACAGACACGAGGAGCCAGCAGAGCAGAGTGGCGCAGCCTCGCACTCAAGAGAAACCCCGGTCCAGGAGGACGTCTTCGGCACGGATCAGTTTCAGGTGTCTTCAGGAAGAGGTGTCATGAACCACTGTAACTCGCACAGACACGAGGCGCCAGCAGAGCAGAGCGGTGCAGCCTCGCCGGTGCAGGAAGACGTCTGCTGCACGGAGAGACTGCTTGTCGCGCACCTGGCGAGGAGCGGCTTCTCCCAGCCCGCCCCGCGGCCCTGGGCCCTAGCCCGCTCCGGCATCAGCGGCAGGGGCTTGGTGGCCACCAGGGACCTGCAGGCAGGGGACCTGGTGCTGGTGGACGGCCCCCTGGTGCTGGCGCCCCGCGCCTCGCCGCGCTCCCCCCCGCTGTGTGCGGCGTGCCACCGGGGCGGGGTGCCCCTGCAGGCGTGCGCCGCGGGCTGCGGCCTGCCCCTGTGTGCCCGCTGCGACCGCTCGCCCGCTCACCGCCCGGAGTGCAGCGCTCTGCTGGCCTGGAGGGGCGGCAAGGTGGCGGGCAGCTGGAGCCCGTGCCTGCTGTGGGTGCTGGGGGCGGTGCGCTGCCTGGGGCTGGGGGCGGCGGACCGGGAGGTGCTGCGCTGCCTCCTCGCCCATGGCGGGCCCACGCATGCCGTCGAGGTAGGCTTACAGGTTTTCCTAACTTAATCTTCCATTCAAATCGATTTCGTTAAATGCTATGGAGATGTAGTGGCTAGATTATTCGCCTAACACCATGGTGATTCTGGTTTATTTTCAGTGATTCCTGTCATGTGTTCGCAAGTAAAACGTGGCACATGTTGCCTTGATGTGGCAGGTTGTTCCTCTACACCTGCATTCATTATTCATTACTTAATATGTGTGACTCAACATTTTTTTTTTCAGTTACAGTGAGCACTTGTGGTTTTCATCTCATAATCTAGTCCGTGTCTCCATTAATTGCTTGACTACTTGAAGGAAGCATTCCAATGTGCCTTTGAAGGAAAATTAACATTTTGAAATTCAACATCTGATAAAGTTTTCTATAATCCATGTGATGTGATTAAATGAAAACTGTTCGAGTTGCTATTTGTTTAGTTGAACGACTAGACATGTCAGAAGGTATGGTAAACCTATAAAAAGAATTATTAAATGTATTTAGAGAGCACATTTTTAAACATAATAAATATTACAGTAATTTAGACAGGTATCCTAATAATCATCTCTGCTCGAGTACTACACATATTTTACCAATTAAAATAAAAATTACATTAATGTATCTTGGAATTCCAGACACATTCAAATTCACAGTTTTGAGATGCTTCAGAACAAACCCACTTTTATTTGTACTGAAAATTTGCACCCTAAACTATTCTAAATGAAGCAAACTGAATATATTTTATTAAAGCACTTGGTACTTTAAAAAAAATGTTCTATGTAAAACACTATATATGTATATATAATACAGGTTATACAAGTAAGTCTATGCCATTTTTACTTCCTAAAATTTCAAGAGAACCTAATGTTAACTTCCTAATTTTTAAATTCAAAGCTCCAAGCTCTAAATTTTTTTTTGTCTGCGGGATACAATGGGACTGGGGCCAGGTCTGCGAAATCTATAAATGCTGTGTTATATAATGTTGGAATTGTCCCAGACGTTCCAAGGACCATCATTCTAGGACATCATCTTGGCAGCGATGCTGAATGTCCGGGAGCTGAAGACAAAGCGATTTGATATTTTGTGGTTAAAAACTTCATAATCCAATTATTTATTCTGCCTTTAGAACAAACGAAAGCAGCATTGTGTTTTTGGCATCATTCGTGGCGTGATGATAAGAGATGAACCAACCTTTCCAAAGTTTTGAATATAAACTATAATGTATAATAATAAACATAGCAACATGTTAGCTATAATTACAATATTTAATTTCACCTAAGGTTTGATACAACACCTTGTAAAAGATATTGCATACCAAAATATGACAAAGAAGTCACTTTAGATGACAAAACACATCGACACACTTCAGTGATAATTTGGTCAGAAATCGGTCGGTAAGCGAAGTGTTAGACTAGATTGATAACTGTGCAGAACAGGAATCAGTTGGAAGAGACCAGTATTTAGGCCGGAGTCCTATGCAGTTAGAGTCCAATTTATTTCCATTGTATTGTGTTGCATCGTCAATTGGTTTGTAACACACTGTTGCCTTAGAGACCTCAACAGATAAACTCTATGGGTCTTGTTTGGCCGTGATTGTTAACGCATCATGCACATGTGGCAGGGGCCTTAGGTTCGAAACCCATCACCTCGACATGACTTCAAGTTTACTCAAACTGAGTCGGTTAAAAGGCCCAGTGGCCATAAAACCTCTGTGCACAACCATGAGATGTAAAAAAAAAACCACATCAAACAGACAAATAGTGACTCTCTTGTTACATCTAAAACTTTTTGAAATGTTTTTTTTTTATGTTACACCAGAATGATTGTTGCATGATATTTTCCTAGTCCGTTGAGACGGACAAACTGTTTGTCTGCAGCTGGAAATCCTGGAGAAAGAGCTGAACGGTGGACCAGGCCCCACCGAGCCAGAGCGGGACTTCATGCGGCTGTCCTGCCGGGTGATGGACGCAAACGCGTTCGAGACGCCCCAGCCTCCCGAAGAGGACGAGGCGGGCCCACCGTCGCCGAGCCTGAGGGGCCTCTACCCGGTGGCGGCCATGATGAACCACGCGTGCAGCCCCAACACGATGCACGTGTGCGGCAAGGGGCACCGCATGGTGGTGCGCGCGGCGGCGGCGGTGCGGGTCGGGGAGGAGCTCACCAACTCGTACACCACCCTGCTGTGGGGCACGCTGGCGCGCAGGCGCCACCTGCTGGCCACCAAGCACTTCCTGTGCAGGTGCGAGCGCTGCAGGCACCCACAGGTGAGAGGTGGTCCGTTCGGGGACCACGGCGCGGTGTCCACCCGGGTGACACATGGTGCTTTTGTGAAAAAACCTGGCACGCATTTCCCACATTCTGATCACCAACCACATCTCACTTTGTCAAAAACGGTTGCAGCTTCACGCGCGTGAATGACGTATGGCGATGACTGTGGATAGGTTAAATAATTTACATGTCCAAGGAATTTTTTAGCAAAGGTGGGGGATTCTGGTAATGATGATGAGATTTTCCTGTTGCGACTGAGTTTTGTGTCGGGGAATCCTGCTGTTAAAGCTGGTGTAAATTTCGAAACAAGAGAAACCAAACTTTTTGCATTGGTGTGAATGAAGAAGAAGTTATTTCAAAGCAGTTATACTTTGTGTTCTGTCACGCAACCTGCAGCCATATCTCCTACACCAGTTCCCTAACAAATAATTATAGCAATGTGATCTCATTGAAAAGTGCTGTAATTTTCGGCCACATGTTCACAAGTGTCGCATGACAAGCTGACAACCCAGAATTATCTATTTATATATTCTTCTGTAAGGTTGTGATATATATCCTAAAGGCTAGGTGCCCCTATGTATTTTATGTGGTAATGCGTTCTAACATTTATGTCATATCACATACAGAAAAAACTAGGTTTTTGGTTTTTTTACTAACGGTTTTTTACAAAGAAATGTGAAGTTAAAATTTGGAAGGTTCCACAGGAGTCGGAAGCATTCTATTTTTTTTCTGTTATGACATTGTGTTTTTATTCCAAATGATGTAATGCAAGACCACATATGCCCATGAGTGGGATGCCTGGTACATCTGGTATTGTGATGCCTCACCTAGCTCCATGAAATAATGATTTAACACGTATCCACAGAGTGGGGAAGCCTTGCTGGATGTCCTCATACATCTGGTGTTGTGATGCCCCTCCTAGCTCAATGAAGTAACACTATACCACGTGTCCTCATGAGTATGGGAGTAATGCTGAATGTCCTCACACATATGATATTGTGATTTCCCTCCTAGCTCCATGAAGTAACACTATACCACATGTCCTCAGGAGTATGGGAGTAATGCTGAATGTCTTCATACATCTGGTGTTGTGATGCTCCTCCTATCTCCGTTCAGTTATCTATACCATGTGTCCTCAGGAGTGGGGAAGCCATGCTGGATGTCCTCATGCATCTGGTATTGTGATGCCCCTCCTAACTCCGTGCAGTAATGCCAGAGTACGTGTGTCCTCAGGAGTGGGGAAGCCATGCTGGATGTCCTCATGTATCTGGTATTGTGATGCCCCTCCTATCTCCGTGCAGTAACTCTATACCACGTGTGTCCTCAGGAGTGGGGGAGCCATGCTGAATGTCCTCATACATCTGGTATTGTGATGCCCCTCCTATCTCCGTGCAGTAACGCTATGCCACGTGTGTCCTCAGGAGTGGGGAGTCATGCTGAATGTCCTCACACATCTGGTATTGTGATGCCCCTCCTAGCTCTGTGCAGTGACGCTACACCACGTGTGTCCTCAGGAGTGGGGGGCCAGGCTGAGCGCCCTGGCGTGTCCCCGGCAGCTCTGCGGGGGCTGCGTGATGCCCTCCGACCCGCTGCAGCTGAGCCCCGCCTGGCGGTGCGACGCGTGCGACGCCCAGCTGTCGGGCCGGCAGGCGGCCGCGGTGCAGGCGGCTCTGGGCAGGCTGCTGGAGCACGTGGACACGAGCAGTCCGGGGGACATCCGCCGGTTCCTGGCTGACCAGGCGGGGGCGCTGCCTGCTTGCAACCAGGTGGCGGTGCAGCTAAAGTGCGACCTCATCTGCCAGTACGGCCACCGCGAGGGACATCTGTACACCGGTGAGTTGTTCGTGATGCCGTTCCCAATAGCGGTTCTCGCAATGTCTCTTCAATTATTGCTACCAAGCAGTCGGCCAGATTTTCCCCTTTTGGCAATTCTTGGATTGCAATCTCCTAAATCTGATCAATATTGAGTGTGTACTTGGTTTTATTCAAATTCTATTTCTTTATATTAATTTATTTCATTCATTTTCATTAGTGTGCCTGAGAGGGGCGACTCTTATTGATCCTTTGGCTTGCGTTTTCCTATATTACACATTCTTCGTTTCTTATAAATATGTTTTCTTCTTTCTTTGTTCTGAACTTTTCTTTTCCTTATTCTTATATATTTTTCGGTCGTAACATCCGGTTTTCCGAATTATTTCTTGCTTAACCCATTTTCTATCTTTTCTTCTTTACTTGTTGCTTTGGTTAATTTCCTTCCCTTGTATCTTCTGCATTTTTTTTCCTGCAAGAATAGTCTACTTCTCTTAATTCCTTTCATAATCATTTTATTTTCTCCAGGTTTTTGTCTTTTTTTTTGAGTCTTTGTTATTCGGACACGATATTATTTATATATTGCTTCTTCTTCTCTTCTCTTGCACTGGTCATCTACTTCTCTCGGGTCTTTCTTCTTGTATTGGTATCTTCCTGTTCATTCGCGAGCATCTTCTATTTGTTTTTAACCTATGTAAGCGTTATATTCCATCTTATCTTCTTATCTCTGTAACTGGTGCCTGGGATTGGCTCTCTCGGAGTTCTTACTCCCTCCAGCGCTCGCGTGAGGACGCACTTGACGTCAGACGCGCCGTGGTAGCCCTGGGCCTGGAGTGCGGCGGGTGGTTCGCGTCACTTTCCCGCGGCAAGTCACGTCTGGGACACTGTATCCTCATCGCCGCCACACGCCTCGTCTGGCCAAGGGCGTAGGAACCAGGGGGGGACAGGGGAGACGTGTCCCCCTGAACTTTTTGGGTGGAGGGGATTGAAATCCCCAACTTTCTAGACCGTGATATTTTTATTTTATAATATTTTTCTGCCCAACTTTATTTGTAATTTCTTCACTCATCAAATTTTATCTTAAGGAAACAATAATAATTTTAACATCGATGTATCCAATTGTTAGATACAAAAACTGCTTAAAGAGCGCTATTTTGCACTTTTAAAATCAAAATTTTCCCGTGGATGACCCCCGGACCCACCGTCTTAGTAAGAGGGGAATGGGTTTACATGACATCAAATTGTCCCCCCCCCCCAACTTTATGAACACAGCTACGCCAATGCGTCTGGCCCCTGGTGACGTCACTGCGTGTGGAAGATTTCGGGACGACCCCCCTCGTCGCTGCTGTAACTAAAAGTGCTTCGGCGCGTCACGAGATGTTCCTGCTGGCGTCAACGCAATCACGAGACCTCCTACAACTCGAGGTCAAGCCGAGAACTTTTGGTAGGCGGGTAAATTACGGTTCTGAATCAAAACAGGCATTTATTGAAAAGTTTTTTTGACGTGACAACGTCTAATAAATCGATGAACGCCGGCTGCACGCACGAAAAAGTGTCCCGTTACGCACATTGTCCCGTTACGCCCATTGTACGCTTGCGCCGCATCTATCTCTCTTCCACTCTATTGGAGCAACCATCGATTTGACTTTTTCGAGGCACATTAAAACTTGAAACACTCCCATTATAGTGATAATTCAATAAAAATGATTCAATTTTCTTCATAAAAGTATGCAATCATTTCATCAATGTTTTGTTATGACGTTGCCACGTTAAACTATCGTCCGTAAACCGACTTTACAGACAACCAATTTTTTTTTCCTCTTCTGCCTCGACTGCGCGGGATCACGGGCATTATCTAGGGGGAGCCCCCCCCCCCTCCTCTTCAACGAGACGTCGTGACGTCACGCCGCTGTCTCCCGGCACGCTAGTCTATAAACAAACACCCCCCCCTCTCTCTCTCTCTCTCTGTCTCTCTCTCCTGGCGGCTAAATGCAGGATCGTCTGGCTGGCTTTACCTCGGTCCCGGGACAAACAGCTGGTTTGTTCCGGCCAACGGAAACAACCCCCCCCCCCCTCCTTTTTTTCCTCAAAATCTTTTTCTGTTTTCTCATGTTGTGCTCTGCATTTCTTCGACCCGGAGGGGGAGGGGGGGGGAGGGTGTGATTGTCCATCATTACATTCCTCGAAGTGAAACTTCTTTATTACAGTCGGTTGGGTTAAGTTGAGGCCCTGACGTCATTAGAACGTAATGACAAAAAAAAATACGTATCGAGAAAAATTAATGGCTAACGCTCGGAGCGAATAAAATAGAGAATCAGACACAAACGTGAGACTCTTTGCTGTGTTTTTTTCGCCAGCATTAACCTGCCTGGTTGACGTCAATGCAAAATGGGATGTAAATACTTAATCAAAAATAAGTTAATTTAGCACTCACTATGAATTCAGAGGTTTTACATTATTGTGCTTGATTAGCTTGATTAAATACTTATTTTGGTTTACAGTAGAAAAATAAGTCGCTTTCAAATAGTTCATATTTAAGGATTTCAAGTGTATTATTGCAACTAAATTAAATAATTTAATATTATTAGTTTATCCAATAAAACACAATCATTAAGAAACATAATTTTAAGAATTTTACATCATAATGTAGGTATATTTTTTTATGTGCAAACAAAACCATTTTTGAAAATAAAAATACTGTTTAGCTATCAAATTACTTGCCAAAAACGCAGATGGCAGCAACAGCGCTCGATGACTTGTTTGCATTATAGCTCACTGGCATACCTGCGCAATCGCATACTTTCTCATTCGCATTCGTCCAACATCGGATACTAGCACACATTCTCACATACTCGAAGACCTGTACACTCACCAATAATACGCTTGTATGTTTGCACACTTGCACAGGTGTAGCTAATAGTTGTGTACCCTACAAATTTCCTATTCCTCGTTCTGTGAAGTTTCACTTACAACCCGTGTAAAGGTATCGCATCCGTTATATATATAAATATATATGTATATCTTATATATGTATAGTTATTGCTTCATTAGCTTAGTGAAGGGAGATATATTGGATTTTAAACATGATACAAAAATTTTAAAATTTGTCAAACACTAATATGTTTTAAAATAAGATAACATAGTGTATATTAACAATATTATTTCATGTATATCAATAGCCAAAAATGATTTTAACACTTAACAGCGATGACATCACAGGGGAAAATTTTTCCAGCAGCCAATCACTATAAACTTCAGGCATTCTTTGATTTATAAACTATGTTTGAATACATTAAAATTTTGAAAAATTATCGTAAGGAAATTAATATGATTATAAAAACTTTTTAAACCAAGATTGTGTTTTTCGGTTCTTATCCCTACATCTTAGAAAGCTGTGAAAGAATATTTCGAATTTGGAATTATAGAATAAATGTTGTATGCTTTACCCAGCTTTTAATACACAGATGGGAAAAAAATACCTCTAGTAAGTGATCACGTCGTTAAAATTCAGGCGAAAAACGAAGTTACTTACATTTACCTGACATTTTACAAGTAGCATATAACGTGTAGAATACGCCTTTTTCATAAATTAACAGCAAAAATTAATTTAATTTTAAGTGTATCTTTAGTGAAACATCCACAGTAATTAAAAAAAAAAGTACAATTCAATAACTTATATTGGAGGTTAGAATTGTTCCACAAGCTCTTGTCTACAATTTAACCCCACACGTAAATGTTAAATAAATGCGAAACGTATAGAGCAGCAAATAATCTTATTAACATTTATAAATAAAATTAATAACTAATGGATTAAAATTACATGCTTACAAGACACCGTAACCAATATCGTAACAAACGCGAAGAATGAGAAAATTTCTCGCCAAAACCTCTTGCGTGCTTTGCTAGCCCTCTGGGTCAAGAAACATGGAAAAAGAAGGAGCAAAGGGTAGTAAATATGCTTTAAGTAATAAACAGCCAATCGTAAAGCAGTTGTTTTTTTTCCCCAGAGCTGTCTGACAGCCACCTGCAGCACAAAGAGACCCTGTGCAAGGAGATACTACACCTTCTGGAGATTCTGCGTACTGGCCAGTGCAACATGAAAGGTAAGACCCGTTCACGATATTACAACTGTGTGTCCAAAAAATATATATATATTTATATCCTCTGACAACACCAATGAGGAATGTAATGTCTAAGCCAAATAAATAAAACTGAAGCACGTCTTTTATTTTCTTTGTTTACAGATAAGATACCTAAAAATTATCTATTGTTTTTAAAAAAAATATTTTTTTTCTGAAGGAATTTATATAGCTTAAAAAAACTGATGATGTTGTAAACTTGAAATCCACAACACTTTTTAGATTGTAACCCCCATTAGTAATAATTTAGTCTTGGATTTTTTTTGTGATATCTCAAACGGTGCCGAAGATTATGATTGATATAAACCAATAGGTGATTCACATGAAGCATTCCAAGGCTGAGTTATTTATTGACTGCATCTAATTTTTTACATATGTACATACTATGTGTATGTGTGCTAATAAATGCGTTATTTCAATTATTACATTAACTCTAATTTTGAAAATACAAAAAAAAAATACGTTCATTTTTAATGTTACTCGTGCATATTAATCTATTTAATAAAGTTCTAACACTGATGACTGATAGACAGCACTCAGCTTAAACCGGCGGGTATAGAAGCATGAAATATTGCATGTGAGTCCCTTATATAGCGCAGGTGAGCACTGAGAAGGATTTTTGAAAATTTTGAATCGTAGTTTGTCATTTTGAGAAGTTAGAAATATGGAAATTGGTGTTTAGACTTCTGTTTATAAACGAATGTTAGTTGTATCAGCGTTTTTTGGTAATTCGTCAAAAATGAGAATCAAATACTTTCCCGTCAGGCACAGGGCTAGAAAACAACATTTTCTGTGTAAATTATTTTGTTAATGCCAACGAAGTCGCTGCCACAGATAGTTTTCAATACGATTCTTGGTAATATTCACCAACTACCCTGGTGTTTTGGCATGGGCGTCTCTGACACATAAAGTTTAAGGGGGACATAAAATAAATTAACTTATTCAAAACTCCGTCGAGTTAAGTATAAAGTGCCTGTTTATTTTCAAACTATGCTTTGTATGTAATTTTTTATTTGACACACCTGATCTACTACTATGTCATCACTCTAAATACATGTATTTTATAAACATGGAAATGGTATAAATAAAACTACTGGATGTACTTGAAAATATTTTTTTTTGGGGGGGGGGGGGCGGGCGTGTCCCCAACGTAACCCCCCTCCCCTTCCGGGCCAGAGACGCTTTTTTTTTTTTTTTTGGACATCTGACAATGGGAACCGAACTGGTTTTCTGCGCAGTCGTCACGCGCACTCTACCTCCATGTTCCTTCATGGTGTAATTCAGCCGCACGCGCGCGTGTGTTGGCAGGCCTGATCTGCTACGAGCTGGCGTGCACCCTGCTGGAGCAGAGGAGGAGACTCTCGCAGGGCGACGGTGGCGCCGCGTCTCAGCGGCGGTGCGAGGTAGAAACACGCGGCGACTCCTCGTGGTCCCGAGTTACACTGAGAAGCCTGAAGATGTCCATCAAGTTCTGTCCCTGCCCGAACACGCCCGAATATCCACCATCAGGCCAACCTCGGAATTTGTTTTAATTTTGCGCAGGAAAAATTAATTCAAATATTAAAAGTGGTCGGTTAGGTTAGCTACCTTAAAACACTTTAAACCACTATGGACGGTTAGTTAGGTTAGTACAGCTACATTAAAATAAACAGAGAAATATAAATATATATATAAATAAACCCGAGGTTGGCCGAAGGTGAATATTCGGGCGTGTTCGGGCAGGGACAGAACTTGATGTACATCTTAGGCTTCCCGAGTTACTCTCTTTTCCTCCAGAGATTAGCCAACTATACAGATGGGGCATAAGGTCCGATTCAAGATGAGTTGGGTGAAACCAAAAGGGGAGGGGGGATTTCAGTGCACTACACGTACCGACATGGCGGTCGTTTGTTTACAAATGCATCAGCTGTACCTGTATTGGAGGTTAAATTGGGAGAAAAAAATGACAACTCATATAATTACATTTGTATTACGAAGACTCGTTTTAGACTTATAATATATATATATAACCAAATCAACCACTAATATTTTAATCTAAATTTCTTCCGATAAGCTTAACTGCAGTCGTTAATAAAAGCAGGCTAGAACAGCTGACACAAAAGGAAAAAAAAGGCCCACCATGTTGGTATGTAAAAATCAAGGGAAAAAAACGGCTTCACGTCTTACTGCTAATGCTCCATCAGTATCCTTTCCTAATCTCTGATTTTCTTAAGGTGGATTCACAATTAAAAATAATAAGCGAGTGCATAGCAGGCCAATCACACGACAGTGCACAAGACCCGTGAGAGATCGGTTCACAATTGGAATCTTACTGTTAATTTCAGCCAATGAAATTTCACGATTTATTCGACATCTGTTTGCAGTGCCAGTAAATAACTATGTTGACTACCAAACGATTATCCCGTGACGTCTGACCAAAAATTTATGAGCACAATTTTTTTTTTAAACATACAAAATAATTTGGACTCTGTAAAATTATCAGTTTTCTATTCTACCCACGAAATATATTTTTTTTAAATTTACATTAATTTGCTAGTGACTTATTTTTTATAGATATTAATATCAGTAATTCATTTCACGTTACGTTCACATCACGTTAATGTTATTGTTTAAGTCTTGTGGACACTGTCTCCACCACCAACTCCCCCCCCCCCCTTATCACCCACCCCAAACCCTTGATTGGGGATGCACCACAACGCTGAAATGCCAAATTGACCACAAAGCCGACAGCTAGAAAACTGCTGTGTACCACAACGCCGAAATACCACAACGCCGAAATGCCAAATTGACCACAACGCCGACAGCTAGAAAACTGCTGTGTAACACAACGTCGAATTACCACAACGCCGAAATACACTAACGCCGAAAAATGTCATTGCAGGACTGCCACAAAGGTTAGGTTAGGTTAGACTAGGTTAGGTTAGACTAGGTTAGGTTAGACTAGGTAAGGTTAGGCTAGGTTAGGTTAGGCTAGGCTAGGATAGGCTAGGTTAAGTTAGGTTAGGTTATATTACGTTAGGTTAGGTTAGGTAAGGTTAGGTTTGACTGTGGTATTTCTGTTATAAGGTACATTTAAGAAACACACACAAATTCAGTCAGTTGTTATTTCGGCGTTGTGGTACGCAGCAGCAGTTTTCTAGCTGTCGGCGTTGTGGTCAATTTGGCATTTCGGCGTTGTGGTATTTCGGCGTTGTGGTACACAGCAGTTTTCTAGCTGTCGGCGGCGTTGTGGCCAATTTCGACATTCGGCGTTGTGGCATTTCGGCGTTGTGGTGACGACCCAACTTGACTTCCAGACGGCGGGCCGGGAGGCGCGCGCCGCGCTGGAGCAGTCGGCGCTCATCTTCCAGGGAGACGCCACGGCTCCGGCGGGCCTCTGGAGGCTGCTGGACGAGACTTCGACGGCCGACCACTTGGCGTCGCCGGGGCTCTGAGCCCGGGTCCGCGATCCACACACAGAGGACGCCAAGACGTCGCGACGACGCAGTAGCTTGCAAAGCAGCGAGTTTCGCCAGACGTCACCAAACCCCGACACTTAAAATTATTTTTTTTTTTTGACGTGACAACGTCTAATAAATCTATGAACGCCTGCTGCACGCACGAAAAAGTGTCCCGTTACGCACATTGTCCCGTTACGCTGTGTTCCCGTTACGCTCATTGTACGCTTGCCGCCGCATCTATCTCTCTTCCACTCGATTGGAACAACCATCGAATTTAACTTTTTCGAGGCACATTAAACTTGAAACACACCCGTTCGTTTCCTACTTTTCCTACCATCGTCCTATCCTCAACAGAATAGCGCAGATTGGAAGAAGTTAAATAGCAAACACGTATAAAAGTTATAGTTAAAATTATCTTTTCTTTGAAGTAATAAGCATATTTGAATTAATGAGTGCAAATAAAAGTAAATTTATCAATTACATTGTAGATTTAATTTCACTCCTTCTTTGTATCCATACAAAATAGTGATAATTCAATAAAAATGATTCTATTTTATTCATAAAAGTATGCAATCATTTCATCAATGTTTTGTTATGACGTTGTCACGTTAAACTATCGTCCGTAAACCGACTTTACAGACAACCAATTTTTTTGTTGTTGTATATAAGACAGAAATATTCACGTTAAACTACAGATATGTGTAAATTTTGTGTATTTACACGAAAACAACTGTATCAATTACAAAAAAAAAACATTCTGGGTTCGGATTATAAACCTGGTACTTAATGCTCCAGTTGCTACAATAGTTAAAAGATAATTTGTAAACCGTATCCCTGAATAGCTTTCCAGTATCAGCTGTGCGCATTAATAAGCACAATGAAAATAAATAAAAGTCCAATTATTGGTTATTCTATCATCTTTTCCCGTGTTTTTTTTTTTTTTAAGTATGCTTGAATGAATCGTCAAATTAAAATATAAAGATACTCAGTATTATTTTGAAAAAAAAAAAAGGTATTTCATATATGCTTAAACAACCGTAGATATGTGTTGTAGATAGTAATATATATTTCTTGTAGTATTACAAATTATTTCTTGGCAACTGGTTTCCAAAGGAATAGTTTGTAAAAGTACAGAAATTTTTCTCTGTGCTCGCTCACGGATGACACCATGGAGACTACGTAGGTAGTGTTGCTAACCAAATGGTTTAGTATAGCGAAAAAAATATTTTTTTGTTTGAATTGATGAAGATTAAGCAAACACACGGTTTTGTTGGGTAAGAGTTATGATTTATTTAGCTGAACTAAATATTCGTTTAAAGTGTTGACTCAACCAAATAATTGGTCGGTACAACAAATTAATTTTAAACAAACAATTTATTTATGCCAACACTTATCGTTTGTCTGGCGCTTCTAACGTTTAGTATGATCAAATAAATATTTGGTAGAATCAAACAGATATTGTTTGAATGAAACAACCAGTATGCAAACAAATTTATTTGGTTCCTAGAACCAACCCTTTTTCTCAGTGTGCCACGAAACCTTCCATATGGGAGGTTGCGCTATCCAGTAACATCCACATTGGTATCTTCGCCTCCAAACACGCCCTAAAACTTGACCTGGGGAGAATTACCTCAAAACACACAACGCCCTCAAAACTGTTCCACATCGGGTTTCATACGTAGCTACCTACTTGCAAAAACAAAATTATTCATATCGTTTGAAGGGCACATTGAGATACTTAAGTTCCACACATGGGCGAAATTTCTGAATGTATACAACTGTAATAATACTGTCAAGGTGGTTTTAGAAGTATCAAATATTAATTAAATTGTAAAAAAAAAACGTTAATACTTAATTATAACCGTCGATCATTCACAAAAAAAAATGGTATTTATGTTAACGATCCAAGTTGTAACAACCTGTCAATAACGGTAGGTGCCATTTTCTCTGTACGGCAATGCACGGATGAGACAGACTGTAGACTCTTTTCTTCCCCCTACCAACTCTTCAATCAGATCATCCTCTGTCTCTTGTATTCTCTCCTACGATACAAGTGCAGTGAAAACCACATCCCGCGCGTCTGAACCCAGGGTTTCCCCTGTGTCCGCGCAGGTTTTACCTGGGCCCGACTTAAGCTGGGTTTACGATTGATTTCCTTAAGAATTATAACTTAACATCGAACACACGATTAAGTCAAAACTACATTTTCCAGTTTATGATTGACATAGAAGTCGTTAATTCTAACCAATCACAGCACAAAACACATGGTCGGCCATTGTTCGAAACGGAGAAGCAGGTTTGAAATAGGTTATTGACAAATGGGATATATATTTTTCGAAATGGATGATGATTACAAATGACAAATATACGAATTCTAACCCAAAATACTGCCTCGCTCGGTCCAATAATAAGACATAAAATTCCGGTTGAAAGGTTCCGGTTTGTTGTGATTGGTCGCTTCCCTTAAGTCTTAACGAAAAATATAAAATATAACCATTTCTGTTAAGTCTTAAGTCATCATATGGTTCGCACACGACCCGTCAAAATTCACACACGACAGTCATAAACCATTCCACTAGTTTACATAGAGTCATGTGGTAAGTATCCGACTAAGTCTTAAGTCTTAAGTCTTAATTTTCAATCGTAAACCCACCTTTAACATGGTTTCACTCTGGAGTTGAGATGGTTTTGGGCTCTGGAGACGGGATGACTTCGGCGCGGCCAAGTGGCCTACTCAGCTGAAGTGGCGAAGAAGTGGCATGAAGAGAACACCAGGATATGCTTGACCCGGTGCTGGCGGAACGTGAACAAGAGCTACTACACCCAGCGATGATGAACTGGTTCAAGACAGAAATCTGGCTAAATCTTTCAGGCCGAAATGCTTGAGAAAACCAAAATTCAAAACACAAAAATTAGGATTCCCGTATAAAATTGTAATTCGATAAAATAAAACTACTGAAAATTTTTAAAAAATTCTAAACTTGCCATAAAATTACTTAAAAATGGCACGACAAAAAACCATGAACACAAGAACAGACTGAAAAATCAACCAATATCAACTGATGTCAAATGCTACACGCCTAGACAGCACAAAGAAAGAAGAAATTTAGTAAAAACTACAACACAGACGCACTCAATTGGCTGACAACGACGAGACAGTTGCAACAAGAACAGTAAAAACAGACCAACAACAACCCTGGACAACACATCGAGCATCGACGCACAGACGAACCCAACAGCCAATCTGGACAACATAGTTTTATCGTCTCTGTTTCATCTAGAAAATGGGTGGCCAACTAACTGTTAAACACTGTGAACCAGTTACGAAAATTAAAAAAAATATAGCTGGTGATTGTTATCTTGTAAGAAATTTTTAGTTTCAAAAAAAAAAAAACCAACCTTCTTACACTCTTTCAACCCGCACCCCCTTTTCACACACAAACGTCCCCCAACCCCTTTTGATTTTATACCATTTTGGTTAGTAACATAACATCAGTGTCCAAATACAGCGGAACGATATATGGGTACATACACATCTCTAATGAATGAATTTAGGCATAACGTCTCGATGAGTTCGGCGTCCTTGAAGATAAGAGGGATATAATTTTTTTTAGCGTATTATAATATTTTAAACATGCATAAATCATGGGTTGAAAATGAAGTTTTTTTTACTAGTGTCTGATCATGTCTTCAATGGATACTAAGAATGAATTAATGGGTTTATGATAGCAAAAATATGACACCCAACCCCGTGAATTGTTCATACAAATCCGTCACAATAACTGGATCCGACGTCAGAGTTGAGAGCTTAGAGTTGCGAGTTACAAAAGTGTGCAAAAAAATAGGTAAAAGTATGCGAAATAATGTAAACGTTTACAGAAGTATTGGGAACTATACGAAATCATGCGCTGTTGCTGTAAAGATGTTCCAATTCAAAACTTTGTTTTTAAACCTAGCGACATTGACCAATATTTTTTACTTACGTTACGCAAGTTACTCTACTGACCGTACAAAAAAGTTTCCGTTCTAATAACTGAAAATGCACGAACACGATTATTCGTGTGTCTGAATCATCATCACTGAATATTAGGTTCCTCTTTCAACTGACCACATTGTTGAGACACGTAGTTTTCAAATTTTAACATTTTCTTGACTAAAAGAACACGCCTAGAAATAATTCGAATGTGACCGAAATGTGCTCGTGTTGGGCGTTATCATCAGATCGCGGGATTCGATGACCTTCTGCGGCGAACGGGTCGTGACCCGCAGACCCGGTTCACGCCCGTCACGGCCCGAACGGGTCGAGGATGTCTGCATTTTGTACACGAGCCGCCAAGAGCTCCCGCCCCGCGTTCCATTTCTCCACGACGCACACCATGCGCGGCTTGAAACACGTTCCGTTCGTCACGGACACCGGTTGAGCTCCCAGCACATAAAATAAAGTATGCCGCTTTGCCATTGTCAAGTTGCGCTCCATCAACTCCTGAATGCGTGTAGCACAAATTTAAAAATATTCTACATCATTTACACGCTACATAAGTTTTGAAAAAAAAATCATTATAATATATTTTGTTAAATATTTCGCCTGACTAATAGTCTTGCTTTCACAAGATATTTTTTTCTGTGTTTCTATATATGGGTAAATATGTTACGTTTTCTTCGAGAGTCACGGAAAAAAAATTGGGATGGAGGAGGTGTCTGCAGAGATTTTCTTTACCCGATAGTACTTGTATGCTGTTAAATGGCTTAAGAACTATATACACTGGTATTCTAACAATAAAATCTTGATTACTAACATTAGTTTATTCCACTTAACCCATTTGAAATGCCTACCAACAGTACGAGACTTAAGAAATAGGCACAACGAACATACAAGGACACAACATAAACATAAGACAACACAAAGGACAAAGAACAAAACACATGAATTAGTTACACCAAAGCTTTGCACAGATCGACTAAACATTACAGAGAAGATTACCTACACCAAAAAGTAACTTCAGTGTAAAACAGAAACATAATAATGGATACCAATAAAGCATTTTTAAATATGCTACTTAACTAAATTGCATGTTTTTATTATTAAAGTTTGAGACTATAAATTGTATAAATGCAGGGACCGGAAAGTTACTTTTAAAAAGTAACTCAGTTACAGTTACAAATACTCCAATGGAAATGTAACCCTGTTACAACTACAAGTTACACTACTGAAAATAAACCAGTTACAGTTACAGTTCTGAGAAAAGTAACTGTAAGTTACTTTAACAGTTACTTTGTGAAAAACTAAAAATGTGATACGTAATATTGTTATAATTAAAAGCTACTAAAACATATTGTGTTTTGTAAAGATATATGTTTATTTAAACTGAAAAAAATTTAAATAGGTCTTAATTTACATTGAGTAATTAGTTCACACTACAAAATTGTTTGCAGCACCACACAACAAGCACTTCACAATAAGGTTATATTTATCACTCGACCGAACTTCGAAAAAATTAGAATATGAAGGCTACGGCAACGAAAATTCTGGACTGCTTTTTAGGCTTCTCGCTTCATTAGATTCTGTCATTGCTTTCGCGCATGTGCACAGCAACGAGCACAGGTAGGTTAATTAATTAAACAGCACAGCAGTAAACCCGCATGTCGCAAATATTAAATAAATGACAATGAAAATACGAGCGCAGGCTAGCCAACAGCAGTTTTACAAGTACAAGAAATACCATCGCAAATAATATGCTTGTCGGGATTTTCATTCTGGGATTGAAAAAATCAACAAATCGTTGTTCGTTCAATAAGAAATACATTTAAAAAATGTAACGCAAGAAGTAACGACAATTATCGTTACTTTAAGGCAGAAAAATGTAATTCAGTTACAGTTACAGTTACAGTTACAGAAAACTTAATATATTGCGTTACCACGATCGTTACCATAAAAAGTAACTGTTACAAATAACGTCGTTACTAGTAGCGCGTTACTTCCAGTCCCTGTATAAATGTTTTTGTCAAGGGTGCACAAGAACGACAGCAATCGAATATTAATTTGAGGGACACGTAAACCAGTATTGTGAAGTATATAATTGCATTTTATTTGGTGTATTTTTTTAAATAAAGAAGGCATCTAATTGAGATCTGCAATCGGAAAGGAGAGTTAAAGATGGATTTGGAAGATTTTTAGAATTAATTAGAATTAATTATTTGAATTATTTTATTCTGTGTACTTTCAATTTTGTTAATATCAATAGTCTTTACGTGATTCCAGATGATTGAGCAGTATCAGTGAATAAAAAAAACTGCAAAAAATCTGGCTTGAGATAGAATTCTATCCTTGCTGAAAAAAATTCACAAGCTGGCAGAAACTGTTTTTTTTTGTTTTTTTTTTATTTTTCTTGTAATTTTTTTTTTTTTTTTTTTTTCCCGCTGATTATTGTTTAGGAAAACGTACGTTCATTTTTACAGTGTGCTCCTGATTATTCATCTTAATATTTTGTTGGTTTTATCAATGTGCTCCTGATTATTCATGCCAATATTTTGTTGGTTTCTCTAAGTTCAGGTCATTCATGGCGACGCTTCTGTTGGTTTTCTCCGAGTGCTTCTGGTTATTTCTGAGAAATATATCTCTGTATGAAACATTTTTTTTTTTTACTTAATGAGAAATTCAATTTTATTCAGAGTTACATTTAAATAGTGGATTTCTGTTACTAAATAGGCACTTACTATAATTTTATCAGATGGAATTCAAACAAAAAATAATCATTATTCATTCAAATAATATGCCTTAAGATGGCTGAATCACGCCAGAAAAACTTCCTTCTCCTTGGTGTCCAGCGAAGCCCTCCTCCTCTTGCGATCGTGAGTGAGCATCCCGCATCCCACATGAAATAACGAGTGTCTGTACAGCATGTCAAAAGAAGAGATCCGTGACTTATGCGATTACTATGACTTGAGACAGCTGAGAAAAATTAATATGCGAGACGAATTTCCTTCTCTTTGATGTCTAGCGAAGCCCTCCTTCTCTTGCGATCGTGAGTGAGTATCCTACGTCCCACATAAAAACAATGACTGTCTGTACAACACAGCATGTGGCGACATCTGTTGCATGAATCGGGACTACTTGCAACAAGTTATTTGTGTGAGATAAATTACTCTCGCTGCTGAATGGAACTAGTGTAGCCAGTTGCAGCCTTGTAAACTCGTAGTCTCGTAGCCTTTGTTGCCATGTAATCTCGTAGCCATGTAACCTTGTAACCTCGTAGTCTCGAAGCTAGTTGGAGCCTCATAGACTAGTAGTCTCATAGTCCTGTTGCCTTGTAGCCATGTAGCCTCGAGTCTCGTGGCTTCATAATCTCGAAGTCTTGTAGTATGTAGCTTCGTGGCCAAATGTTGCTTGAGCAGTTATGCCTAAGACAGCTGGAGCCGATTACTTTTGGAGCTAATGACTTTTAGAGCCAAAGACTATTGGAGCCGATGATAGTTGGAGCCAAAGACTGTTGGAGCCGATGACTTTTGGAGCCAAGACTGTTAGATCCAATGACTTTTGGAGCCAAGACTGTTAGATCCAATGACTTTTGGAGCCAAGACTGTTAGATCCAATGACTTTTGGAGCCAAGACTGTTAGATCCAATGACTTTTGGAGCCAAGACTGTTAGATCCAATGACTTTTGGAGCCAAGACTGTTAGATCCAATGACTTTTGGAGCCAAGACTGTTAGATCCAATGACTTTTGGAGCCAAGACTGTTAGATCCAATGACTTTTGGAGCCAAGACTGTTAGATCCAATGACTTTTGGAGCCAAGACTGTTAGATCCAATGACTTTTGGAGCCAAGACTGTTAGATCCAATGACTTTTGGAGCCAAGACTGTTAGATCCAATGACTTTTGGAGCCAAGACTGTTAGATCCAATGACTTTTGGAGCCAAGACTGTTAGATCCAATGACTTTTGGAGCCAAGACTGTTAGATCCAATGACTTTTGGAGCCAAGACTGTTAGATCCAATGACTTTTGGAGCCAAAGACTGTTGGGTGCATTGTTTCACACCGCACCTTGCGACCGATCGTATCCCGGTTATAAGATCGTATCACTGCGACGAGATCGTATCCCCGCTGATTTGAATATCCGTGCACATGTAAGTCCTTCTCGTTAAATGTTCTTTCTTTTTGTCGAATTTTCGACCAATGTGTGCACTTTTCGTAAAATGTGCTTCTTTTTGTCGAACTTTCGTCCAAATGTGCGTCCTTTTCGTTTTATGTGCTTCATTTTTTAATTAGCTTTCAAATCTGCTTATTTTTTTTAATGAGCATCTAAATGTGTTTCCTTTTATTTTTAGTGTGCTTCTTGAATGTGCTTCCAAAGTGCTGCCTTTTTTGTCGAATGTGCCTCCAGATGTGCGTACTTTTCGTTAATTTTGCTTCCTATTTTTTACTGTGCTTCCTATTAAGCTTCTTTTTTTTTCTATGTGCATCGACAAGACTTGAGTCAGAACATGATGGACCTCGTGGTTCGGAGATGCCTGGTCTAAACGTTTAACATTGAACATGACCTGTTTAAAATGTTGGTCGTATATCGGTGAATAATAGGTACCTCTTAGTTTCGGAGATTCTTGGCCTATGCGCATTGTTTTTGTACATGAACTCTTTAAAATGTTCGCCGAGTATCGACGAAAAAAAAAAGATACCTCTTGGCTACTGACTGGATGTGTTTGACCACTTACATCGGATGCATCTGGCTACCAACTGGATGTGGCTGGTCACCTGACCACTGGATGGACGTGTCTGGCCACAGGATTGGCGTGCCTTGTCACCAAACTGGACGTGATAGCCTTTCCAACCGACTGGTCATGCATGTTTGGCCAAACCGACTGATGTGTATGGTCAGCGACTAAGGCGTAGCTGGTCAATCAACGTACATATGGAAATGTGCTGAAAACACATTGTCAAGGTATGCAAAGGACTCGCTTCGCCTTCTAAGAAGACTTAAGACATCGAGAAACGTAAGAACTTTTTTTTTGTACCTACTTGTAGAATTTCTGTAGTAAATTTTTATTTGTAATTTTGTTTTTTTTTTCTCAAACCTGGCATATTTTGTAATTTTAATTATATCTTCATTTATTGCATCAAGCAAGGATCGAACTGAGGTGATTTAATTAATCATTATTTTAACAAGCAATTTTTTTTTAAGATTTTTGGATTTTTTTTCGAATTTATAGCTTAAAAATTTACAGACTTTCAGGATGGCGACCAGATTTCAAGATGGCGACTGCCTCAGTAATAAATGAATACTGCGCTCTAGATGGTAAAAATTAAGCTAATGTGGCAGCGGCACACTCTAGCATAAGAAAAAAATATCATGGCAGCGACCTCCAGCAGATGGATATCATTACATCATACTGACTGATGTAATATCTGCTTTTGGATTAACAGTGGGAGGTCAGTTTGACAGTGGCTTTCATGGAGGAAGGATATTTCGTCATTTTTAATCGAATACCCTCGCTAAGTTTAAACCCAGTACCTTTTTATAAATTTAATAGTACAATGTAATTTTATAGATTTTTATGAATTTTAAAAATTTTCCATTCAAATCGGACAATAATTACAGATTTTCAAGATAGCGGCTATTTTTCAAGTGGCGAAATTTTTTAGATAAAAGTTAATTAATTTTTTTATAAATTTTAAATTTTTTCAGTAAAATTGGATAAAATTATACATTTTCAATCCATCTTAGCTGGCTGCTGACACGCTCCATCAATTCTTCGAATGGTACAGAATACCGAACATGTCTGTCTCAGCACGTCCATGCGAATGTGCCAAGATATTCATGGGCCTGTCCCGCAGATTTGGGCAACGTAACTGTCCTGCTTGTGGCATAGGGAAACTCACTTGTTGGAAATTGACTAGTCCGATCACACTTTCCTAGCAGGCTGTGCACATGAACATTCTATTTCTGAAATTCAGAAACTTATGCACATCTGGGCATGTATTGTTACACTCCTCAGTCATAACAGAGTAAACCCAAGTTATGTTACAACTTTGTTTTGCTTAATTTGTGTTTTGGTCTTTTGGGTTTTTTGTAGTTTTCTTCTACAGACATACATGTGCTTAGCAATGGCGTATGTCCAAAAGCTTACATCGAGTCATGCACTCCCATTGCACAAATCTTTCAAAGATAATAACTTTGTTACAATTCACTATTCTGATGACTGGGGGCAACAAGTGGATCTTTTGGTTTCAGAAGGCAAAATAATGATTTCGTCTAAATATTTGTACCTCTGTTTTTATTTTACTTCTGATTATTTTCACATTTGATATTTTATAAATTGATTAACAAAAAAATATATAAAATGGATTTATATTCACATTGTTAAAAGAATGGGCTGGCCCTTATTAGACACTTAAATAGATCTTTAACATAATTTAAGTAAAAGTCGTAACAATAAAATGAGTCGCAGTCCCAGGATCTTTAAAGTCCTGATGAAAAATTGCTGGCTGTCTGATCTGTTCAAAGTCGTGATTCCATGCTAGTCCAAAAAGGTTTTTAAAAACTGAAGAGCTGGCGGTTTGAAGGTTGCTAGACGAAGTGGAACAGCTGACGGGACGTCAAAGGGCCTTGGTAATCCGGCCTGTAGAGACTGATATGGTCCTTGGAATGTGCCCGGTTCTTGAAAACTGGTCCGGTACTTGTACCCTGGTCCGGTACTTGTACCCTGTCTGTGAACAGAGCCGAAACACATATGTTCAGGACTGATTCATTAGACAGTTGGTGAAATAGGCATAAAATGCCTTCTAGTCACGATGATGGTCGGGGAGTAATGGTAGTAGAAACTCACCAACCAGGATCTGCCTGGGCGTTGAGCACACGGACCCATCGCGGATGTTTCATGATTTTATGATGACTATAACATGACTACTTCTACGAGATAGATCTATACGGACTGACTAATGCCTATACACTACCGTTGTGGGAATTATCCCTTATCTAGTTGATCACATCTTAAAAGAAAAACGGAGAGGCGTCCTGATGATGAAGATGCGAAGTAGTCAGCCCAGAATCGCGGCGCGCAGTTCGTTTGGGGTGGCAGAGACTCGTAATTAAAAGGCGACATTAAAGAAAGAAAGGGGGGAGGCTTCGGCTTTCGGACCGAAAGGTTCCGAAGATTACCGAGGCGCTTGTCAAGAAAAGCAGACTTCGATATCTCGAAGTTGGTGGTACTGCCCGATGTCAGAGCGACCTACTGAGGGGTAGCTGAACCGAGTAGAGGTCGACTCGCACGAGGCCACTGCTAGCAGCATGGTGCTTATGGAGCGGACTAAACCAGTGCTCGTTCAAACTCCCAGGGGAAATGATTCGCAAAACTACCGCCAGGTAGCATAAGCATGTACTTTTGGGACTAGTATCGTGGCCTTGGGGAGAGGCCGACCCTGGCCGGGGTTAGTGGCCGGTCAAAGCCCTGGGCCAGTGTTCCCAGGAAAACTTGGTGGGGTGGGGTGGGGGGGGGGGGGGCTGCTGATGACAGTGGGAAAGAGGCTCTACATTACCCGGAGGCATGACTGAACATTGGTGAAAATGGTTCGCATCAGGAGAGGTCTTAGAATAAGCCTGCCCTGAGAGTTTTCAGGACTTAGCAGTTCTCATCACGGATCGGAGGCGAATTACAGACGACGTTTGTGCGCCAAGGCGGGGATAAAACAATACACGGACTGACTGGTAAAGGAGTCGGCAAAATCGGATCTAGGGCTGGGAAAACTTGGGGAGACAGGTCTGACAAAGATTGAATAAGGGTGTACAGGAGGAGGAAAAAGTTTAAGTTCTTGCAGCAAAAGAATGACTGGTGACATTATTTAATTAAAAAAAAAATTCAGATTAAAAATTTTGCCAAAAATACTAGTTGGTGGCACAGTATGGTGCCTCATCATGCCACACCTGTGACAGTACACTAGCTCGTCGAACTGTCCTTCAAACTAGGTCGCGCCGCACTTCATAACTGTCCCCTCACACTGTCCTCGCATGGCTTCAGTTTGATTTTGGTCTCAAATATGCACACTAAATCCATATAGCTATCTGGACTGTTATTGTGTGCGGACGGTTGGCGAAACTCCTTACAAAGTTCATCCATATCAATTGCTACATGTGCGCCACTCTGCATTTTGCTCTCAGCTGTTCTACTGGAGCAGTGGGCCAGGGTGTCGGTGACACCATGTCTTCGTTCAGCTTTCGCCCGGTCGAAGTTGGCTTCATGCGCACTCGCTCGCACTCAGATCATGAATGGAGGCTTGCAGCATGAGTCACACTGTAACTATCACATCTTATTAGGTGCACCAGTCCTTTTGTGCTTCTTCCTGTCGCGCTGGCTTCCTTCAAAGTGCATATTTCCCTACTCGAGCCTGTATTACACTTATTTTGGCATTTTAGAAATTTAAAGTTTTTCATTTACACAAGTTGGGCGCCAATTTGACGTGGGTCCAGTTGCCTCCCTATGCATTCAAGTATAAAGCACAAGGGTTCTCAGGGGTATATGACGACCACGTGGCTGGAGGCAGTGGTGTCGGCAGTGGAACTCCCTGAACTGTTCAGACCATTCAGGATGCATTAACTTACAGAATAAAAATCACGACTGTTATGATGTTGGATTTATTGAATACGAAAAACCCTTTACATGTTGCTTTCCATGTCCTTTCCTGTTTTGCTTTGAAGTTTGGAACTCGTCTTGGTGCATCGCTTATTCACAGGAAGTCGAGTTACAAACTATTATGACCCTATCTCTTTAACGGGCATAATGTCCAGCCTCTTCGTTGTAAGATGGGCAGAGGGCCCCATAAACCCATGTATCACATGGTTGCTATGCAGCTCGCTGCAAACCCTCAGTTAATGATGCATTAATAAGTTTGGTTGCATATGAAACCCGGAGGCAGTCCCATGCGGGCGAAACAAGATACAGCCTTATACTAGACCATCTTATGTGGAGGCGGATCAACATTCATGGTCCGTTTTAAAATAATAAAATTATGTAGATGTCAAAATATGTCCCAGGGGAGCAAAGTACAATTAGTTGAGTGACCGGAGGTGTCTGACCGATTCGGCGGAGGCCAGACATGGAGCAGATAGAAATGGATTCAAATATACTTACACTATTGCTGCTACACATTGATGGCAGGAAGATCAAGGCCCGTGGTGTGTGGACACATCTGGCCTCGGCGCCGGGTGAAGGACTGACGCCGACTGACAATGCTCCTCAATGTCGCATAGATCTCTATGCCTCATCAACGTCTCACGAATGCGTGTGCACCGAACGCGCTCGTGCGCGCACCGGAGTGTAGAAAGTGCAACGGGGCGAACGCCAGGTAACAAGTGCTTCGTCGGCGGAAGGATCCGGCCGGGTGTGGCATATCCCTCCGCCGAACTACAACAAATGTAATGTATGTATTTTTCCACAGGATATTATTAGACATTATTTTCATTATTTAATATTTTATTTCTTTCAAAATTATGTTTCACTGTGCGCCTTGTCCCGAACCTGGCCGGTTCAGTTTCCCGCGAAAATCACTTTTCAGCGGGAGGGCTGGCGAGGGAGGGGGGTCGTGCGCGGTGACAGTGGCAGTATCCTTCCGGAGCTCATAGAAGCCGGCAGCCTCCGCGCAACACGGGACAAGCAATTTTTATTTTCACTGATATGTAGTTTCAATAGTCGTAATCTTTCGCAAACATTTTCTTTCAGTTCTGTGGTCGGCCTCGACTTACCAAGTGGTATTTAACTTAAATTATTCAGTGCTCCAAGACGAGCATTCGTTGTAATACATAAGTACTGTGTGTGAACTACGAGATGTTACTTCGGCGCTTCACGCGATAACTTAGCCGGCTAACTAGTTTCAGCCCGTACGGGGCAGCCAGTAGGCAACACGTGCAATCAAACTTACTAACGCATCAATTTCTGGGACAGGCCTAAGAGTCAGGTAGCATCGCCGGAGTTACGAGCCTACATTTTTTTAGCCCAGTGTACTATGTAATTTGTAATTGTGAAGTGTAATTTTTTAATCGGGTTTATAGTACCGTCAGTTGGGGTAACATTGGCCCTTTGAGGGTAACTTTGGCCCAAGACAAAAAACATGTTAAACCATGTTACAACTCTTCCAAATATTTATTAGATGTGATGATACATATGTAACATATGTAACATATGTATCATCACATCTAATAAATATTTGGAAGAGTTGTAACATGGTTTAACATGTTTTTTGTCTTGGGCCAAAGTTACCCTCAAAGGGCCAATGTTACCCCAACTGACGGTATGTCATGTTAGGGTTTGTTTTGTAACCACCGCATCGTGTTCAAGTGTATGACCTTACTGGGTAATAGAATCGTGAGCCGCCACTGAGTGAGTGGTCGCGCGTGTGACGATTCAATTCGGGACAACCGTTACGGCCAGGATGGGCAGCAGTATGTATAGGGCTGTGCCAGAATAAATTAATCAGACATCAGTCAGTATTTTCTTGTTCTCTTTCAGGCGTCCCGAGTGGCCAAAACAGCTCGGGGGGGCCTACTGTGTTGAACCACTGCCTCTAGCCACAAGGCCGAACCTACCCTGAGATTCCAGACAATACTAAAATCACGTAAATTTTCATAGAGGTGGCGGGGTTCGCGTCAGGACGACTCTTGTGTCCACTGGGAAGTATGTGCTGCCCGGGGTCTTGTTGGCGTGACAAGTGCACAAAGCATGTGAAGCGAATCTCACCAAGAGTTAGACATAATTGCATGGTGAATGAGCATTACATTAGTGAATTCGTTATTAAATCATTATTAAATGTATTATAAAAAATATATATTACATTTGGAAACTGTGGGTTGGTTGGAAGAATACAGACACACTCTTGGAGGAGCAATACATGACTGGAAGTCAATAGTCGCACGGACGGCTATCGCCACTTCGGTGGCATGGGCCGTTCAACAAATTACACCTGTGTCTCACTGCACGCATGGATGTGTTCGTTGCACATATGCAGTTGAGACATCGATGAGGCATAATGGACTGTGTGCCCAGATGGTGCACTGGCAGCCGGCATCAGTTTTTAATGTGTAATTAACTTTTGTATAGCAATTCCTTAGCATTATATAGATATAACCATTATCGAAGAGAAGGAAAGTTCAATGTTTCCGACATCTTATATGATACAAGGTTTTGTGAACCCAATGATTTTTCTGGGCACAAATTGTATTTTTTTTGTTAATAAAAAGACACATAATATAGCTTTATTGTTGTGACCTAACTCAAATTAATCATTTATACTTCTATAAATCATATATAAAAGCCTGTATATAATTGTGTTAATACTTAATACTTGCTTCTAATCAAAGGAAAGTTTTGCCATAAATATTAGTTAAATAATACAATGCTCTTCAGTAATAAATTATAAAATTAGAGATTACTCTCTATGTAAAATTTAACCTCAAATAATACTAGTTCCAGTATTAACAATAACATTTCAGATTGAGGATACATATTAGTAGTTTTCTAAAAAAATTTAATTATGTAGCAATATTCTGAATATTTAAAATATAAATATGGCATTCAAGATATTTACTCAAACAGAATATTAAAAAAAACAAACAATTATTTTGAACTAGGTATAATATATACAGTATTTTTATATTTTAACAGTAAACAAAACCACTTGTTTTTTAAGTTTCATAAATATTAATTTTAGCAACACCTACAAAAAATATTCGAACTAACTCTTCGCAAGGGTTACAGCTAATGTAAATAAACGACAACATTTAATAGATAGAACTCTAATACACAAAATACGCCATCTTGTTGTAATTTATTATGTTCCTGAATATTATATCTGTGACACATGAATTTAAAAATTTTGCTTTACTTAAAGAATTGTATAAAGTTAAACTGAATTGTTCTCATTAAAAGTAATAGGCCACCATACATTAAATATTTTATAAAGTTTAGTCATTGATGGTTCGAATTTAATTGATTTTTGTGAAAATTTACAACTGTAGGTAATAAAAATTTATCAACAGAACTTTTGACATGACAACATCTAAGGCACGGTTTTATGACCTCCGGCTAAATCTCAGGTTAGCTAGGACCCAGGTTAGGCTAGCCACAGGTTAACGAACGAGGGTTTTATTATGACCCCTACTTAGCCTGCGGTTGGCTAACCGGAACCTGACGAAGCGTGTGGTGTAATAATGGGTGTGTTGGTAATGAAATAAACCAGAATTTGGTATCTTTTGTTGCAAGACAGTTTTTTTCTGGTAGAATGTTAGTCAGCTGTTTGTTTGTATTGTGATTCGGAATGATTATAACTGCAGTAAAGAAATATGCCGCGAACGTTATCTTGCAACAGATATAATTTAATTAACCAAAAACTACTTCGACATCAAACCTGCTTTGTATTAAACCATAAAATTACAATTTAAGATTCAAAACCGTGTGTTTTCAACTTTACTCTTGTATTGAAACTCATGATTTTGTTAGGTTTGACGTCGTACCGACCATGGCCTTTAAGCCCGTGCTCCGCACCGCCAGTACCATATCCCGTTTTCGGAGCGCGCCCCTTGCCCAGCCGGATTGAGTCAGGCGAGCGCCCCGGGCGTGACCTCAATAGACAACAAACCTCATTAACAGTCACCGCGGCCACTGGCCTTAATTAAAATTCCCGTGACTATGATAGTGTCAGATTAGAAGAAATCCAACTAAAACGGCTCACAGTGAGACAATATGTTGATAAATTTACAGTCGCCAACTTGATGCCACAATTCAAATAATTAAATACTACTATAAAACAGTTGTTAAGTCTTAAGCACACAATTACCAGGTGCTACCTTTTAATTGAGCACCTGGAACGTGTTTTTAGCTTATAATAGAGCAAATTAAGTTAATATAAGTTTTTTGACGCCGACTCACAAAGAAGAGAAAGTTTCAATTCCTTGCGAGGCGGCCATGTCCGGCAGTCTCGAACCACTCCGCGCCGGGAACAGACGTGTGTCCGTGGGCAGCATCCAAGTTTTCTTTCTGTGATCATTTTATTCTGCACTAAATATTTAAATTTAAACCTCTTATTAATTCATAAGCTGCCCACGTCGACTCGGCGCGTATTTTACGGAACCGGGTCTATCCCGACCGTCTTCATCGTGATACCGCGCTGCAGATCGTATCACTCACGTAAGTGTTTCGCCGAATTTAGGAGCCCGCTCATAGAGCCCCCCCTGCACCCGTTAATGTTCGGCGCTGGCCGTCTCCAGCGAGCATCGACCCGCATCCCGCGAGACTGCCGCGGTAACCATTAGTGTCGCGTAGTGTTATGTTTTTTCTGTGTTAATTGTGTAAGGCTAGACGTCGCCAAGTGTTGGTGAGAGTGTTTTGTAGCGGGACTAGATTAAAGGTAATTCTCACCAACTCGTGTATACTAATTTTCCGGAGTCTCCCGTCCTCCACACGGCCGAGCGGCCTTCACAATCAAGGGAGAGCCATTCAGGGTAGATTCAAGCCGTGTACCTGGCGGGGCACGCGGGGGCAGAGTACCCACGACCCAACACCAACGGCCTAGCAGCCCGCTAGCCTGGCGCCCCTCCGGACAACAAGAGCACCGCGACGCCCGTAGCGCCCGTCAGGTACCCCCCGGGCCTTTCACATAGGTCGGGTGACGGCAGTTATAGGTATATTAAGCCAAAACTAACGAAGTAATTCTATACAAACAAATAAATAGGGATGACATTTTTGCTAGAGAACACTTATTTCTTTCATAAATGTATTTCATAATCAAATAATAGACTCTGTTTCGGTAAAATACTTGTCGATTTTCATTTCACTGGTGTAGGTTTATTTTTGTACTAATAGTTTCATATCACAATGACGTCACTCGGCTTCTGGTCCCTATTTCCCCGTTTACTAGAAATTCCTGTTGTGCACGTACTGCTCTCGTCGGAGAGGTGTGGGTCCAGGCCAATGTGGCCGGGACCGGGGAATACAGGACCTGGAGGGAGTGAGAGGAGGTGAGGAAGAATGTTAGGCAGATTTACAGGACCACTAGATGTTACAGTTCCACGAGCCCCTTTATTGTATCCTGAGAGCTTGCCGCGGCCTGGCGGATCCGTCGCGGGGTGTGCGCCCTTCCCACGAAGACCCGGACTCCCGAAAACCGTCTCGTGCAACCCACTCGTCTCGACACGAACTAGAAATCCTCCCACGTAACAAAGTTCCTGGTTGCTAAATGCTCTGCAAAGGCGCGTGACACGTGTGCGGTTCTTCACGTACAGTCTCGTAATGATGGCGAAAGTTTGGCGGTGCGTAACTATGCTTTTGCGTCCTATGATGTTCGACCCATGACGTAACTCGTAACTCGTGAGCTCAACCGTGTGAGCGGCAAACGAAGGCAGCTCTGCTGCCGCACAAGCCCGTACAGTGGCGCTGTCGCCGGACCGCGAGCTCGGTAAGCGCGCCTCGCGATCAGCGCAGAGCGGCGTGCACGTCCGCCGCTGAACGAGTCCTGAGTACTACTGCCCTACCCCGCCCTCCCGTGGGCCGTCGCGCACGGGCTGCGGGGGAGGGGAGGAGAAATCGGCCAGCGTGGGAGAGGGCCACCCCCCGCGACGCGGACGAGCGCCAGGCCGCGATTACATATCAACACTGCGAGACATTTCCGAAAATTACAAGACTATTTACACAATAATTAATACATTACGGTTACATTATTTACACACTTATTAAAAATTCACGGTCATTTGGCAAAAATATATACAACATAGAATAATTTACACACTAATAATGGATCACTGGCATGCTAGGGCGCACGAGGGTGCGTCCCTGGCCGATGCACCACACAGATGGTTCACTGGGGAAAAACATACCCCCTCAGGCCCGCGTCAGTGGCCAGGTACGGCCTCCGTATCTGGGAGGGTACGACGACTGTCGTCAACGTATCCAAATTAATCCGATCCTGATGGAATTAGTTTGTGGTATAGGATGCTTGCTGTTTTAATTTAGTAAGTAGAGAGATCCTAGACATATTCAATGGTGAAATAATTATTATTGTAAAATGTATACGAAAGAAATACATTTTTACAAGACCTGACATACCGTCAGTCGGGGCTACTTTGCTCCTGGGGGAATAACTTTGCCCCACTTCTGAGAAAAGATGTCAATGCCATCTAGTGGCAGTTTAGTGTAACGTAATGACTCAGTTACAGGTTTCCTCACTAGGTAGCATCACTTATCACATTTAGATACAATCTTGTGCTCTTCGGCCATCTTGTTTAATTGTTTTGGTAGTTTGAAGTTGATGATGCAAACGTGGTTCTAAGTTTACCTCCAAAAAAGTGTTACCTGTACGAGATTCAGCGTAATTCTGAAGGTAAGCAGACTAATATTTCATTGCCTAAGCTAATAATGACTTTATTTATGCAGTCATTTCGCATATAACACATATTTGAACGTGATTTCCATGTCAAACAAAATTTTAGGTTAGTTTGTGTTGAGAAGTGGGGTTACTTTGCTCCAGTTGAAATCTGGGGCAAAGTAGCCCCACATCACATGTTGTTTTTAGTTTTCTTTTTGTATGGATCTAAATGCCAATTAAATGCCTGCTCTAAGTTAATCCATGAAGCATTACTGTTGTTTTACTACACTGCTATTGTGTTACTGTTACGCAGGTTGGTACTGCGTAACGAGGAAACTCGCCCCTGCGGGCTAGTGGGATACCACCCGCCATACACTGCACGGACTCGGCGCGCGAATTTCAATTGATGCGCGTTGGATAGCAGATCCTCGGGTCCACTCGTGCCGAATCGCCTTTGATCGGAGCACGTGGACGTGGTCGGAAGTTTCCGAGCCGCGTTTCCGATTCAGGATGTCCAGAATATTCCTCGCTGTTTTAGTATGGAGCGCAGCGAGTATATAAGCAGGCTGCTAGCACGAGTTCCACAGAGTCTTCTCTCAACCGGCTGCGTGAATAATGCGGTGACCACGACCCGCACCTGCGATCATCGACGCCGAAAGGCTGCCCGCTGAGGTCTTCAAGCTGCGCATGGATGCCGAAAAAGGCGGTAAGAGAGGCCGCAAATTATACAAGTCAGTTACGGACTTGGTAATAATTCAGTGGTAGCCCAGAAACAATTTGCAAGTTGGCACGGGACTTCGGAAGTAAAAAGTAGGTGTCGGACTTTGCAGTAAAATGACCAAGGGGAACATAGAAAATTCCGCCGAGGGTCATGAAGTGGTTTGCGGCTAGGAGCATAACAGAGTTCTGCTCAGCAATACCTTAAAAAAAAATATATTTTCTCGTTCTATTAATACGGTGAAAATAAAAGGTGTTACTACTTGATTAAAACATTAAGGGCGTAGTGCAGTGGCATTAGCGGGACTACCAGTCGTGGCGTTTAAGACTACCAATGAACATAAACAAGGAGGTAAATTTTTAATGAAAAACTGTTTTAAAATAATTTCAAGCAACAGCATGTTAGGTGATTTGTCTCCAATTTTCTGCACTAGTATAGTGTTCGTTTTATTACCAAATAGTGTGAATTAAGAGCCGGCGAAAATGTGCAAGTATCAGGGAATCAGCACGGCGGCAGAGGTAGAATAAAGACATTCGCTCCGTCGATGTTTCCGGTCCGACTGGGGTGATCAGGTCAAGGATCAACGGAAATAAAAAACACTCGCCGCTATCACTAAAACGACACTGAAGATTTTAGCCAATTTTATTTGGGGAGAAGTGTTGAAATTTAAATTGTGTTAGAAATATCTCGTTCCTAAGTCTCTGGTACTGTTAAAACAATGTCTAATTTTGATCTGTAATTGAAGGTTTAAGTATTTTGTATTAAAAAGAATTTGTAATTATAACAAAAAAAAAAAGGTTCAGTTAGAATTATTTATTGAGGAATAATTCGTGTAGTTATGAGAAAATGTTTAAAAAGTAGTTAATGGTACGTAATTTTGTATAAGTTTATTTCAGGTGTTTTGTTGATAATCGCTGGAACATGAATTGTAGCAGTAATGTGTAACAGCCAACATAATAAGAAAATTTATATTAATGTATGAGGATTATATGTGTTTGTATAATGTGTGAATAAATCTCTGTACATGCCGTACTAAATATGTGTTATACATTGCTCTGTGTTTCCTTAAGCTCTTGTTGCCATTCTAATTTCCAACGACTAGGTAACATTACTAATAGCCTGGATTTGTTCCAGAATGGTTCGAGTATACAAACGGAAAGTGGGAGCTCGTCGCTATGCCGATTATACCCCTGAAGTTCTAGAGGAATGCTTAAATGCTCTCAGAACTGGCGCATTAAGTCACAGGAAAGCTTCTGTTCAGTTCAAAATCCCAAGACGAACAATATTAAACAAGTTAAAACATAATCACAAAAAAACCACATGGCAAACAAACAGTTTTTACTCGAGAAGAAGAGGAATCTTTCGTTTCATATGTAGAAGCCATGAGCGATTTTGGATTCCCACTAACCTCTGAAGATCTGGGATACATTGTGAAGGCCTATTTGGACAAGATTGACAGAAAAGTCAACCAATTTAATAATAATCTACCTGGAAAAGACTGGAAAAAAAGTTTCCTAAGGCGTTATCCTCGTGTTCAAGAGCGTTTTGCGTCGAACATCAAACGAAGCCGAGCTGCTGTGAATGAGCAGACTGTGCGTGAATACATATCAAATTTGGAAGCGGTTGTAAAAGACTGTCCTGCAGAAAATGTGTGGAACCTTGACGAGACCAACCTTACAGACGACCCCGGGAAAAAGAAAGTCATATGTCGCCGTGGAACTAAATACCCAGAGAAAGTGTGCAATTTTTCTAAATCAAGCACTTCATTAATGCTGTGTGGGAATGCCGCAGGAGAACTTCTGCCCCCATTTGTGGTATACAAAGCAACACAACATTGGAACACGTGGACTGAAGGCAGTCCCCCCAAGTGCCGCTATATGAGCAGTAAATCGGGCTGGTTTGATACAGTATGTTTCACGGAGTGGTTTGAGAGTACTCTGATGCCTAGATTGAAGAAGCAAAGCGGTAAGAGAGTTGTCATTGCTGATAACCTCTCAACACACATAAATGTAGACCTATTTAAGAAATGCAGTGACCAGGACGTTCACTTTGTGTGCTTGCCCCCTAACAGCACACCTCTGACTTTTTAGACGTGAGTTTTGCTCGGGTTCGTGATCTCAGGGAAGGTTCGGCCTTGTGGCTAGAGGTAGGGGTTAACGCAGTAGGGCCCCCCGAGCTGTTATGGCCACTCGGGACGCCTGAAGAATAACACAAAGTTTAGTTGGTGAATTTAATACAGCACAGCCCAATACATGGTGCTGCCCGTTCTGGCCGTAACGGTTTGCCCGACGCGACTAGTCACACGCGCAGCTCACTTCCTCAGTGGCGGCTCACGATTTTAATGCGCGTGAGGGGCGGACTTGAACACGTGAGGCGAAAGTTACAAAATACACTCTGACATGGCACACGACATCTTGACTAACACTACACTTCACTATTACCTAGCTCTTAATAGACTGGGCTAGCAACCCGTAGGCCCGTATCTCCGGTGACTCTACGTGATGTCTAGATGTGTCCCAGGGACTGAATCGTTACTATGCTTGGCGGCTCAATGCCGTACGACGATGATACATAAACCCTGACGTGACAGATAACATTTGGACGAACAACTATTTCACTAATACATTACACTTAATAAACTGGGCTAGCGACATGTAGGCCCGTGTCTCCGGCGACTCTACGTGATGTCTAGATGTGTCCCAGGGACTGAATTGTTATTATGTCCGATGGCACGCGTCGCCTGCTGGCTGCCCCGTGCGGGCCAAAACTATGTAGCCGGTAGGCTAGGTTGGGGGCGTGAAGCGCCGACGTAAATTCACAAAACTCCCCACAGTACTTACGTAAGACGTAGAACACTCATCTCGGAGCACTGATTTAATTAAGTTAAGTACCTCATGGTAAATTTAGGCCGACCGCGGAACTGTACGTGAAAGGTTGAAAAGAAATTACACTATTGAAAACTACATGTCGGTGAAAGCAAAGGTTGAAGGTTCCGCGTTGCGCGCAGGCTGCCGGCCTGGTTGAGCTCTCGAAGGACACTGCCAGTGTCGCCGCACGCGACCCCCCTCCCCCGCCATCCCTCCCGCGGAAACATGTGAATTTCGCGGGAAACTGAACCGGCCAGGTTCGGGACAAATCGCACAGTGAAACATGATTTTGCAAGGACTGAATTATTAATTAATGAAAAATAATGTTTAATAAAAACCTGTGGAAAACATAATTATAATAATCTGTTGTAGTGCGGCGGAAGGATATGCCACACCTGGCCGGATCCCTCCGCCGGCGCAGCACTCGTTGCACGGTGTTCGCCTCGACGCACGCACTACCCTTTGCTGCGCGCACGAGCGCGTTCGGTGCACACGCTTTGCGAGACGCTGATGAGGCATAGCGGTCTATGCGACAGAGGAGCATTGGCGGTCGGCGTCAGTGCTTCGTGATCAATTAAAGTCAAATAATAATACACGACTCGACGAGAATAGAAAAGCGTGACTACACTTTCATGTAATTTTTAATAAATTTTGACGAATACGGCGAAGCATTTTATATTTAGTAATAAATTATTCAATCGCATCCTGCAAATATTCAATAGAATTCCTCAAATGGTCATCATCACTATCAACAACTAACCTCGCCTGATACATTGCCATTTTATTTTCTGTCGCTTAGCCTCCGGTTAAGCACCTAGCGGCCGGTTCATCCACCCGCTAGGTTAGCCGGAACTTTAACTGAAAGATAGACGTTAACAGGGAGTCATTAAACCGAAATAAGAGCTAGCCAGAGGTTAAATTTTAGCCGGAACTTTAGCCGGGGGTCATAAAACCGGCCCTAATAAATCGATGAATGCCGGCTGCAGGCACGAAAAAGTGTCCCGTAATGCACATTGTCCCGTTACACTGTGTCCCGTTACGCTCATTGTACGCTTGCGCCGCATCTATATCTCTTCCACTCGATTGGAACAACCATCGATTTGACTTTTTCAAGGCAAATTAAACTTGAAACATTCCCATTCATTTCCTACTTTTCCTATCATCGTCCTATCCTTAACAGAATAACACAGATTGGAAGAAGTTAAATAGCAAACATGTATAAAAGTTATAGTTAAAATAATCTGACGTCCCTCGGCTTCTGGTCCCCGTTTTCCCGTTGAAATAAATGTCCTGTTATGCCCGTACTGCCCTCGTCGGAGAGGTGTGGGTCCAGGCCAACGTGGCCGGGACCGGGAAAGGCGGGACCTGGAGGGAGAGTGAAGTGATTGCGAGGAATGTTGGTAGGTTGTCGCAAGCAGAACACGGCATTAACGAATTTCACGAGCCGTCTTTTATTAACGCTTATAAAGTCCTGCCGCAGCCTGGCGGAACCGTCGCGGAACAAGTGCCCTACCACGGCGACACGGACTCCCTGATGACGGGGCGGTTCTCAAATACGTTTCAACGCGAATCGTAAAGTTTATTAATGCTAAGCTGACCCAGTGAGAGAGGGCCCGAAGACGGAGCGCTGTACATACGCAGCCCGTTACGTAATGTTCCGTGGACGGCGAAAAGTTCAGAGACTCGTAGCACCACGTTCACGTTATAGAAACTGCCCGCTAGACACGTCTCCCGATAGCTCGTAAATTAACAAGGCTAAGCTGATTCGCGGTGGCAGCTCAGCTGCCGTGACCAACTGCGGACTGAGCGAACGTTCAATCCCGAACGCAACGTGCGCGGCTCGCGGAGCAACGAACACGTCTGTCGCCGCTCGAGACCAGGACGCGACTGCCTCTCCCCGCTCGCCCGCGGGCCGGCGCCCGCGGGTGGCGGGGAGGGAGGGGAAAATCGGCCGGCGTGGGAGAGAGCTCCGTCCCGCGGCGCGCCAGGCTGCAATTACATACTACGGCGAAACACTTCAGAAAGTTATTGAATTATTTACAAAGACATACACGAGACATTAATGAATAAATAAGTTATTTATATTTAAGACCCTTGATCGTTTGCAAATATATATACACAGACATAACCCTCACTGGCATGCTAGGGCGCACGCGGGTGCGTCCCTGGTCGTCGCACTCCACTGGGGACACACAGGGAGGACGTTGACGAGGCATAACGGCCTGAGGGAGCCGAGGAGACACTTGGGTCGACGTCAAATCTTTTCGTTAAAGTAATAAAAATATTTGATTTAATGAGTCCAAATAAAATTAAATTTATCAATTAAATTGTAGATTTCATTTCACTCCTTTGTTTTCGTACAAAATAGTGATGATTCAATAAAAATTATTATATTTTATTCATAAAAGTATACAATCATTCCATCAATGATTTGTTATGACGTCACGTCCGTAAATCGACTTTACAGACAACCAATTTTTTAAATTTTCTTTGTAAATGTATAGATGTGTATTGCTTATCTAAACAATTATGTAATGATAGTTACGTCTTCTGGCCGAAGTCCACCCCAAAGCCCGACCTGCAACTGCCAGTATCCGACCCCGCTAACGGAACGCACCCCTAGCCATGGCCCCCCCGTGTCAGGCGAGCCCCTGAGTACCAGGTAGAACTAAGATACGTACGTAATTAATCAAACACATCGACCTCAATTCATTAAAAATCAGGCCTTATTTAATAGTAATGCCTCTTTTTATTAAAACCCCCGCCCAAGGAAAGTGCGACGCAGGAGTGCCCGAGTCACTCACATGTGAAATTACATTAATACGTTTGTGAGTGTCCCTTTGCGGCCTTCAGCCTTAATTAATTATAGCGTTATGTTAACGTAGATATTACCTCCCTGTTTTTTATGTGTGAATAGCCACTAGAGCAGTCAGAAAGTGACGAACAGTCTGTGGTGTAACTTTTAATATTTAAACTTAATTTACATAATTATACCAACCCTAATTATTAAAGAAAATCTGTAATTCAGATTAGTTATTAATAATTAATGTGTAAATTTAGAGCTGCTCTCAGCTTCTTCTTATTAAAATAATTTCCGAATAACAGAACTTTAGCAACTTTGGTGCGAGAGAACGCTGAGACCTTTCCTCGCGCCAAGGGCAAACACCAGTACCGAGCGACTCGCGAACCGGGGCGGACGTGCGTTCCATGGGGAGTCATCACCCTTTACTCCACAGAACATTATTGCTGGTAACTATAGTCATTTAAACCAAATCTTTTTTTCGTTGCATAAACTCCCCGTGCATCCCCGGTCCTTTTACGGTGTAGGGCCTAACCCAGCCGCTTAACTTTAAACTCCCCGCACTAGACATTATGCGGGGTAGTTAACCATACGGCACGGGCCGACTCCCGCTACAAGTGAATTTTTGTTAAACGTCGAGTGCACAGGCACCGAAGACAGCTATGTATAGAACTTGCATCTAATTTAACTGCGGACCACGGTCCACACAGGTGGACTCGGGAGCCGCCAAACTATCAATTTTCGGGATTGGCCATCTCCAATCAACCTCCCCCTTAACCACGAATGGTGTGAGTGCTTAAATTAGTGACAGTGCATCAGAGCACTCAATGTTAATTCAATGTTATTTCATGGGGTAATTCAATCTACGTCGCGTAAGTGTAAACTGTAATTGTAACTGTTCGACCGATTAAACATCCACTCCGCACACTCTGTGCGCGACGTGTCACTGACAGTATAAAAGTCGAATTCGTGTCTGTTATTGTGTTGAGTCTCCCTACCCCAGCTAGGAATCAGTATGTTATGCTGCACAGGGCCTGTGACGTGTTGACAACCAGGGATCCCTCCAACCTCAAACATCACCGACGGTCCTAGCGGGCCACGCAGGGGCAACGCATCCACAGAACCCAAATTTGGTTAGACACAGAGCTAGCCTGGCACCCTCCCGGACACATTTTCACTAAGAGCCAGTTTTCTCGCTAGGATACACGCCCGGTCTCGAACACGAGAACCCGGACGACGGCAGTGTAATAAGAAAAATGAATTAAACTGTGGCGAGTAAAACAATAACACTATTGATACTCTGTAATGGTGGGTGTAGAACACAATGGCAACAAAAATTATGTTCGAAAATAAATGCCAGATTTTATTTACTGTTAATTCAAAAATAATAGCCCTTAGTTATGTAAAATACCAATATCTTAATTATCTCAGAAAATAAAATGGTTAAGATAAAAAGAATAGGTAAAATCCTAAAACAAATCTCCGAATAGGTTGGGCATAGTTAGCTACCAAACATTTATTTATGTTTCTTTTTAAATCTCACAGTTTTCAAATAAATAAGGATCTCAGGGTTTCAGGTTAGTTCAAAATCGGTATTACACAAAACAGTACACTCTGGACTACTGGTCTTGGATGTTCACGTTTGTCTGCATATGTACTATATAGTATGTTGATATCATTAATACTAAAGTTTACACTTACTAACTTGCACTATTGGCCGTGTAATGAACAACAAATCACACTGTTGCTGTAGTGCAATAGGGCCTAAAATGCGTAGGATTTGCGACAACGTACCTTTCCAACCTGGCCTACCTGGTGCTGTCTCTGAACCAGTTACAGATCAGTTCAATGTAGGCGTTTGCGGTGAATTTGCGTGATGATTTTTAACACAAAATGTTCTCGGCAGTGTCGCGGTTAAACACAATTTCGCGATCGCGCCCGCATACGCGAATTGCACTTTAAATTAACCCTGCCGTCAGGACCTCCTGACGAGCATTCTCACTGGACCAAGCGGTAGAAACGTTCCATTTATTGTCATTCTCGGCGCCAGGCGTTTCGATAGGCGCCAGCAAGCCTCAGCCAATCACGAAGCACTGTCCGAAAAATCAAAAGAAACTGAATTTAATGACTGAAAATGTTCATAAAACTATTATTTAAATACAATTTATAGTGTAAACGTCTCTCAAAAGACATAAAATACTGTTTGAAAACAAAACACTGTTTGTGAACAAACATCCTGAGAATGTACTTAAATAGAATCCTTATGATGATGATGGCAACAGGCGACGGTAATGCAAAACGTAAACAAACTTAATCATAATAGTTTCAGTACTCTATAACACTGTGATATTAAAACAAGGGCAGGTTTTTAAATCAAACATATAAAAAGCCATGAAAAAAAATCTTTTAAATCAATATGGTTTTTGTCATTATCTACATCTCATTCTCTAGTTGTTTCTAATTTCTGTAAATATGGAATTGTTATGTTAGGGAATATTATGTCCAGTGTGTCCTTGACAAGAATTATAATTAAACAAAAAAAAAATCAAAAATTAAATTATGCTCGGGTTTCTAAAAAATTAAATTTTATTATAAGTCTATTTAGGGTAATGCCTCGCAGTTAACATACAGTTGCGGGTTTATTATACTTCCTGCACTTGCGATAAGGGTTGCAATGGCGGGTGCTGTGCCCGTTTGCCAACTCACAGGGCAATAACTCTCTGGGAACTCTGAACGTGATGTCACCGCTTTGCGTGCAGACAATAGCGGTTTTGGCCAGACAGAAATACCATGGGGTGGGACCCCCCCCCCCCTCCCCACAGGACGCTTATAACACTACGGAATCACACTCAGAACATTGGTACAAATGGCTTATTGTTGCACGCCCTTTACAGCAACTACGCCGTGACCTGTCCCTCTGCGTGAAGTCCGTGGACCTACTGTTTCAAGTCTTGTTATGGCGGACGGAAAGCAACCGGGTCCCTAAACCGTTGCAGGATCTTCTGACTTTAACCACAGCTGTTCGGTGATCTGATCACAGAGTCACACGATGCATGACTAGGCAATCGGAGCGCAAAGAGAGTACAGTGGGTAACTGTGAAAGCTATACTACTAGTAGCACACCACTGGCGTGGAAACACATAGAGAATCCATCCTACGAATAAATGAGTGCAGCGATGTACAAAATGTGTGACATAGGGGAGCATGCATACCATTACCTTAACACGTACAGTACACAGAGTCAATTTATGTTAAATGCCCACAGGCTGATTGCGGAGCACATGACTGATCCTAGCAATCCACTACAAAGAGGCCGGTAGGTGACAGTCATGTCCCGGCATAACTTCACAGATTGTTTTGAAGATGCACTGTTGCACGTACCATTAAATGTAGCGGCCCATACACGAAATGAGCTGTGTGGGTAAAGCAGCAGAGCTCACGAGATGATCAGCTGAGGGACTCACTATTGCTGCTATTGGTTGTCGGCTGCAGAAAAGCTTGGTCGCCATGGCGGCAAGACTCAACCTTACCCGAGAAGAGCTTAGCCGATACTGCCTTCCCCTGGCGGAAGGAGACCACTGTCCGGGGCAGCTTGCGTAGGAGATGCGCATCAATCGGTGGCCTGTCTAAGTCAAGTTTCTCTAAACACATAACCCTTCTCATCAATTTGCCAATAACTTACAAAGACGGTTGGTGTGTTGCCCGCTTTTAAATGTTTCCTGTAACTACAGACATGTGAAATTTTAACTCCAGAAAACAGTTCCGGCTGTGAATATATCACGCGGGTGATATCCAGCATGGTGTTCCAGGCGGTTACACCCGCTACGCTGCACTGACCTACTCTGGCTAGTGTTCGGCGCGGTTCACGGTCCTACTCCTGCTACACATGCCTTGCTGAGGCTGTTACCACTCACCACCTCCGGCTAGCTCAAAATTAAGTGATGAGTAGAACAAACAGGTTAGTAGCAGGTCATGAAGAAATTCATACGCAATATTTGATGTAATTAATTTTGTAATTAATCGGCATCAGTATCAGCTATGTTAATTAAATCAAAATTGGCTGTTCACTGCATTTATTGTGGCTGCTTCTATATATTAGAGGAAAGTTGGCCAAACCACGCTGTGCAAAGCTTCTTGGCAGGGAGGCGATGATCAAGACATTGTAGGCCCTGGTCAATATTCAACCTAGTGTACCACCTACTACTGACCCCTGCCTAGATCTTGCTCTCTTTATACTACCATGAACAATATTTTTGCTGGGGGTTTTCAAGGCGGGTTGAATGTGGGCTGGTTTACCATTTAGGTACATACTTTCCGTAAAGGGACCTTTTATCCATGGGGTCATCGCAACACCAAGTCCTTGGCTTGTGTGGGAAATTTTTGATTCTGTCTGGCGACTTCGAAGTGCTAGGTTGTGTGATAGTGCTGCACTTTGTGAAGTAATAGTTTTTTTTTTTTTTTTTTTTTTTTTTTTTTCATGGTCCATAGACCCCGAAACCAGTGTCAAAACAAACGTTTATACATACACACACATCACAATTTTGTGGACATGATAACTGTCACAATTTTTCACTAATTACTTCCAAACTTATACATAAAATCTAGTAGTGGAAAATCTCAGTCGAGTTACTTAATGGGCAATATCCGGCGTAGAAATGGGTTTTTTTTTTGGGGGGGGGGGGGGGGGGAAGCTGTAACTCCCATAATATGGAATATATCACATCTGTTAGAACGTATAACTTGTAGGAATAATACCAAAATCTTTTGTCTAAATAAATTTTTATACAACCAACCATAACTGTAAGGGGTTGAGAAAACAAGGGTTGGAGGACAAAAAAAAAATCATAACTCACTTGGTTCATAGGCACAACATTGAATTTGTTCAGATATTATGAAAATCTTATAGTTTTCATCTAAAACTTTTGTCTGAAACAATTTTTGATTAGATGAACCATTACTGCAATTGTTTGAAAAAATGAGGGGTGAAATTTAAAATAATCAATTACCTACTCCCTTAGTTGGTGTACTATTAAATCCATTCAAATTGTTTGTAAATCTTATAATGTTTACCAAAAACTTTTGTCTGAAAGAATTTTTGATAATACAAACCATTAATGCAAGGGGGAGAAATAACAATAGGAGAAAAGATAAAATGTCATTACTTTTATGTAGATTTCAAAGAAATATTACCTACCTATTGTAACCATTACCATAGTGAAATTTTCGAAGAATTTTTTATATATCCATTAAAATTTATTATAACATGGCTTAACTTTATCTAAAACCTTTGACTGAAACAATTTTTGATGAAACGAACTATTACCATAAAAACAGGGGTTGAAAATTAAAAAAAATTAAAACTTTCTTAGTATCAAATTAGTTGGAAATTATTAACAACCATCTAAATGTTACCTAAAACCTTTGCCCAAAAAAAAAATTTATACGACCACGTATTAGTGCAAGGGATGAGAGATATTATCTGAATATGAAATTCGTTAACACATTCAATGCTGGATACATTAAGTTACAAACATTCAAAATATTTCCACTACATGGAATATGAGAAAATGTTAAATCTCTCTCTTTTTCAAAATTGGAGAACATATAGGATATTATGTAGGCTACATTGAATTCTTAAAGTGTTCCAGGAGTTTATAGAAAATATTTCCAGGTGAAATAAGTACTACTTTCAAATGTACCTTGGCCTGTAGACTGTGCCGAAAGGGATTTTTTTTCTTTGCTTTGTAAACTCAGTCAAATATTGTAAGTATTTTTAAAATTACACACAAGGACCTAATTGTTTTAAGGAACATATAGATAATTTAATGTCTGATTCAATACATGCACGATAAAAATTATGAATACTACATACTGTCCCTTTAAGGAGTTTTGAGATATTGCCTGTGATAATAGTTCCTTTGAAAGCTAGCGTAAAACTAACACGTAGTTAATTTTGACATATCAGTAGAGACCAGAAAAATTCGCGGGTTCCATTACCTTCAGGATGGACTCCAATATTCTCTACACACTCGGGCAAATGCCAACTGTTCATTGGTTGCTGACTTGTGAGACGTCTCGACTGGGTGGTATGTGATTCGACACTTCTATGAGTGAGGGTCTCTAATTGGCCCTCAGTCCTCCAGATTAACAGTAAACCAATTGCAGAATCAGCAATAAGGTATAATTATTTGAATTTTAGCAAAACACAAAATGAACCCGCAAATTTTTCAGGTCTCTACATATCAGTATACACTAATTGAAATAAACCATATTAAATTTGGCCTTGGAGGTAATATTGAAAATACTCTGGAAGTGTTTTAAGTTTTTAAAGAACATAAATATGATCAGCTGCAAGAAACCTATATGTTTGAGTCCACTGCCTCGACAACAAAAAATAATTTAAAGAGGCAGTACTGCTGCTCCTAGCTTCTTCAGGTGAGCGATGTTATGTGGTGAAATTCAAATGTCCAAATTCCCCACTCCTGCTCCCTGAATGACAAATTAAAACCGGTGAATAATTACCATACACCATATGTCATTGCTTTGTCAGTAATCACTTGTATTTACATCCTAACTTTGCACTTTGTTATACATAATGTCACTTCATTTAAATCAAAGAAATTTCTTTATTTGTTTAATTCCATTAAATATTTTAGACTGTTCAATTTTTGTCATAATCATTTTAATACAGAAAAAAAAAACTAATATGAAACGTAAATTCAATGTCTTGGTTATAAATAAGTTTTCTTCTGAGGGATAAAATAAGATTGACAAAAAGAGTTAAAAAAATCCTTTTGTTCGGTACAGTTTGGACTAAGAATTAGCAAACATTTTGCTTTACAAAGATTCACTATAAAATGGTTTTTCTGTAGAATGTAGTGTTGAGTTGATAGTTACAAAATGGAATTTTTTTTAGAGTTTAATGTAGGAGGCTTTCAACAGCAAAAATGTACTAATCATTCTTAGATTTAGATACTTAAACACTATTGTTTTGGATATCAGTAAATTTAGAACATCCTATTCAGACTTTTTAACAACATAAGAAACAAAACAATCTCAGTTAATGTATTAATTTTTCACAAGAATGTTCTTAGTTATTTACAAGCAATCAAATTGGGGGAGTTAAAATAACTTAAAAAATATTTTTATCATTCATTTGCTGTAAACTTTATATGTAATTTACCTGTTGGCTTTGTTTTGTTTTAAATCACACGCGACAAAGCAATACTGTTTATACAAAGGCACTTAAAACATAATTCACAAAACTGCCAGTTTGTTTAAAAACAATGTTTCAATTTTATCTTGAAAGTGTGAGAATAGGAATGAATGTGACTCATCATAATCGTCAGCAATAGTGTCCTCTGACATTCATAAGAAATAATTTAATTGCTTTTACATGCCAACACTAGAATATATTTCTGTGCCCTCAAAAACTGAATTGAAATAAAACACACAAATGTAATAGTATTAAAATGTATTAAAAATTTCAGACAAACAAATTTATATAGTTGAATTTCAAACATGGGATTTGTCACTCAAGTAGATCTAATATTTAACACATTAAATAACAATATAATAATAAATTTTAATGAAAAAATCAACAAACACAAACCCATTTAGTGTATAAATTAACTGTGAAGGTTTAAAAGTTATCAGAAAAACATATATTTGTATTATAAATGGATATCTACTCTTATCACATTAAAAATGTGTTTTTACAATATTTTTTACAGGATTTGTGTGCAAGTACGTGTATTTATTTGTATATGTCAGTCATATTTAATTTCTCAAAAATTGGGAGGAATAGTGAAAATGAGTGTAGATAAATATCAAGAATATACATACATTAGGTGTGTATACACTACAGTAGATATGATATTGCACATGGTAAAACACCTCTGTAAAATGTTTTTCTTTCAAAATTTTCATGCATTAACAAATTTCCTTCCTCGATAGCAACGAAACAGCGAACCAAAATAAAACACACGCACAATAAATTCTGAAACCTTAACAACTTTTCCATTTTCCATAACGTTCAGCAGCACGCCAAGTACGAAGGTTTTTTTCTATTCCCCCCCCCCCCCCCCCCCGGTTCCGAGGATTGACTGCCCAAAACTTGTCTTTGGTTCATCACACACTCTCTTTGAACTCACTTTTAACTTCTTTTTTTTTTTTTTTAAAGCACGAAAAACACAGCCCACGTATAGTTGACAAGTAACATTTATAAAAAAAATTACTTAAAAATTTCTTAAACTATAATATTCATAAGTAAAGTGTTTGTGAAATAAAAAAAAAAGTATCGTTCATAGCCTTTTGTTTTCTCTCGTGAACCTGCGTCCAGGCTGGCTCTGAGGACCAACTGTTCCGCGGGAGAGCGGTCGAGCGACGAAGGCGACGGAAGCGGTTACACGGCCGCGACTCCTTGGAGCGAGGCGGAGAGGTCTCGCCGACCAACCAGGCCCCTCTTCCGGCAGTAGGGCACCGAGAACAGCATGAGGCCGCTGACGGCGATGGACGTGCCCGCCAGGAAGAAGGCGTAGTCGTACGACCCCAGCACATCGTACAGGAGCCCTGGAGACAGATCCCGCGCACGAGCGCGTCAGCCGGCGAAACGCGCGGCCCGATTCGCGCTTCGAAATCCTGACGATTTCAGGAGCCTTGCTTACGGATGTTAAGTACCTGATTTATTTATTTTATTAAGGTTCAGGTAACTAAGTCGTACACTTTTTCCATCAGATAACCAGGGGCATACCCAGCTTAAGGTTTTTGGACGAACAGTTTTGGTGAGAAAGTGAAGACAAGGAGAAATGTCGAATTTTGAAAAGTAATAGCAGTTTTGGCTATTTTAATGAATTTATAACGTTTTGAAAAGTATTTATTATACTAGTTATTTTTAGTTATTAGGTACGTGTGTGTGGGAGGGGTGGAGTGTGGGGGGGGGGGGGGGGTAAGATTGCATAAGAGATCCCACAAAATCACCACTGCAGATAACATGTTCTGCCTAGGTTACACTGTTTTGCTCAATTTATTTGTTGTGTATACTTTAAATAAAAAAAACTAAAACATACCATGAAACACAAATTAAATTTTTTTTTTTTATAATGGAATGTTATCTTTTGAATACTTTCTACTCGCTTCTCTACTGTGAAAATTCTCACTTTGCCGGCCCTGTTGTACTCTCTGCATTCTCTCCCTTTGCTTGGAACCATCGCAGGAGCTGGGCGGAAAGTTGACAATTCCAATTTAATGACATTTTGTTGCTCTAAGCGCTATATGTGTAAAATTTAACACGATACCCTTCGTGCATCTTTTGTCTGGCCACAAATATTTTCAACAGCTATTCACGTAGTTTAATACCATGGGTGTAAATAGTTATGTAAGGGTTAGTAACTATCATCGCTTGTGTTTTTTTTTTTACACCCATTATATTGCACTTGGCAAATATCAATCGACAACATTTTAACAACAAATGCAAGACAGGTATGATTTTGAATTTAAAGAAACAGCCCTTATTTAAGAGGTAAATGACAAGAAAATAATTTTTAAAACATCAACTTGGCGTGCGAGCTCTAAAACAACGAGGGCGCTAAGGGTGACACTGGCTGGCACATCTCATGCCAATTCACCTCTACGTGCCTGCCGTGCTGTCTTTGTATCGGTGACGTGCCTCTACGGGACTTGTAGCGGTGACCCCATAAGTTTATAGTCCAACATTGAAGATCAAAGGCTGCCTACACTTCTCTCTATACCATTTACAATGCTGTGTGTAATATTTTTCATACCTAAAAAACATCGGTGGAAAGACTTGTTTTCAGCCTTTACCACTATCTAAAAAAAAATACACGTTATTGATGAAACCAAGAAACGGAAACTTGTGTGCACATGTGCAATGCCTTTTTGAATGCTATTCTTGTCCAGACACTTTGATGAAGTCTTGAGCGGTTTGTAAATGGCGCCTTAACACACAGAGCACAGCAGGCTGTTTGGCGACCCAACCAGGTGACCACCTTAAGGGGGTGCCTCCCATTTCAGGTCAAGATTTTATATTTACAGTAATTACAGATAAACTTCTAGACTTTTTCAATCGTTTAACTTTCACGAAATGAAAAATATATACGGCGCATACGTTTTTCATAATTAACTGCCAAAGTTACATTTTAAACGTTTTTGGGTTGTACAAATTAGGAAAATTTAATTTATCGCAGAACTGAAACTTTTTAGGTTTAACTGCAATGGCACTGGCTACTTCAAGAAGTGGTTTGAATTTCTTTCAGAAAATATTGATTAATTTTACCTGGCATTTCAAAATTCTCAAATTTTTTTCCGATTTTGACAGCCAGGAAACATTACATCATATTGCACATACAGTATTAATCTTAGTATTCGAAGGATTCTATATTCAAGGAAAAAGACTAAAAGAAAAAGATTACAGGAAATAGTCATTTAAAAAATACCACATTAACAACCTCTGAAGTTTACTAGGTAAATTTTTTTCTTCAAATTTATCCTGTTACTATTCCCCAAGATATTGTCATTTAACAAGTAATTATACAAATAAAATTACAATACCTATTTATTCTACAAAATTAGTTTGTGAAACAAACATTTAAAGGGTTGAATGTTTCAACAGCATAGTTAAAATTTTTATTTCTTGTATATTATTTTATTTTTGACCATTGAGACCTAGATTCCGATTTGAGGGGTTTACATTCGAGTTGTTCTAGTGGATTAAAATTTGAGATTCAGATTAGAGAAAATTACAATTTGGCCCATCACGAGTATTCATTGTTTATTCTTTAGACTGATGTAACACTATAAAATTGGTGTATATCTGACACTCACTGACAGACAACATACAGCTTTTTTGCTTAGGAGTTACTAGGTGAACACTAAGAAAGGATTTTTTAAATTTTTTTTTCCTATATGGGGGTTGAATAGGGGATGAAAGTTTGTAATGAAGTTTGTAATTTTTGAAGTTAGAAATATGGTATCTGTTGATGAAAAAAAAAAGTTTAATCAGCATGTTTGGTAATTCATAAAAATAAATTAGGATCAAATGACTTCCCATCGGGCCCATGGTTAGTTTATTCACGCGCGTCTGGCAAGCGAAGAGAACAAAGTTGGCTTCAGGGACGTAACTTGACTAATTTCCACCCGGAGCAAGAACTTCTCAATGCCTTAAATAATAATAATAATAATAATAATAATAATAATAATAATAATAATAATAATAATAATAATAATAATAATAATAAAAATTTAATGAAAACGGTTTCCCGATACCATCTCATATCGCCACCACATTTTAATTATACTATTCCAAATATTTTTTTTTATTCCACTTAGATTTATTTCCAGTCATTTCATTTCTGATGGATCACAAGTTGGATAGCACGCAAAAAAAAAAAACAGGTTTTTTTTTTAAATATTTGATGATATATGTATATGTATCTTTCAACACGAATGATTCAGTTTTTTTTTTTTTTTTGGTCCTTTTACTCCGGCAGTATACAAGTTATTCAATGTACGTTGTCATGGATTCAGGTTGGTACCACTGAAGATGGCATTCGGCACCATGTAGTTAATTACTGAAACGTTTTTTTAATACATCGTTCTGACTACACATTCAGAACCGGTTGCTGACCCGCACACACCAAAAAAAAAAAAAAAAATACATATTTTCGCAGCCCTTTTCATTTGCTGAATGTCATCTTCAGTGGCACCAACCTGAATCCATGACACACGTGTTTGTTTGTTGACAGACTTTGGCTCCCAGTGTTTTTCTGTGCACATGATTCCATCCACACAAGCAGGGGCGCAACAACTAAATTTCCAAAGGGGGGGCAATATACCTTTTTATAAAGAATCATCGATCCCCCAAATTGAAGCAGGGGGGTCCGGGGGTCCTCCCCCGGGAAAAATTGGTATTTCAAGGTGGAAAATGGTGCCATTTAAGCAGTTTTATTATCTAAAAATTGATTACACAGCATTTTCTTTGCCCCCGATTGCCCCCACTTCAAGGTTTCAGAGGGGGGGGCAAAATACCCTTGCCCCCCCCCCCCCCCACTTGTTGTTGCGCCCCTGCATACAAGTGACCTGTTTCGCGAAGAGTGGTTATTCGTTGTGACTCTAGCGCGGCGCCCAGGGCACGAGCCACGCCCGCAAGAACTGACAGGGCCGCAATTAGAGTCTCTGGCACCAGGGGCATGAATGGATTCATGCACGCCCCCCCCCCCCCTCTTTTTTTTGCACATACCACACCAATAAAGCGGGGGGTCGGGGGGGGTCCTCCCACGGAAAAATGGTGCTATTTAAGCATTTTCCATACCTACACGTAACAGTTTCTGTGCTACTGTAACTTAAACGCACGAACCCACTATGTCCATAAAGTAGTCCGTATAATCACCTAGACTTGTTCATTAAATATTTTGAGACGTTACATTGTAAATCAGATCAGACATTCCTGGTGCGCGAGTTAAAAAAAAACTTTTCACCGGTTACCAGTTGTGGCAGCAATTCCAATGCGAGCGAGGGGGAGCTGAATTGTTGCCCGTTGGATGGGCAGCCCTTAAGGAATTTTCTGGCAATGGTTTGTTTGTACAGCGACTGGAAGGGCAGCCCATCCAATTTCTGAAAACATGTTTCTTTAAGTGTTTAAATAATCCTGAAAACTTGCCCCTTGGAAGGGCAGCCCATCAGGATTCTTCTGACAGTGGTGTTTTTAAAAAGGTTGTCTGAATTGTTGTCCCTTGGATGGACAGCCCTTCAGGATTTTTCTGACAGTGGTTAGTTTAGGTTAGGTTAGGTTAGGTTAGGTTAGGTTAGGTTAGGTTAGGTTAGGTTAGGTTAGGTTAGGTTAGATTAGGTAAGGTTAGGTTAGGTCACTTTACAAACTAACCACTGACAGAAAAATCCTGAAGGGCTGCCCATCCAAGGGGCAACAATTGAGTCGCCCCGTCCGCGAGCACCGACCTCCGGCGGGCGGCCCCACCAGCGACGCGACGCCCTGGAACAGTAGCAGCAGGCCGAAGGCGTTGGTGAGCCTGTCCAGCCCCAGCAGGTCCACGAGGATCACCGACGTGAGGCCCACATAGGCGCCCGTGGTGAAGCCGAACACCACGCCGTAGCACGCCAGCAGCAGGAAGTTGGTACAGAAGGCACTCATCACCGTGCCTGCACACGGACAGGGCGAACGATCAGTGGCGTAGGCCAGGATTTGTGTACAGGGGTGTGTGTTAAGAAGCATGCCCCCCCCCCCTCCATCCCATATTAAAGCGGAAGGGGGGGGGGGGGGGGGTCCGGGGGTCCTCCCCCGGGAAAATTTGGATTTTAAGGTGTAAATTAAAATAGTGCTATTTTAGCAGTTTTAGGTACTTAAATTTAAACATTGTAAATTGTAATGGTAAATTTTTTTATTAATTTCAATATGAAATTTGTTTGAGTGATGAATAAGAAATGAATTAAAGATTTGGTGCTAAGGGGAGGGGGGGGGGGCGGGTTTGAACCCCTAAACCCTACCCCTGGCTACGCCCCTGCCTGTAGCGTCAATACTTCATGATGGTTTTACCTTCAGAAGATTTCGGTGTTCATCAAAAGCTGTTTCGTAATACCTGCTCCACCAAAAAATAGTGGTAGTATTTACATGCTTCATTATAACGATTAAAAAAAAAAAAAAAAAAAAAAAAAAAGGTAATAAATTTGGTCTAAAACAGAAACATTCAGGTAAAAAAAAAAAATTAGATGTGACACAATAAGCGGTTCACCATAAAAACCAATTAAATTAATTTTAAACTGATCCATGCACTTTGGTGCATTGTTTTTTTTTTGTCCAGAAATGAATTTAAATCATTAAGAGATAACTTTTTTTTATAATCTGTTTTGGTTAAATCTGAGTAATTCCAGGGGAAAAAAACTTGTAGTTAGGTTCTACATGGTGTATTAACTTGCATTGCAGTGTTACACTGTTTTAACATGCTTTTCGGTTTTATCGCAAATCACCATAAATGTAATCTTGTCCTTAGTTGTACATAACTTTTTCTCTCTTCCAGCTGAAGTACCCAGCCTTGTCAGAACTTCGGACAGAGTGAAGAGCTTTATTTACGAGAATGAGGGAAGTTTTATCCAAATAAAAAAAGACAGTGATTTGCTGATATTTTGGTGCAAATTCAATTTTCATATTTTTTTAAAATCATCTTTACATAATAGTTTTTATCTTTATTTTGAATGTCAAGAGTGCAAAATTTCACTAACAAGAAGAAAAAATATCTTATTTAGAAAATGGCATTCCTTTGTGTTAAAGGCATAGGCGTGCGCACGGTAGGTGCCACAGGTGCCTTGGCACCACCATTAGGGTTAACGTTATTTTATTTTTTACAAGCAGAAATAATACATACTTACAAAAAACCGTATTATTTCCAAAAAAAATATGTTTTCCAATCGTGTCGATTTACAGATATATGCTCATAACGCTATCAGTATATCAATTATCAATCAAACCAACTATACACACGGAAACAAGCCAGGTGCGATTAAAACATTCAAAGCCATAATTTGTCATAAAAAATGTTAAAATTTTTTCATCTGTGGATTTAATGTTTTTGTTCGGAAACACCTTAAATAGCACCATTTTGCGCTTTCAAATCCAAATTTTTCCGGGGGAGGACCCCCGGACCCCCCGCTTTAGGCTCGGGTCCGTGAATGATAGGGCTGTTGTGTAATCTGGCACCACCACTACTGAAGTCCTGCGCACGCCTATGGTTAAAGGTCATCTATACAAATTTTATCTAGCTTGGAGAAAAACTGTATATTTGTAGACAAATCAAACCAACAGACACACTTGTTTATGGACATAGATAAATTTTAATTCAAAAGAATTTTTTAATAGAAAAATTAAATCATGTGAAAACATTTTCTGAAAATATATTCAAATGATAATTTAAAAAAAAAGTGTGAAAGTTGACCTTAGTGGAAAAAAAAAGGACGAGAAATTGCAATGCTTATAAAGACTGTATAGAAAATTTCTGTAAAGATAATATTTTCCTTTGAAAATTTGCTTTCTCTATATTTAACACTGGTGTGGTACAGCATTATAAAATAACTGCTGAGAATTTCAGCAAAATAATGTTACGGTTCCTTTGGAAAAGTTGTGGTGAACAGGGGGTTAATGCAAGAGGCTGGGTGAAGGGGGGGGGGGGGGTGGGAGGAGAGAGAGAGAGAGAGAGAGAGAGAGAGAGAGAGAGAGGTGGGATATAGTCCTCCCACCTCTTGAAATATTAATTAATCTATCATTCCCACCACCAAAAGGAAAGAACTTGAAAACAATCGACAGATAAAGGTGGTTTTATCCACCCTCTCTTCCAGAAATAAAATTCTGCATAACCTTGTGATATTATTGGATTGCTCTTTTTATTACCCCTAAGAATAATCTTAGTTTGTGTGCATTTATAAAAAAAATCAGTTCAGATTAAAAAAAAATGTGTTCGCGTAGACTCCATGTGCGACAGAAGTGAAACTTCGAAACTTCTTGCTTATTATTGTTATTATGTTATTAGGCATAGGGAAAAAAAATTCTCTTTGGCCGAGATCACAAATTTTATATACCTTTATATAGACATATATATATATATAGACACACACACACACACTAGCTGCCCAACCCGGCTTCGCACGGTTGTATTAATTGGGGAGGGGGGGGGGGGAAATGAGACCAAATCTCTTATTTACAGTTATAATAAATGAAATAAATTGAAAATTAATTAATTTTGACAAAACTTAATACAATGCTTTGTAATGTACCGAAGAAAAAACGAATAGCACCGACGGTTTCCCAACTCTCAAGCACGCAACGTTGTCATGGAGACGAAACACCCACTGTTTCCCGGGCTTAAACCCCAATCAACATTGATAATCAGTTTATTATTAATTATAAATCATTAAGACCATTAATCAAAATAAAAACTATCTTATCTCTCAAGTTGGAAAAAATTACACATAAATGCCAATTTTCATCGAAATCGGTTGACTTGGTGAAGAGTTCACTGGAAACAAACATCAGGACACTGGATTTATATATATATATTAAGAAGAAGATACATATAAGCATGCAAGTATGTAAGTGCTAAATTATGCTATTCTGCAAGTATGTGAGTGTGGTGAAAGTGTGCAAGTATGCAAGTGTGCAAGTATTTCTACCTCTCCTCTGCCGTCTCCTCATCTACCGGTTCCCCCACCACGTACCTACCTATTCCCTTCACGCGATTGGAATTCTCATAACGCTCGAAAATTGTAGCTCTCTCAGTAAAAAAAGTTCCACTCGAAAAAAAAATCAGGTATTTTACTTTTAATAAAACAAAATATTCTAATACCTAACTCTCACGATGCTTTCGAAACCGTACTTCAATGAATTAGGAAAATGGCATGCTCTTTAGAGTTTGCTGACCTGTTAGCGCTATTAGTGAGTTGTATTTATCCTGCTCTGTCTTCATCGTACTAGACTGACAATAAATTAAATATGAGCAAAAGACAGTATGAGTGTAGCCAACTCCTACTGAGTTATCAAATTTATAAGAAAATTTTTTTAGAGTTATAAAAAAAGGATACATATGTTGGCTAAACTAACTAGAACATTTTGAATGCAAATGTATATTGTTAGTTGGTCATAACAGAGCCAACATTTACACCAGTTTACCTTTTTTTGAATCTTTTTTTTTTTACTTATAAATTCACAACGCACACCATTCTCCTTCTTAAAATGCCACCAATGCATAGAAAGGAGCCACAGTGCTTAAGTACCAACGTCTGAAAAAAACAGAATTTCAACACACTGCACAACTATGCCTAGAGACCCCGGTAGATTCCGGGTAGAATTCAAAGTCATGTGTGTGCTCAACCCATTTTTTGCTTTCCCATTGGTTGATTTCTTAGCGAGGACATTTTCATCCTAGTTAATTGGCACAACGTACCTGATTCTCTTGCTTCTCTCCTAGATGGACATAGTTGGCTCACGGTCGTAGAGGGGCGTGTCCAGATAACTGCGGTCCAATCATGAACACAGTGAGAGAGTGTGGAGCTTTGCATTCTAACTTGGCGACTAAATGAATGAATGCCCTAATCATTCCAAACTTAACTTTTTAACTTTGTGATTCGTAAGTTGACTTCAAAAGAGTTTAGTTCAGCACAAGCGCACCACAACAGCGGACCGTTGGTTTGCGTTCCTACGTACCCACACCACACACGGTGAGACACACGTTGTATATCAGGAGCCTGTTGGTCCACGGCTTGTCGGCAATGTAGCCCAGGACGATACGTCCCACGAGGTTGGCAATGCCTATCACAGACAACAGGTAGTCCCCGAGGTTCTCCGAAATGCCTTTCTCCGTCGCCTGGACCTGCGAAACGTTCCCGACACCCACGTGGAAACTTTCATTGTGAATGTTTTACACAGTGTGTGTTCAGAACAAAGGAACCAGCTTTCAACTGGAGCGAATAAACCTTAATTGATGTTGAGTATCTACTTTGTAGAGGCTGGAAGAACAAGCATATATTTGTTTTCCAAAATTAGCATCTATTAAAGTGAATTTAGATTTTTCTTGCAACTTATTTAAAACCAAATATTTACATTCTAAATAACATACAAACAAACACTCTATTTTAGTTCTGTGCAAAAAAAAAAAATTTTAATGCCTTTCCAGATTAAATCTAAATAAAAAAATTTTAATGTTTATTTTATTTAAAAATTTAGTATTGCAGTAGGTATGCTATAGCAAACATTAAGTCGCAGGTTTAATTCTTAGAATAATACACAAATAACATTATTTCTTGAGCGTGGCTCTTATTTTGAAGTGATTTTGAATGCATATAACTCGGCTGTGTCACAGAGACATGGCAATATCAGGAATCATGCTGGTCATGAAACTAGCGTAGAGAACAATTACCAGAAAATCACGATATGGGTCGAGTGTGACATTTGGAAGAACGTCAAGTACCTGTAGTTCTGCTGTGGTTTACTTCACACTTGCGCTGAAGCGAAATGCAAGAATGTGTAGCAGGTTTTGTTTACATCTTATTATTAGCCAATCATACACCTTCCGTCAGTGAGATGAGAAAATCTGCATTGAAGATGTTAGACGTGTAGTGTTTTTGTACCTATTAACTGAAGTGACGATGAGTCTTATGTGTCCCAGACACACTGCAACTTACCAATATAAGGTAAGTCAGGTCACTGAAACTCTACAAAACTGGGTTGTTTCTTTCCAGGTGTGACAAGATACATTTTGTACAACATTTCTGATAACTGTATAAAATATGTAGGATTAATAAATTATGTCTTTACAAATGAATGATATTTTTAACAAATTTAGCTTTTTATTTTTTATTTATTTGTAATTGTAACATGCCAACCAACAGGACAAAGCCTATTTATATCTATATAAATTTAGCAAATAGTATTTATGTTGTAAACTAGCAAAAATAGCGTCTAAAGTGTAAATTAGCAAAAAAAAGAGCATCAATAGCAATATGCTAATTTTTCCACCCCCTTAATGGTTCACAATTGGCATTCGTATGCTGACAGTAACTTTCCCTTATCTTAAATAAATTTTCTGTAGTGCTTACGAATGCCAACTATCGTAATTTTAATGGCAAAAAAAGAATGGGGTTATATATTCTTTCATTTTCATAAGGACTCTATCCTAAAGAATAGCCATTAGTAATAAAAAATTTAAGGCTTGTGGTACATTCCATACAAATTTAAAGATTTTTTTTTTCACATTTTAGTTCACAATAAAAGCACTTTATATATATATATATGTGTGTGTGTGTGTGTGTGTGTGTGAGAGAGAGAGAGAGAGAGAGAGTGATACACCGCCTCTGCATTGAGGGGGGGGGGGGGGGATATATCCTCTCCTGAAATCCTAATTTTTTTTTTAAAAAAAATCCATCATTCCCACCAACAAAAGGAAAGAACTTAAAAGCAAAAAGCAGGTAAAGTGCTGTAGCCAGGCTGACATGGACTTGACTAGACTTAATTCCAACCCCATTTATTTTTAAAAACCAACAAGAACAGAACTTTCCTGACAACACCTCACATCATACACCACAAATTGATGAATTCCACCATTATAAGTAAATATTTTCGATTCATTTCAGATGGTAAATAAATATATTTATTTGCAGTCATTTCAATTTTTTTCAATACATCACAAGTTGGATGGATAGTACCGGTACCGAAGATAAAAATACCATCATTTAAATCATATTTGAAGATGTACACGTATGTGTCTTTCAAATTCAAATAATTCAGTTCATCTATCCTCTGACATTTTTTGTGTTTTCTAACACTACAATATTCAAGTAAATATCTATAGCAAAACATCTGTGCCAGTTTAGCTACATCCCCCCCCCCCTCCCCCCCCCCCCCCCCGGGACAGGCTTGGCTCCAGAGAGCTCCTCCCAAGCTCAAATTTATTTTATATTTATTTTGGAATGTATATTAATTTATGTTCACTCAATACTCAAATTCATGTGTTAAACATTATTTTCATCGAAAATTGTATGAAACTAATAACCTTCAGTATTTGAGTCCACGGGCGTCACTGGTTGGGCGTGGGTAGGGGGAGGGGAAGGAAGTGGGTACGACCCCCCCCCCCCCCTAATATTTTTCAATTTCTTCATGTATTTTTATTTATACTATTTTCATGTTTATAAAATACATGTATTTACAGTGATGACATATAGTGTAATAATAGAGAAATACATGGATCGCCAGGAGGAAGTTGTGTAGCTAAGGTTGGAATAAAAGGACAGTGAAAAAGATGGAAGCCAACAAGGAAGTGTGTTTTATATAATTGTATCTAATATCCAGCGTAATCTAAATAAAGAAGTAGTGAACAAAGAATCTGAGGTCTCTTTTTAATTACTATAAATTGGGTGCACAATTGTAAACATAACATGGCGCAGTCGGAGAAGAGTCAATGTGTCACGAACGGCAAATAGACACCACAAGGTAACAATAAGGTATTGCAGAGCAGCATGCCGAGCAACGCAGTCAACATCACAATGAATAATTTTAAACTGCCTAATCCATTGCAATTTACGGAAAATACAGCGGAAAATTTTCGGAGGTTCAAGCAGCAGTATGAATTGTATATGCTAGCGCCGGGGTCCACGAAGCAAACGGCGGAGGTGCAAACGGCGATTTTACTGACAATAATTGGTGAAGAAGGTTTGGAGCTTTACAATACATTTGAACTGACCGAGGGAGAAAAAAAATGACCCAGTCAAAATCTTAAGTGCTTTTGAGAACTAATGTGTTCTGCGAACCAATGTGGAACAGCATGTACTTTTCAACAGGGACCAGAAGGAAGGGGAAAATATTGATATGTATGTAACAGACCTGAAGAAACATAGCCGGAATTGTGAGTTTGGGGAAATGAGGGACAGCCTGATAAAAGATCAAATTATTGGTGGTCTGCAAGTCAGGGAAATTAAAACCAAACTGTTGAACACAGACGACTTAACCTTATACAAGTGTGTCCAGATATGCAAAAATGCAGAACTAACACAACTCCAGTTACAAACCGTATCCCGAGGGGAAACGTGGCTGGCTGTAGGCACGGATGACCTATTGAGCAAGATACTCACTCGTGTAAATTACACAATCCCACCACCAACAGTTGGGTTCAAACGCTTCAGCTCTTGAAGTTCTTTCGTAAATACTGCTACGAGCGGGGGAAAATAAAGCAAAGAATGAAAATAAGGTATTACCAGCAAAGGTATAAGATGCTGGGAAACATTGGAAAACCCAGCCCGCAGCCATGGTAGAGGGGCAGCAAAAGCAAACAAAATGATGTTTCGCTAACAAAAGAAAGAAAGTGGTATGGGGCAAAAGAAGAACTGGTGCTGATGAACAGGTAGGGCGGTCAGCAAGAAGCCACGAGGGGAAAGAATCTTCACATTAGAAGGGAGCAGGCAAAGTCATGCCAATGTGGGGAGGACAGGCCTTGGTTCTTCACTAAGATCAGGGAGTATCTTGCAGCAGAATATCACGAATGCGGCGATGAGCACGGGGTGCCGCGAAGTCATCATCGCCGATGGCCGCAATCACCGGGTTGGTATGCCGGCGGATCTTCCGGATGAAAATGGCAGCAAGCAGTCGAACCCACTCCTGCGGGGAGGGCACATTCCCCAGTCGGTAGAGAAGGCGGACTGCAGTATGTAGCGGCCAGCCGAGGACGGTGCGGAGTCCGCGGTTGTAGCCGGAGTAAACGGGCCGATTACAGTACTCCGGCACGTACGCCCAGACGACGGCGCGGTACATCAAGATGGGCAGGATGAGCGACGCCCACAGCCGGAGACGGGTATCTTGGTCCAGAGGGCAAGCAGGCACAAAGAGAGGGCGCACCGAACGGAGAGCAGAACGGCCCTTGGCGGCCATGGTGGCAAGATGATGGGTCCACAACAGATTGGAGTCCAAGTGGACTCCCAGGTACTTGATACGCGGCTGCCATGCCAGTGGGTGGCCGAGCAGAGTCGGCGGTGCAGGGGGACGCCGGCGACGTTTGGTCAGGAACACGACGGAGGTCTTCGCCGCGTTGGGCAAGACGCCCCACCGCTGAAAGAATGTGCTCAGAGAACGGAGGCAGCACTGCGTACGGGCCTGAAGCTCCAGAGCATTCTCCCCGACCAGGTGGACAGCAGTGTCGTCAGCATACTGGTACACCGTGGCGCCCGGCAGACGTGGGAGATCGGCCACGTAGAGGGTAAACAGCAACGGGCTAAGGAGCGAGCCCTGTGGCATGCCAGCGGCAACAGGCCGCGGCCGGGAGAGGGCGTCGGCCACTCGAACCTGGAATCGGCGTCCGCGAAGGAAACTACATAGCAGTGACAAGAGGCGTTCGGGAAATTGGCGCGACCGAAGCTTGCAGAGAAGACCATCATGATGTACAGAATCGAACGGCCGGGGCAAATCGAGTGAAATGAGCGAGGAGTGCTGGTGCAAGCAAAACCCCTCCGTCACTTTGTCGATAAGGGCCGCGACGGCATGGATGGCAGAGTGTCGACGGCGAAAACCGAACTGGTGGGCGGGCAGGAGTTCCAAGACATCGGCAGCAAGGACGAGGCGACCCAAGATGATACGTTCCGACACTTTGGCCAAGATGTTGATCAATGAGATGGGCCGGTAGAATGTCAACAGATGCAGCGGGCCGCCAGTTAGCCACGGCTCAACCTGTCACCACTCTCACAACACAAAGTGGACGTCATGTGCATAGACCTAAGTATTTGGAAGAGTACTGTTAAGAAAGGGAGATGTTGACAAGAAAGGACAGTGAAAAAAGATGGAAGCCAACAAGGAAGTGTGTTTTATATCATTGTAACTAATATCCATTGTAATCTAAATAAAGAAGTAGTGACCAAAGAATATGAGGTGTCTTTTTAATTACTATAAATTGGAAGTACAATTGTAAACATAACATATAGTAGAGTATATCAGGTGTCAAATAAAAATTACATACAAAACACAGTTAGAAAATAAATAAACAGACATTTTATACTTAACTCGACGGAAGTACTAGCATTTAAATAAATAAATTTATTTTATGAACACCCACCTTCCCCCCCAACTTTATGAGCCAGAGACGCCCATGTCTGAGACCATGCATTTGTCAATATTCCAAGGCCCGATCTCCAACTCATCTAAGGGGGTGCCTCATATTTCAGGTCAAGATTTTATAATTACAGCAATTACAGATAAACTTGTAGACTTTTTCAATTGTTTAACTTTCACGGAATGACAAATATATACAGCACATAGTTTTTGCATAATTAGCTGCCAAAGTTACATTTTTAATGTTATTGGGCTGTACAAATAAGGAGAATTAAATTTAATACAGGACTGAAACTTCTTAGGTTTGACGTCTTCCGGCCGAAGGCCGCCTTAATCCCAACCTGCAACCGCCAGCATCTGACCCCGCTGACAGAACGCACCCCTAGCCAAACCAACCCGAGTCAGGCAAGCCTCCTAACTCTAAGGTAAAACTGTTGCCACGGCAGGTCTCTACTGATCAACTTTCAGACTTTTCCAATTGTCTAACTTTCATGGAATGAAAAAATATATATACAGCACATACTTTCTGCAATAATTAGCTGCCAACATTACATTTTTTTAATGTTTTTGGGTTGTACAAATAAGGAGAATTTAATTTTATTGAGAACTGAAACTTTTTTAGGTTTTAACTACAATGCCACTGGCTACTTCATGATACGGTTTGAATTTCTATAACATAAAAATCATTTCATGTTTCTCGGCTATCAAAATCGTAACAAATTTTGAGAATTTAGAAATGCCAGGTAAAATTAATTAATATTTTCTGAAAGAAATTCAAACCATTTCTTGAAGTAGCCAGTGGCATTGGAGCTAAACCTGCCGTCGCCCGGGGTCTCGTGCTCGAGACCGGGCGTGTGTCCTAGCAGATATGTGGCTTTTAGGTGTTTCTCCGGGTGGGCGCCAGGCTAGCTGCTCCAACCATGATGTGGGTGTGGGTGTTTCGCCCCTTGCGTGGTCTACTAGGATCGTCGGCGGTACTTACTACAAATAATGTACGCGGGTTTTCTGAGACGTCTTTTAATTGCGCAGCGCTCTCTGATTGGGCATAGCCTGCACTGTACCAATGTTTGCAATTACATACGAAGTTACACGATACCTTACACAGGAAGTTACACGACACATTGCACTGTAAAACTACGTAGGCTGAAAGGCACTGCTTCCTACGTGATACCCTAACGCCAGTGGCAATTGGAGGAGGCCAATCCCGTAAATTACAAGCCGAGTGGGCCGGGCTCACCTGTGTGAGCCGCGGTCCGAATTAAATTTAGCGAACAAGTCTGTTACGCGGTTGATATCGGCACTCGTGTACCTGACACATTAAATAAAGTTCTGAGTCCTCAAGAGTCGGCCCGTGCCATGAAGTGACTACACTGTGGATCTAAGTCACACGTGTGCGAGGCATTAAGCTGCCGGTTTAAGCCCACCACCGTAAAAGGACGCGGGGGGTAGTTAGGAAAAAGGGTTAGGATGATGAGTTAATAATTACCAGAATGCACAGTTCAGTGAAGACAAAAATGTAGCTCCCCGTGGAACACTAGGTCCGCCCCGGTTCGCGAGTCGCGCGGTACTGGCGTCTGGCCCTGTCGCGAGGGAGGGGGTTAGCGCTCTCTCGCGCCAAGGTTCCTAAAGTGCCGTTATTCGAAAAATATGAAACATGAGTAAGTTATGATTGTACACAAATTCTATTAATAATTAGTTATAGGCAAAATAAGCGGCAGAAGGCCTATAATAATTATGCTAATGAAATTTACGTAAAATTATGTTCGAAAATCCAAAGTCACGCTAGAGACTGTTCATCACTTGTTGACTACTCTAGTGATTGCTTATGCGTAAAAACGTGGAGGCCTAATTTGGTAGACATAACACTACACTTGATTAAGCCGGAAGGCCGCAAGGGGCACACTCACGCTCATAGATTAACACGTTCCCGCGTGAGTGACCCGGGCACACCTGCGTCGCACTTTCCCCAGACGGGGTTGGGAAGTTATATAAAAATCACTGGTGAGTGGCATCTAATAATTAGGTGTGGGGGTCAAGCGGTATGGTGGTTAAGTGCCGTGGCAACAGTTTTACCTTAGAGTTAGGAGGCTTGCCTGACTCGGGTTGGTTTGGCTAGGGGTGCGTTCTGCACATACCCCTGTACACTCGGGAAAATAACGCAAGTTCATTGGCTGCCGACTTGTAAGTCGTCTCAGCTGGTTTTGTCTGTGATTCGATCATTCTTTGGTTGAGGGTTTATAACTGGTTGAGATTCGTCCAGATGAACAGCAAAATTATCTAAGAGGTATATGTGTTTGTATTCTGTAGCCTATCACCGAATGATATCCGCGAATTTCGCAGGTCTCTATTGATCAGTGATCGATGTAAATATGAAATCGTGACCTGAGACGGAAGGCACCTCCTTGACGTGATGTTCGGCGACTGCAGGGGACCCCTCACCTTGATGTAGACGTAGGGCATGTTGAAGCCGATGCTGGTGAGGAAGTTGGAGCAGGTGAAGAGCAGGAACACGGGGTCCTTGAACAGCGAGAAGTCCAGCATCTCGCGCAGGGTGTCCCGGGTCTCCGGGCTGCAGGGCACGCACCCCAGCACCACCACCTGGTCGCTGGAGGAGTCCTCCTGGGAGCACGCCCCACTGCCCCCTACCTTGCCCTCCGCTGGCGAGGGCTTCACCAGCTGGGACTCCTCCGAGGCGTGGTCGCTGCTCAGCCACGGAGCAGACCTGCACACAGCAATGGCGGCTTCAGGACGACTTTTCGGGAGGGGCTATCGCACAAAGAAAGGTCGTAGTTTCAAAAAAAATTAAAGTGGTCGGATATTATCTTTGAAAGATTTGTGCAATGGGAGCATGGGCGTCGCAAGGATATATTTTTTGGGGGGGGACTTCAATTGATTTAGTTGTTGAGAAATATCCATCCCCTAGAAAAAACCGGGGGGTCCGCCCCCGGGAAAATTTGGGGTTTGAAGGAGCAAAAAGGTGGTTTGTAGGCATTTTTCTTTCCTAAATATTCTAGTTATAGTTGGTTGCAATATATAATTTAATTTTTATAAAAAAATATTTTCAAAGAACAAATTTGTAAAAACACAGTTAACATATATGTATTCGGTATCGGACCTGATTTTGATTTTACACAAAGATCAAATTAAAAAGTGCTCACATTACCACGATTGGACTAAATGCATCATGCGCAACATATGGGCTGTATCACAGAAATCATATTTTTAATATAACTACGAAACTAAATATATTATTGGAGGGGACGAAATTGAAGACTTTTATTATTGGGGGGGAAGTGTCCCACCCGTCCCCCCCGGTTGCGACGCCCATGATGGGACTGCATGACTTGATGTAAGCTTTTGGACTCCCATTGCACAAATCTTTCGAAGATAATATCAATGCCCTCGTATGGACCCGGTATGCATATTTTTTTCTGAGGTCCAAAAGCTTACATCAAATCTGGTCAGATATTGGCCTTGGTATATTATTTACAAATTACTAGTTTCAAATACAGAACCTTAGTAGCTCCATGCAACTTTTGATGAGATAAAAGTTTAACATATGAAATTAAATATTTAAGTAAACATAAATACACACCAAACAATAAAATTGGTATCGGGAGGGGCTATCACCCCCACCGCCCCCCTTAGGAGCAGCGCTTGGCATAGAGCCCCTGTCCAGCTCAAATTTATATTTTATATTTATTTTGGAGTGTATATTAATTTATAGAGACCGGAAAAATTCGCGGATTCATTTCGCGATAGGCTAGAATCAAAATACTTTTGCCTTTTTACCGCATCAGTGATTGGGCCACAGTTTATCTGAATGACACTCGGAGAGTGATAAACTTTCAACAAAAGAAGTATCGAATCACTAGTGTCCCAACCAACAGGTGACAAGAGTCAGTAGCCAATGAGCAGACGTAATTTTCCCGCGTGCATAGAGGATCATGGAGTATACCTACAGGTCATTGAAATCGCGAATTTTTTCCGGTCTCTATATAATTTATGTTAACTCAATAATTGAATTCACGTGTTAAAACTTTTCTTTCGTCGAAAACTGTATGAAACTAATGACCTTCAGAATCTGAGACCACGGGAATCTCTGGCAGGAGGGACGCGGGGGACACTTACATCCAAGTTACGAAAATGTCCTCAACCCTCTCAAAACATTAAACATAATTATTTTAATCTGAAGTAGCTTGGCTTCTGTGTTGTAGCCGTGTTTCCTCGGCGAATAATTCACCGACGTTTCCGGTCGACATTGGCAGTCGCCAATCATCAGGGAGCAGTTACTTACTGACTGATCCCTGATGATGGCGACTGCAATTTCGACCGAAAACGTCGGTGAATTATTCGGTAAATAAACGCGGCTACAACCCGGAAGCCAAGCTACTTCAGAAAACGGCAGTGAAAGCCTGCGAGCACTCTCTAATTTTTTTCCAACAAATTATAATATATATATATTTTTTACAAAAACAAAACTACACACAAATTTTGTAGTTTTAAATGAAAATACTCCAAGTTTTTGGTTAATGAAAGATAATAAAGACCTAGAAAAATTCGGGAATTCAGTTTGTGGGTTTTTCTGGGCACACTGTACTATTATGTACACTTTCACCTTCAATTTACGAAGAACGCTGGTTACCAATTATCCAGGAATCTACGTAAATTTACAAACATCTTTTTTTTTTTTTAATTTACCGACACAGAGTCTACTTATTTAGGAAATGAATTCAAAATAATTTTCCTTGGCATATCAACAAAAAAATATTCAAAAATGTTTAAGTTTACAGTATGAACACTCTTGTTTTGCCAACACGTGTGTGTTTACGTTTGTTTAGAACGAAAAATACAACCCGGAAGTCGAAATACGGCGTAGTTTCTAAGAAGATTCAGTCATGGTAGGCAATTTCAAAGACGTGTTCACGTCAAAACTCTAAACTGGACCCCGGGGGGAAGAGGAGAACGCACCTGTGGTACGGAATGTTGTGCAGGCTGCCGCGGTAGAAGATGTCCTTGCGGTACATGATGCCGCTGTTCTTGCGCCGCAGGCTGTGGCTCTCGAAGGCCGGGTGTAGCTGCTGGTGTTGTTGGCGGGTGGTGTTAGCGGAGGAGGATGAGGAAGAGGACCCCAGAAGCGCGGGCTGGCTGAGCGCGAGCCGCGACGCCTCGCGGTCCGCGCCGTGGCGCCTGGCGGGCGCCGCCGCAACCGGCCTCAGGGTCGCGAAGTGACCCAGGCTGAGCGGCCGGTGCATTCCTCCTCCTCCTCCTCCTCCTCCAGTCGCCGTCAGGTCGGCGGCCGAGCCGTTCATCTGCGGCTTGCGGTCTCCTGCAAGGGGGGTCAGCATGTTGTATCACCTGACCTTTTGACCTTTACCCCCAGTAGCCATCTTGGATACCGCTGATTCGATTGTAATTTGAATTTCATATCCGCCATTTTGTTTCCTGCCATATTGTGTTTTAGAATTTTCCGCCATTTTGTTTTCCGCCATCTTGTAAATTTTTAGAACTTTCCGCCATTTCGTTTTCCGCCATCTTGTAAATTTTTAGAACTTTCCGCCATTTTGTTTTCCGCCATCTCGTAACTTTTTTAGAACTTTCCGCCATTTTGAATTATAACACCACCACTATATCTCCGTAAAGCTACGAGTAGGCTACTTAGGCTGGCTTTCCCAATTGAAATCCATACGAACGCTATGCACACGACCTGTGCGAAATAAGTTCGCAATTTAAATCTCATTGTTAAATTCAGTTTTCAGTTAACCATGCTGTGCACAAAAAAAGAAATGGCTGATTCTCACGATAAACGTTCGGCTGTGATATTTTAATTTTTTAACTCGGCAAGAACACGACTTCGGCGTCTGCTTTTCACTGGTTCATAACAGGGTGCCGCGGAAGTGATGAATGGCTGTTATCTGTGGCGGATACATTAAAGTTTTTTCTTTTTGGAAAGATATTTGCAAATTAAAACGTGTGTAGCTATATAAAAAAGAGCGTCAAAAGGTGTTAGGACCGTCACATCATCATTCTCAACATGCATCACCTACTGCGTGGTTTGTAGTTCCGGGTGTTGTAACAGCAATCTTGGAGTGCCAAAAAAAAAAAAATTACCGTCACAGACGATTGAAACTCAAATGAACGTCGTAGCTTCTCCGAGTCAAAAGTATTACTAAATGGAAATCTCGAAACGCAGCCAAAATGACCTCAAAATGGCGGTGCTTCCCCCTCCACCGCGCGCGATGCGTCTCAGTCCTCACTTGGCGTAACGAATTCTTCGATCCTTTAACTATCCAGCGGTGTAATTAAATTTTTGGATGGAGATGACAAGATATGTAGCTACAACACCAAACTGTATCCCCCAGATTTTGTTATCATTCGTTTTTTTTTAATAGCCTTTGACTATGGAAGCAATTTTAAAGACGTATTCACGTCAAATAAGAGAATTGTTTAAAGATAAAGGCAGATAACACTTTCCAGGTATCCAAACAAATAAAAACCATTTTAAGATAAAATACCAGTGAATACGTATCATAACCTAAAATAACAACACATGAGGTTACGGGATGCTCGCTCGGTGGTCATTGTTGGCAGCGCTCTGACGGGCGGACGGGGTCCAGTGGAGGGAGAGAGAGAGAGAGAGAGAGAGTGGTGGAGAGAGGCACCCAAACAAATAGAAACCATTTTAAGATAAAATACAAGTGAATACGTATCATAACCTAAAAGAACAACACACGAGGTTATGGGACGCTGTTGGCAGCACTCTGACGGGCGGACGGGGTCCAGTGGAGAGAGGGAGAGAGAGAGAGAGAGAGAGGCGAAGGGCCGCACCTCGCTGCTCCTCCTCGACCAGGGGCCGCGGGACGGGCGCCGGCTCGATGGCCTCGGTCGCCGCGGGCTCCGGCCGCTCACGGGCCTCCAGCGGGCGGAAGAGCGCGCCGAAGAACGCGCAGCACAGCACCAGCCCCGCCACCACCAGCACGGCTCCCTGCCACTGGGTTCGCTGCACCAGCAGGCCGATGAAGGGCGCGAAGATGAAGGTGCCGAGCCCGGAGCCGCACACGGCGATGCCCGTCGCCAGCGAGCGATACTTCTCGAAGTAGCACGTCACGCTGACGATGGCCGGCAGGTAGATCAGCCCGAAGCCCAGGCCTGAAGAAGCAAGCTCTCTCGACAACACTCCCCACGGGCGTCGCAAGGATATATATATATATATTTTTTTTTGGGGGGGGGGGGGGAACTCAGGGCCGGCGCGTCCACACAGGCGAACCAGGCGACCGCCCTAGGGCGCCAAGTAGCTGGGGGCGGCGCAGCACGACACATAACAGCTGATATAATACGATTATTAACGATTATTGAAACTAGATGAAAAAGGATTTTTGTAACAGTTCGGAACGTTTATATTGAATATAAGTAATTATTATAAAGTCCACTGTGGCCTGTTTATGATTTGTAATAAGTAAAAAAGTAAAAAAAAAAATTTACGAGCCAGCTTACATTTGATTGTTGACAAAATATTAGGCTTACGTGATGTATTTTGAGGCAAGGACAATTTTTTTTGGGGTGTCCGGTCCCGGGGGGGGGGGGGGAGCGCATTAAGATTTTTCGCCTAGGGCGCCAATTTACCTTGCACCGGCCCTGGGGGGGACTTCAATTGATTTAGTTGTTGAGGCATATCCATCCCCTGGAAAAAAAAGCGGGGGGGGGGGGGGGGGTCCTCCCCCGGGAAAATTTGGGGTTTGAAGGTACAAAAAGGTGGTTTTTAGGCATTTTTCTTTCCTAAATATTCTAATTATAGTTGGTTGCAATATATAATTTTTTTATAAAAAATATTTTCAGAGAACAAATTTGTAAAAAACACAGTTAACATAACTGCTGGTGCTATATATCCACACAAAATCGTTAATTTAAACATCAGGAGAAACTACGAAACTACGGAACTAAATATGTTATTGGAGGGGACGAAATTGAAGACTTTTATTATTGGGGGGGGGGGGACGTGTCCCCCCCGTACCCCCCCCCCCCTGTTGCGACGCCCATGCACTCCACGGGAATACAAAGGGAAGCATATGATGCACTTTCTGTATTGCACAGACCCGAACAAGCCCGAATATCTACCTTCGGCCAATTCCTAAACAACCATTAAAATGATTTGACAGTATTTTTTTAATGTAGCTATACTAACCTAACATAACCAACCATCCACAAATTTTTTAAAGTAATAAAAAATTATCCCGTAGTTGGCCGAAGGTAGATATTCGGGCTTGTTCGGGTCTGTGCAATACAGAATGTACATCATAGGCTTCTCCAATACAAACCACCACGTTCCCTTTTCATTCCTCCTTTGCCTTCTCCAAAATTAGTGCGTAAAGTTTTTTCCTCGACGGCTTGACGACATCAACCAACGGGGTGAACACTAAAGAAAATTGGCCTAAGGTCATCTCCCCACCATCTCGTATCCACAGTTGTTTGCTTCGATTGCCGTCAGGTATTATTCGCCCAAATTACTGGCATGCCACGGTAGGAATAACATTCTGCCGAGCTGTTCGACAGTGTCTGAAACTGTCATTATACACGTGGACACCGACGGAAAGAGATAGTCACGTAATTCGGCATGCTGGTCAACACCAGAAAAATAAAATTTTACTGTCTCGTACAATAGCAACAAACACTTGTTTATAAAAACCAACCCGAGTACAGTCGACCAGGAAAGAATATCAACATTTCTCAAGATAAACGAGCAAAAGGCATTGTCGAAATTTTAAGTTAGACGTTGGCTTCATAAGGGTTTCTCTGGGGGGTCTACCGCAAATTCTAGGGCGAACATATGATGGCCTGCGGGTAAAACTCCAGAATCGAACGGCAGGCCTGATGTTATGCACACTCGGTTTAGTTGTTTCAACAATGGCGTCATCTGCAGTCGCACACACAGGTTTTCCCTCAGCTGTTAAATAATGTCAGTCTCAAACACTGTCGAATAGCTCGGCAGAATGTTATTTCCACCATGGCATACCAATCATTTGGGTGAATAATTCCTGACCGCAATCAAAGCAAACAATTGTGGATACAAGATGGTGGAGATAACCTTAAGCCAATTTCCTTTCATTTTCACCAGTTTATGTCGTCAAGCCGCCAAGAAAAACTTTACGCACAACTTTTGAATCCCTACACCTTAAAAATTTTTTCTAAAGGCTGTAAACGTTACCATGGTCATAATTGTAAATATGGCTACGCGTACCACATAACTTTTAAAGTTTCCAATGAGTTATAACAGCAACAGACTTTCCTTGAATGATTCTTGCAATATATAGTGAAGATTGAATAACAAATTCTTATGGACGTACGCCATTTCTGGTTTATACCATGTCATAAAAAATCCTTAAGAAATGGACCATTAAGATGAATACATGAACACACGGAGATGAAGTCAAAATAGCTGACGTCAAATGTTAAATACCCCGACAGCACAGAGAATTACGTGGAAGGAATTAGAACGAAAGAATATTAGATGTGTAAAAGTAATGACATTAAGCGTACCTGCATAACTACCTGCGTAACTATAACAATTAATACTAGTTACTATCGTATCGTTACGTTACTCGTTACTTCTGATACTACATAGCATGCAATGATATGTTAGAGCAACGAATCGAGTCGTATTGCGTACGCGTACAGAATGACGTCGCGGCGTACTTATAAATTACATACCAAACTGCGTAAAGTGAAATTTTTTTTTCACTTTTCCGTATTTTTTTTTTTAACCAGACTTGTTTTTAAGTCATTCTAAATTTAATTTGATTTAATAGGTAAAGTGTAGAACTGCAAGTGAACTGTTCCATACTACGAAAAATGCGAGTAACGAGATACGAGATGCAGCCGTGTGTAACGTTTCGTTACTCGGTACTAGATGGCGCACCCGTTACTCAGTACCGAATACATACCTACGGTTTGTTACAGCTCTAAAAATATATATATATATTCCGGCACAAGGCTCACGACGAGAAAGTTTGCAACGAGAACAGCAAATGCAGACGGACAACAGTTGCAACTACATATTTTGTTTCAGGAAAGCCTGCTGCGTTCCTCTCTGTGCTATTGTCGTTGTGTTTTCCGGGTTGTCGTTGGGTTCGTCTGTTCGTCGTTGAGTTGTCCGAGGTGGCTTGTCCGTCTGTATTAACTGTTCTTGTGAGCAGCTGTTCCGTCGTCGTCTCCCTCCACTATGTTCGTCGGCGCTCCGGTGTTTTTTATTTTATTTTATTTTATTACCTATTCGTTTCACGTAATCCTGTGTACTGTCTCGATATTTAACTTTTGACACCCACCGCAAGCTGAAAGGCCAGACAGCCACACCGCTACCACGCATATCAAAACCATTTAGACCTAAATACATAAACAAAAAAGGGGGTTGTCTGTAAAGTCGCCTTATGGACGATAATTTTACGTGATAACATCATAAGAAAAACATTTATGAAAAATTGCATACTTTTTTTAATTTTAAAAATATTATTTACAGATTTTTTGCAAATTCAATTTGAATAATTAATTTGTTCAAATATAATCACGAACAATTAGTTTAAAAAAGCCCGCCTTTAACCTGTTCGATATTACAGAAGATTTTCTCTCGCACGGTGGTCGGCTGGTTCTTTGCACGCTCGGCTCAGGCGGGAACGTGACAATTTTTTTTTTCGTGCGCGTGCAGCCGGCGTTCATCGATTTATAAGACGTTATCACGTAAGACACAGATCAAAGATCAAGTGGTAACCAGGGTGTCCACAGTTAGTACCTTCGTACTAGATCTAGTACATTTATAACTTTTTTAGTGGTTTAGTACAGATCTAGTACATTTTTCTTGAATATAATAACATCATTGTAACTCCAATATGTTTTATTATTAAGCGTAATTATTTTTAAAAAACTATGGAATGTATGTGTGTGTGTGGTGTGATATTTAAGTTCGAGCATTGCAATGTCATAATAAACTTCCTAAATTGTTAAAAACCATAACAAATTATAATTTAGTACTTTTTTTCTAATCTAGTACTTTTTTCTCTCCTAAGTTGGTACGAAATATTTTTTTCCTTGTGGACACCCTGGTTGGCTTTGAATATATATATACTGTATAGAAGTCGCCAGCCCAGGTTAAAATTTCTAATACGGTTTGAGGTAGTTGGTTAATTCACCGCCGCGATCGCCACCATCTCTAGGGCATCGACTCGTGGTGGTCCCTAGCGGACAAGTGTCGAACTCTTCAAACACCTCTTCCCCACCCTCCCTCAAACATGCTTTGTCCTCCACCCACCCTCTACCCCACCTCTCATCCCTACAGTTTCGTGAAGCACAAACTCCCGTTGAACGACCTTGAGCTGCTGTGAATGATGGGGTGGGGGGTTTCGGGGGGAATGACAGCGAGGCGACAGTGCTGCGCTCTAACGTGTAAATAACAACCAAAGACGATACAGGGCGTTACGGCAGCGCACTGCAGGCGGTGAAGTTCCCAAGCTGCTCATCGTACGCTCCTGAAAAAAACGTAGAGTGAATCCTATCCACTCGCGACTTCTACACAGTATATATATTTAGAACCACGGAAATTTCGCGGATTAATTTAGTCGCAAGCTAGAATGCAAACCTCCGCACTGTCGCACCGTGTTCATGATTGGACCGCAGTTATCCGGACACGCCCCTCTACGACCGTGAGTCAACGATGTCCAGCTAGGAGAGAAGTAAGCGAATCAGGTAGTGCCAAATAACAATTATAAAAATGTTCTCGCTAAGAAATCAACCGATGGGAAAGTAAACATGGGTCGAGCACGCCTGTAACTTTGAATTATATCCTGAGGCCAGAGGAATCCGCGAAATTTCCGGGACTCTATATATATGTTCAAAGCTGGTGGTAACGATGCCGCGGACAGGCAGGATTGGAGGAGAGGAGGAGGGGAGGAGGAGGAGGAGGTAAGGAAGCCCCCACGCTCACGCTCACCTGTGCCCAGGCCCACGGTGAAGTAGAGCGTGAGCACGTTGGGCGCCAGCACACTCAGAGCCAGGCACGAGCTGGCCAGCACGGAGCCCGCCACGGTCACGGCGCGCAGCCCGAACCTGTTCACGAACGAGCTGGAGATGGGACCTGGGGAACAGACATCACCGCTCGTTCCCCGCGCACAGACTGTTCCTTACCTCGACGGCCCGGCGTTCTCGCCCTTCTTTCCCACAGACGAGAGAGAGCCGAACCCCCAATCGTGCATCTTCGGTTTTTTTTTGTTCACCGTAACTCATGATAACTAATGGGTAGGGACCGGAAAAATTCGCGGGTTCAATGACCTATAGTTCTACGTACACTCGGTCAAATGCCACCCACTCATTGGTTGCTGTCTTGTGAGACGTCCCAACGTAGCAGCCTGTGATTCGATATAGCTTTGGTTGGGTATTTCTCATTGGCCCAGAGTCATCCAGCTGAGTTGTGAACCAATAGCAGAGGCAGCACTGAGGTATAACGATTTGTATTTTAGCCTATCGCGAAATGAATTCGCGAATTTTTCCGGTCTCTACTAATGGGTAATGGTCAATTAGTAGAGACATGCCAAATTCGCGGATTCATTTCGCGATAGGCTAGCATCAAAACAACTATACCTTGGTACCGCTTCTGCGATTGGTCCACGTTTTATCCGGGGAACTGTGAGCCAATGGGAAACACTAAACCAAGAAAGTGCCAAACTACGGACAGCCTAGTTGAGACGTCTAACGCGTCAGTAGCCAATGAACAGGTGTCATTTCCGCGAGTATTTAAAGGACTGCGGAGTCTATCCTAGAGGTCAATGAATCCGCGAATTTTGCATGTCTCTATCAATTAGGTTAGTTTAGCTACATTATAAATTCTTTAAAACATTGTGGACGGTTGATTTGGTTAGGATAGCTACATTAAAGATATTGTGTAATCGTGTAAACGGTTTCCTAGCCCTGGATAGTTACATATTAAAAAGTTATTTGCTAAGCAACTATAAAATTATTTTACAGTATTTTTAATGTAGCTATACTTACCTAATATAAGCCAACCATCCACAATGTTTTAAAGTATTTATAATGTAGCTAACCTATCCTGATCGACCGCAAAATTTATTGCCACGCCGGTTTATACAATGAGATAGAACGGAAAAAAGAAAAAGCGAGCATGAACTTCGGGGAACTTCGGGCGTGGCTCTCTCGTCTGTGAAATGAAGGCTTCCCTCCCCCGTTCCCCTCCCCCGTTCCCCTCCCACATGTGCGCCCTATCAGGGCAGGGTGGGGGAAACATTCCAGCTCTCTTGTTTAAACTTTCCAGAGGTGTTTAAGTACACTGAGAGAAAAATTTGTTTGCCTCTACAAAATATATGTTTGTAATGGCGAAATAAATATATGTTGTTAATTCAAACAAATGTTTTGTAGTAGGAAAGATTCTGTTGACCCAACAAAATGATTTTGTTGACTCAACTGTATATTTGGTTGGGTGTAACATATCATTTTTGTTACTTACCGGGGTTGGGTTAAGCTAAACAAAATATTTTGTACCGCCAAGTAAATATTTGTTTCGCCATATATAAACAAATATTTTTTTTTGATTAAAAAAAAAAACTTTTTCTCTGTGTAACAGAACTGTTAGGGATCGCTCCCTGTTGTTTGATCGGGAGGGTATTTAGTGCTTAGGCAATGACCAGCGGCTGGGGCCACCAACCCAGCACAGTCGCCGCCTCAGCCCCGTACCTCACTCAGCTGACCAGACAGGGCTCCGCCTACCTGGTCACACAGACGGTGCGCAGACCTTCAGGAAAAACAACGCGATTTGAAAACTATTCAAGATATCCGAGTGGGGCCTATTTACGAATAGCATTTAAGAGTTCGCTGAGGACCGAAAAGTACTTTTAATTTCGGATTAAGTTTTTAAACTGTATTTTTAGAAGCGTTAAAATGCCTAAAACGCGTGTTTTCAGAGTAATTTTTAGGCATAAAACAATCAGTACAGATTCTTGAAAGCACTTAAGGAGCTTGCATAACACCTTTATCTTCATTTCTCCGCCATATAATGTTACGGTCACCGCTCAAATTTCACAGTTGTCCTGTGACGACGAGAAGACTGCGCGCCAGTCCAGAGGAGACACCGCGCTAGAAGCACCAGCGAGCGTCGCGCTTATCATCCCGCCTCACTAACACAGATACGCCCCTGACGAGGCGGGCCCCTTAAGCCCTAACGTTCCCCGCACAGTTCGACAACCCGCGACACGCGCAACTCCTCGGACGTAACGCCGTTGCAGAGTTTTTTTTTTTTTTTGCTCTGCTCCGTCACGGGAAAACATAATAAACCCGCAGAGAACAAGCCCTAAAACCAGGCTGATGTCAAAACAGATAAAACTACAACGATGAACCTGAACGGGTAGGTGTTGCGGACAACAAACACAACCGCGACAGCACAATAATTCCGCGGAAGTAACTAACAGTGCATAACTGCAAAGGCGTATGTCCAAGGAAATTGTATTACATCAAAAATTACCCCATTGCACTAATAATTAAAAAAAACGCCAGCTTTCACAAATGTAAATTTAAGAAATTATTTTTTTTTTTAGAAAATAAAGCCAAACGTTATATATATATAATTTTGATAATTTGTAAGTAAATTTTGTAAAACATAAAATACATATATACATATAAATATTAACGTCATCAAATAGAATGAAACACACATGCCAAGTCGGTAAGAAAGACATACATACATAAACATGTGTGCAAAATGGCAATTAACTGTTTTTTTTAAAATAATGATTTAAACTAAGAAATAAACAAACATGAAAAAAATTGGCTGTGTAATTTTTAACACCACATAAGAAATACCCCTATATTAAAATCTTAGAAATAAATTTATTGTGAGGTTTTAATCATTTTACAGCCAACGTTTTATATATTTTTTTATTTCAAGCCCTTAATTTATAAAATATCGTTTGCAATTTTTTCAAACAATACACTAAACTGTATTGACTATTTCTGTACAATTATGTCTCCGTAATGGAAATATATAGGCGACAAAGCTAGCTGTGTCGAATTCTGTCAAGTGGTTCAGATTCTATTATTGTTTTTATATTATCGTCATTCACACAATATGCGACTTTTTCTATGCCGTGAGATTTTCATAAGCCATAACACACCGTCAATTGAAAATTTTATTACAGTTGTGGTAAAACCCAAAAGTTAACTCAATACTAGAAGCCAATGACTATTTGTAGTAAGTAATCTGTCACTGTTATCTTTAGGTATTAGGTACACTACACAGATTGATTCGAAGCCAAAATTTGAAAAGGAAACCACAGAAAACTTGGAAGTCTTTCAGTTTTAAAAATAAAATAGTTTTAGTTTTAGGCCAATTTCATTTCTAAAACAGGAGATTTCGGTGTTTTTTTTACGAATACTGTTTATTCATTAAGATAGCGTATCATTAAACAAATATGACACTTAAATGATTTATAATTCTTATTTCATAAAAATGCGTAGTTTGGACTGATAACGATGTCCTTTTACAATATAATAATTTATAATAAGCGTGTTCGAATACTGGGAACAATAAAAATAAATATGCAAGTATTTGTGTTAAAAAAAATTACCCTAAATAATGGGTAAAAATGTGTTACTACTTAATAACTGTTGCAAGATAAAAAAAAAAAAGAACGTAAAAATTTGTTTTATCTTTTTAGTCCATACGTTTTGGTACAATCTTTTAAGTTAATTACAATCATTGAATTTAATATATTGAATTTTTTTTTTTGTGATTCGAGTTAAGTTTGGATGAATAATGCTGACTAATTTCATGATTTTAGTTGCATTTGGTGTTTTCTGGAGTATCCATTTGCATTTCGCTGTTATCCGGTGTATAGGCATGCTTTTAGGTGTTACTTCGGTTTCATCGCAATTCACCGTAAAACACTGTCCCTATGTATAAAGCACGGAAGTCGCAACACGCCACCATTCCTGCAAATTGAAATTGTAAAACAGTAGAAAAATTAGATTTGTTTCCCAGGATTCATCTTATGGCAAATGTTTATCACGGAATCATATGAAATTGTTAAAAAAATTTTTTTTCAAAGTTTTTTTATACTGTGTGAAAGTTTTGACACGTGAAAACAACTTGTGTTTGTAATGAAATGAACATCATGGCCCTCTACAACGTCTGCGCCTTTAAACGTTTTCGGAACACTCCTCTTCAAACATAGAAGGCGGAAACGCAAGCCGAAACGCAAGGAGTTGAAAATTGTCCAATGCTCGCCTTGCGTTTTAGCGTCATGCACGGTTTATAAATAGAATATTTGAAAACGTCGCTATTAAACTTTTTTTTTTTTTTTGCGTTTTGCGTTGTTTTGTTTGTTGCGCCCTGAACCCTAATTTATTCATTGATTTTGGGTTAGCTGGGATGCACTTTAAAGTGGGTCTACGACTGAAAATCCAAAATTAGTCGTGTAATTAACATGACTCTATGTATACTAATGGAATGGTTTATGATTGTCGTGTAGGAACTATGACGGTTCGTGTGCGAATTATATGCTCACTTAAGACTCAACAGAGATGGTTATAATTTTATATGTTTTTTTAAGAACCAAGGGAAGCGCCAATAAGAGGGCAGTATAATGTGTTGTTGGTGGGAAATAATGTCTTGTTGAGAAAGCAGTTTATGAAGTACGAAAGAAGTAGGAAATACGGAATTACTTGCAAAATCTTAAGAAATGATAAAATACTTAGAAGAACACAGCACAGAAATCAAAACAAAGCTCGGATTGTAATATATATTTTATTTTAAGATATCAGAAATTAATAATTTTGATGTGTTTCCAGTTAATTTTTGCTATTACACGAGTATATAAATACGTATTTACAATTAATTAATATGTTTCTTACTGCAAAGCCATTTTATGGTGGCTTGGAATAAATGATATTAGCATTACATGAACTAGTATTTATTATTAAAGTGAAATATCTTCGAATCTGATTAGAGATTAGAGCTGAAATGTTGCAATCTTTAGGTTTAATCAAAGCTACGTGGTCCGGTATTTCAAGTAGGCACATAACCAATTTAACCATGGATAAAAATGTCACAGATTACCAATCGGCAACGATTACAATCCGAAACACAATTAAAAATACGGGTGATACCCGTGAACAGAAAAAAAAATCCAACTTAAATAACATGGCTTCTTTTTTTTCCGCCCGTTTTTTTTATTGGCTTGAATTAAAAACGACTAATTCAATCATGAACTGGATGTTAGGCTCGTCGGCGTACAGGCCAAGCTTATAATTCTTAACCCTTTCAGTCACACTTTGTCAAATCCTATGATATACCTAATTTTAATTTTTTTCTTATTATAATTAAACTTTTTATTTGTGTGGTAATAATCTTATACTATAATTATTATGTTAATGTATAATTATTTTATAATAGTTAATAAAAGTTTTAAAAATGTGTTTACTTCACAGCCTTAAAGTACGACGTGGGTACACCTTAACCCGCAAATTCAAAGTTTCAATAAACTCCGTGCATCATCGAGACACAAATTGTCCACTTCAGCGGACGAATGGACTGAACCCACCTTCAGAGAGAAAATGCGTTCAGTCAAAGAGGCGTGCGTGGACTTTTGTAGTCGTTGTCGTGACAAGCGTCCCTAGGGACCCTCGAGGTGGTGTGGAAGGGGGGGGGGGGATGCCGGCCGTCGCAAAGAACGGGCTCTCTCTGAGTGACTCGTCTCGCAGCCGAGGGACCAGCGAGCTGGAAGAAGCCTCCGCGGTTGAGCCGACGACAGCGCTCCTGGCGGAAGTAACGCGCACTCCTTCGACCGCGAGATGCGCTCGCGGTGGGGTCTCCCATCTTCCCGCCCTCTTTCTCTGCGGCGACACCACTTCCAGAGGGGAGGGGGGGGAGGCAAGCCTTCTTTTCACAGACGAGAGAGCCAAAACCCGAAGTTCCCCCAAGTTGTTCATGCTCGCTTTTCTTTATCCGTATCTTTAATGTAGCCATCCTAACCAAATCAACCGTCCACAATGTTTTAAAGAATTTATAATGAAGCTAACTTAACCTAATTGATCATTAGTATCCTTTTATCAACACATTTACAATGAACAAAAAAACCGAAGATGCACGATCGGGCGTAAGAACTATTTTTAATCATGCTCTCATCATATGCGGCACGATATTGAAGTATTGCCAAAGCAGTTCCACCGTCAGACGAATATTTATTCGCAAATGTATTTTTTTTCGAGACGCCTGCTTTTGTGCCAGGTTAAAAAAAAAAACTCTTCACTTTGCCTATGTGATAAAGTTACCAACTCTTTTTGGACAAAGTTGATTTGATCCTAACTCTTATGCTTCCACAAAGCACGGTAACGTAACAAATAGCGACCAATCAGATTGTATCTCCAAATTACGAAATATTAATTTAATTTAAAAAAATATACATAGGTATTATTCTTCAAGAGTAGCACGGGCAGAATTTACATTTATAATAAAGTTAAACCACAAAGTAATAATAGAACACTAGATAATCTTGTAGTTAAATTTTTTAATCAGCATATTTAGAAGATAAACAAACATGGCCTCCACCGCATTCAAGTACTCGGCTTCTATTGGTAGGGACCGGAAAAATTCGCGAATTCATTTCGCGATAGGCTAAAATACAAATCGTTGTACATCAGTGCTGCCTCTGCTATTGATTCACAACTCACCTGGATGACTCTGGGCCAATGAGAAACACCCGACCAAAGCTTTATCGAATCACAGGCTGCTACGTTGGGACGTCTCGCAAGACAGCGGCCAATGAGTGGGTGTGGCATTTGACCGAGCGTACGTAGAACTATGGAGTTCATTCTGCAGGTCATTGAACCCGCGAATTTTTCCGGTCCCTAGCTATTGGTCGCGCGGAAAGAGCTCAGCGCTGCCGAGCTGATCCCGTAAGGGTCAGTCTCCGCCCGCGCGCCGTTGCAAACAAGCCCTTCGGCTCACCGGAGCACAGGGTGACGCCCACGAGGATGGACGCTATCCACGCCGTGGCCGCCTTGCTCTCCTTGAAGTAGACCAGGAACTGCTCGTAGAACACGCCGAACGAGTAGGTCACGCCGTCCGCTGCAACAAGCGACAACACACACAACACCGTCACTCGTGGATCAGTAAGACGGGTCGTTACCACAAGACCGAATGTCAAAATTGACCACAACGTCGACAGCTGGAAAACTGCTGTGTACCACAACGCCGAAATAACAACTGAATGAATTTGTGTGTGTTTCTTAAATGTACCTTAACACCGAAATACCACAGTCAAACCTAACCTAACCTAGCGTAATATAACCTAGCCTATCCTAGCCTAGCCTAACCGAACCTAGTCTAACCTAACCTAGTCTAACCTAACATAGTCTAACCTAACCTAACCTTTGTGGCAGTCCTGCAATGCCATTTTTCGGCGTTAGTGTATTTCGGCGTTGTGGTAATTCGGCGTTGTGGTACACAGCAGTTTTCTAGCTGTCGGCGTTGTGGTCAATTTGTCATTTCGGCGTTGTGGTATTTCGGCGTTGTGGTATTTCGGCATTGTGGTGCGTGTCCACTCAGTGGACTGTCTCGCGCTGGGACTCAGCACAGAGTGAACGGCGACCACTGTCGCCACACTGTCCGGCTTGTTAACATTAAAAAAAAAGGGGGGGGGGTTGTCTGTAAAGTCGGTTTACGGACGATAATTTTACGTGATAACGTCATACGAAAACATTGATGAAAAAATTTGTATACTTTTTTAATTTTCAAATATTATTTACAGTTTTTTGCAAATTTAATTTAAATAATTTGTGTTAAATATAATCACGAACAATAAGTTATAGAAATAAGCTGAAATCAAATCAACGTCAATAAATTGTTAATTTGAAATGATGAAATTGGACAAGTAAATCAATTTTTTTTAAATTGCTAATTTTAAAAAGCCCGCCTTAACCTATTTGATATTATAGAAGATTTTCTCGCACGGTGGTTGGCCGGTTCTTGCACGCTCGGCTCAGGCGGAACGTGACAATGAGTCATGCTTTTTTCGTGCGTGCAGCCGGCGTTCATCGATTTATAAGACGTTATCACGTCAAAAAAAATGGGGTGTGGCTGTGTCATGGACACGGCCGTGTTATGTACGTGAATACGTATACTTAACAGGTAATATTTTCCATGCAAAATATAAAATACTCTATTTTTTTATTTTATTTTAACACCATATATATTCACTGTAACTATTTTAAACTAATGTTTTACATATGCAATCGATAGATTTCGACGAGAGCTGACGATTGAAACAAAAAAAATACGTTGTAGCTTCTCCGAGTCAAAAGTTATATACTAAATGGAAAATCTCGAAACGCAGCAAAAAATGACCTCAAAATGGCGGCGCTTTCCCCCTCCAACCGCGCGCGATGCGTCACAGTCATAACTTGGCGTATCGAATTATTTGATCTTTTAGCTATCCGGTGGTGTGCTTGAATTTTTGGATGGAGATGATAGATATGTAGCTGAAACACCAGACTGTATCTCCCGATTTTGTTTATCATTTTTTTTAATTGCCTCCCACTATGGAAGCAATTTTAAAGACATATTCAAGTAAAAAAAAACTTTTTAGTAAACCACCTTCAATTAGTATAATAGTAATTAGTATACTATATTAAAAATTATTATAATAGTATAATCAGAAATCATTGGGTTAATGTTGTCGTGGTATTGTGACCAAAACGCTATTAAAGTCTGTCTTGCTGGAACGCTGTACGGCCTATCGCGTCATTGTGACTCCAGTTTAAGGCCCCCGCCTACCCGGGCACACACACGGAAAAAACAACGCGATTTCAAAACTACTCGAGATATCCGAGTGGGGGTCTGCTTACGGAAAGCATTTAAGAGTTCGCTGAGGGCCGAAAAGTTCTTTTAATTTCGGATTAAGTTATTAAACTGTATTATTAGAAGCGTTAAAATGGCTAAAACGCGTGTTTTCAGAGTAATTTTTAGGCATAAAACAATCAGTACAGATTCTTGAAAGCACTTAAGGGGCTTGCATAACACCTTTATCTTCATTTCTCCGCCATATGATGTTGCGGTCACCGCTCAAATTTCACAGTTGTCCTGTGACGACGAGACGAATGCGCGCCAGTTCAGAGACTTGCGCTTAGAGGCTATACCGTGCTAGAAGCACCAGCGAGCGTCGCGCTTATCATCCCGCCTCACTGACACACGAGGCGGGGGCCTTAACAGGGCGGGATCCTTTGGTCTCCCGGGGTCGCCGAGGCAGAGGTGGGCCAAGTGGGGCGGACGGGGATAATTATAAACCGCGCGCGCTCAGGCCGCGACGGAGCGAGACGAGCACGTGATTGGCCGGCACTTCCCGCTCTTCCCCCCTCACCCTTCCTCCCCGCCGGGGGAGGCAGGAAGGTCAGGCGACGAGGTCAACTGTGTACGGAGTCGGCTAGACGTGCAATAACCCGCGGTGCTGGTAGCCTTTCATCTGGAATACAACTTCGGTCCAATTAGTTCCCACGGCAAAGGCGGCTTCAGGATGACTTTCCGGGAGGGGCTATCGCACAAAGAAAGGTCGTAGTTGCAAAAAAATGAAAGTGTGGTCAGATATTGGCCTCGGAATATTATTTACAAATTACAGGTTTCAAATACAGAACCTTAGTAGCTCCATGCAACTTTTGATGAGATAAAAGTTTAACGTATGAAATTAAATATTTAAGTAAACATAAATATACACTAATCAATATAATTGGTCTCGGGAGGGGCTATCGCCCACACCGCCCCCCTTCTGGAGCCGCGCTTGTTCCACGGAGTATTCGGTCATCGGTTTACAAACAATTCATTTGTAAATTATTATTTTTTATGTGTAACATCTTAGCCCTCGGTGTACGGCATTTGGTGTGAGTCATTTTCTAAAACGGAACGGAAATGTGTAACCACGGTGCTGCCATCTGTGGCGGATGGCGAGAACAAAAGTGCACAAAGCCAAAGGGTAACTTTAAAAGTACTAACTGTTTAATGAATTTTAACACGATGGGTGGTATTTTTAATGAAATTCCTTGTCGCAAATCAGGTTCAAAGCTGTTTTTTTTTTTTTTTTTTTAGGTGAAGTAAACGGTCAAAATATTGGGCCACTATGTTCCACATAATTTATTTGTAATTTTACAATTTTTTTGACAGTATTGCAATCAGGAAACATATTTGGCCACTTTTTCGCGGAGAAATTCTTTGCAAATTTACAATTGTTTTTACAGGATTGTTAAAAAAAAGGGGGGGGGGATGATTTTGCCAATAGTTTCCAAAGGATTTCTTTGTAAATAAACGGTTGTTTATACAGTTTTTTTTAAACATGCTTCAGTTTCCAAAGAATTAATTGCTTTTAAAAAAGGTTTGTAAACATGGAGAAAAAAATATTTGTCCACTAGGGGCCTACTTTTCCAGAGAATTGATTTTAAAAAGTAGTCCTTTTGTTTCCAAAGAATTTCTTTGCACGATTGTTTTCACAGTGTATGTAATAAACGGGCAAACAACTCCTGGACGATTCAACGGAGACAGCAGCAGTATCTTTCAGTTCCCGAATCGTCGTCGGCAACTGATACGTCATACGTACAGACCGGAAAAATTAGCGGGTTCAATGACCTCCAGGATAGACTCCAATATCCTCTACACACTCGGGCAAATGCCAACTGTTCATTGGCTGCTAACTCGTGAGTCGTCTCGACTGAGTGTCTGTGATTCGACACTTCTATGAGTGAGGGTCTCTAATTGGCCCTCAGTCCTCCAGATTAACAGTAAACCAATTGCAGAAGCAGCGCTGAGGTATAATTATTTGAATTTTAGCAAAACACGAAATGAACCCGCGAATTTTTCACTGAAAGAAATTTTTGTATATTTTACAAGGAAAATCCTTGGAAACCCTGTTGCCAAGGATATTACTTGTAAAACTACAAGGCAGAGCTTTGTTCCATGTGCGATTTTGCAAGGCTCTGCCTTGTAGTTTTGCAAGAAATAGCCTTGGCAACAGGGTTTCCAAGAATTTCCCTTGTAAAAGTACAAATTATTTTTTAGAGTGTTCAGGTCTGTGGCATACGAAACCTACCGTGCTCCCGTTATCTCACCCTGCGATATGCCGACTTACATGCTCGCAAGGGACTCAACTCCACGGAGACCAGTCCGTCATCAGGTGTGCTCCGCGAATATCCCGGGTCTGTGCAGATCAATCACTCTTTGGCGGGCGTGGGAGTCTCGAGATAAGCGACGCTGTGCGGTGAACGATTGGACGGCTGGGAAGCGGGGAAGGGGTGAACTCTAGAGGTGTAAAAGTAACGAAAAAAAGCGTACCCGCATGTATTGGTTACTATAACAATTAGTACTCGTTACTATCGTATCGTTGCGTTACTCGTTACTTCTGATACTACATAGCATGCAAATGTTATGTTACAGCAACGAACCGAGTCGTATTGCGTACGCGTACAGTGTGACGTCGCGTAAATAACAATAAATCAAATATAAACAATTAACAATATTTGATAATTAACAGATTTTGTTAACCAAGAAACAATTAAATATAATTAGAGCGGCTATATTATATTATCTCTTTTAAGATAAGAATTTAAAAAAAACGTGAAAATACGCGATAACAAAAAAACAAAAACATACATATTTCTAATTTGCAGAAAATATTTTCTTACGTTGTTTCTGTTCCAAACTCAAAATTTTGTCTACACACACAATACCTTTAATAAACAGTAAAAAAACTTGGACGACGAATTCCAAATTATACTTTACTTAATAAACATTCATCGTTCTTTGTAAGGTACGTTTTTAAATAAATCGAATAAGCGCACGCATGCGTAAAACATACGAAAAATGCGAGTAACGAAATGCATTCGTGTGTAACGTTTCGTTACTCGGTACACTGAAAGAAATTTTTGTATATTTTACAAGAAAAATCCTTGGAAACCCTGTTGCCAAGGATATTACTTGTAAAACTACAAGGCAGAACTTTGTACCATGTGCGATTTTGCAAGGCTCTGCCTTGTAGTTTTGCAAGAAATATCCTTGGCAACAGGGTTTCCAAGAATTTCTCTTGTAAAAGTACAAATTTTTTTTTAGAGTGTACTAGACGGCGCACCCATTACTCAGTACCGAATACATACGGTTTGCTAGAGCTCTACGAGACCTCGTTCTGTTGGCCCTGCATGCAAACAAAGACCGGATCCCCTAATTCTAAACACCCCTCTGTTTCCCAGTGTCCGACATCAGTCTCTTTGCACCTAACGACAGGAACAGATGCCAGTTCCCGAAACGTTCGCAACTTTTTTACGTGACAACGTCTAATAAATCGATGAACGCCGGCTGCACGCACGAAAAAGTGTCCCGTTACGCACATTGTTCCGTTACGCTGAGTCCCGTTGCGCTCATTGTACGCTTGCGCCGCATCTATCTCTCTTCCACTCGACTGTTTATAAAGTGAAGTGAAAAGTTAATGTGGTTTTCATTGCTTATTACAACAAAAATTTCGGCAATAAAGGTTGCATTTTAAAAAGCTGATTACTAATATAATTTCAAGTATTTATTCTTTTATTATTAAAATAAAAATGATTCAATTTTATTCATAAAGTATGCACTCATTTCATCAGTGTTTTGTTATGACGTCACGTTAAACTAAACCGACTTTTCAGACAACCAATTTCTTGTCACAGAAAACCTACCTGTGTTCGCTGGTTGCTTGTCTCTAATACCAGATTATTTTCATCGTTGTGTTCGTTTGTTTGCTGCGTTGACCAGGTTTGTTGTCTTGTCTGCGTTTTGAAACTGTCTCGTCTTTGTTAGCCCACTGTGGCCGTCGGAATGTGTGTTCTGTGTTAAAGTTTGAATGTGTTCGTCTGTGCTTCCGTCGTTGTATTGTCCGTAATACCTGTTCAGTTTCATCGCTGTGTCCATGTGTTCGACACTAGCTGATTTAGGCTTGATCTCTGTGGTTTTAAGTTTTCATTTTTTTTTTAATTTCTTATGCATTCTTGAAACTCTTTTTCCCATTACAATCAGTGCAAAACTGCAATGGAGTGTGTCTAAAAAAATTAAATTAAACCGAAATTTCCCATTTAATGAATCATTTAAAGAACATATCTTAATCTAGGGCAGAGTTTTCTTTATGATGGATGCAAACGTTACAGAAAGGAAAAAAAGAGAAAGATAGAGAAAGACTTATGTTGTCACAGCTCACAAACCTAAATCTTCGTACTACGTTATCAATCTTAGTTAACTATTTTTCCTGCCTCCCGCAAATTTAACGATTTAGCGGAGTTTAGTTCACATTCGTTTACGTTTACGTTTACGTGATATCATTAGCATTGCCAAAAAACGTACTTACTTTTGTGTGTCCAACTAATCTCAAGCAGCTTACCTGATGGTTTAGAAAATATATTAATATAATTCATAACTACACAAAAAAAATTATCTATTCACTTTGGCATTCGAACAGCGGTTCCCATTTTTTTTTTCGGCCAGGGAACCCTATGATCAACTTTTCTTTTGGTGAAACCCCAGCTCCTTCAGAGAAAGTTATTTGACAGTAATTGTGCCTGCTTTAAAAGGAGAGACCGGAAAAATTCGCGGATTCATTTCGCGATAGGCTAGAATCAAAATATGTTTGCCTTTTTACCACATCAGTGATTGGGCCACAGTTTATCTTAATGACACTCGGCCAATGTTAAACTTTCAACAAAAGAAGTATCTAATCACTAGTGTTCCAATTAACGGGTGACACGAGTCAGTAGCCAATGAGCAGACGTAATTTCCTCGCGTGCATAGAGGATCATGGAGTATATATCCTACAGGTCATTGAAACGCGTATTTTTCCGGTCACTATTTATATGACGTTCGTCCTGAATCATGAAACCCCTGTGACCCTGCCACGGACCACCTTTTTGGGAATCGCTGCATTAGAATATAAATCTACTAATTTTCCGGTCCCTTAATTTTACTTTTTACTTTTTTTTTTTGCACACAAATGTTCTGCAGTTCGAAGCATCGCCTCCGACGACGAAGACCGTTGGTGCAAGGTATGACGTCATGAGTAGATACCTGAGAAATTCGCGAATTCATTTCATGTTATGCTAAAATTCAAATAATTAGGCCTATACCTTAGTGCTGCTTCTGCCATTGGTTCACTGTTAATCTAGAGGAATGGGGGCCAATTAGAGACCCTCACTCATATAAGTGTCGAATCACAGGCCACCCAGTCGAGACGACTCACAAGTCAGCAGCCAATGAACAGTTGGCATTTGCCCGAGTGTGCATAGGATTGTGGAGTCTATCCTGGAGGTTATTGAACCCGCGAATTTTTCCGGTCTCTTGTCATGAGTTCTGAATGTCGTTACTCATTATCGGTTTCTTGTTCGCCTACAGACGTTATGTTAACAGGCCCCGATTCACAAACAAGCTAAACGGGCATTTTGCCCAGACCACCAGTTTTTGAGGCGTGGGAGAATTTGAGGTACGAAAAAAGAAAAACAGAATAACAAAAAAATTTGAAGTACGGGCAACATAAACTTTTTTTTCAACGTACGATAATGATTTGATTTTTGTCTAGTGTCCTGCCAAAATATAAACATTAATGGCAAAAGGAAAAATTATAATTTTACTAGCACGTTAAGTGCTGGTCAAAAAAAAAATTCAATTCATGATTTCGTATTAGAAAAAAAACCTTGTAAAGCTTTTATAGCCACGAATAATTTCACGATCCCACCGGAATTTCGACTGTAAGCAACTATAAAACAGACCCGAGTACAATTTACTAGGGGGGAAAAAATTATCGAAATTTCTTAAGATAGATTAGAAGGTGTAGGCATTATTCGCGAAAAAAAACTTCAACACCTACTAGACTGCAACAAGGTATACCAGCACCAGCGGTTTCTTCCTTGCGATTGGCGGCCGTCTGCGAGAGAAGTCGTCGCCTTGTTTGACGACTTGAACCACTCAGGACGCGTTTGATTCCGCACTGACTCAGTGTGTGATTGGTGTTGAAACAGTCGACATGTACCTGACGAGAAAAACTCACCCAATCACGGAACATAAAACGATGCTACAGTGTTTCAACTTTCAGCTAGTCTCGGAATCTTTTCGCGAAATATGCATGCTCCTATAGATTAGCAAAACCACCGTCGAATTTTTTTGTTTGGGTACTTAATTGTTTTGTTTGGGTACTTCATTTTTTGTTTGGGTACTTGATTTTTTTGTTTGGGTACTTAATTGTTTTGTTTGGGTACTTAATTGTTTTGTTTGGGTACTTAATTTTTTGTTTGAGTACTTAATTTTTTGTTTGGGTACTTAATTGTTTTGTTTGGGTACTTAATTTTTTGTTTGGGTACTTAATTGTTTTGTTTGGGTACTTAATTGTTTTGTTTGGGTACTTAATTGTTTTGTTTGGGTACTTAATTTTTTTGTTTGGGTACTTAATTGTTTTGTTTGGGTACTTAATTGTTTTGTTTGGGTACTTAATTTTTTGTTTGGGTACTTAATTGTTTTGTTTGGGTACTTAATTGTTTTGTTTGGGTACTTAATTGTTTTGTTTGGGTACTTAATTTTTTGTTTGGGTACTTAATTTTTTGTTTGGGTACTTAATTGTTTTGTTTGGGTACTTAATTGTTTTGTTTGGGTACTTAATTTTTTTGTTTGGGTACTTAATTGTTTTGTTTGGGTACTTAATTGTTTTGTTTGGGTACTTAATTTTTTGTTTGGGTACTTAATTTTTTGTTTGGGTACTTAATTGTTTTGTTTGGGTACTTAATTTTTTGTTTGGGTACTTACTATTTTTGTTATTGTCCGTTAGAGGGTCTCTCCACGAAGGTAAATAGCTAAGCGTCCCCGGTGGTGGGGGAACTGCAGGCGACGTTGTTTGTAACCAGCCTGGACGCGGGCCAGTGGTTCCGGGCAGAGGGCTTCCCCCCTCCCCCCTCTGGCTCGTAGCAGCTCGACCCACATTCCCCCTCTCACCATCGACACAACGACTTGGCAAGCGCTCCAGCATCCATTCCCCCCCCCCCCCCCCCTGGTTCACAACACCACTTTCCGACGCCAAAGAACACGCTTGCTATTGTTGTTGCCTTCGGCGGTTAAGGCCCCCGCCTACTACCCGGCCACACACACGGTGCGCAGAGCTTCATGTCGAACAACGCGGTTCCAAAACTACTCAAGATATCCGAGTGGGGTCTGCTCACGAAAATCGTTTAAGAGTTCGCTGAGGGCCGAAAAGTACTTTTGATTTTGGATTAATAGTTTTTTAACTGTATTTCTAGAAGAGTTGAAATGGCTAAAAAGTGTGTTTTCAGAGCAATTTTTTAGGCGTGAAAACAACCGGTACAGATTCTTTGAAAGCACTTAAGGGACTTGCATTACACCGTTATCTTCATTTCTGGGCCATATGATGTTAAGGTCACCGCTCAAATTCCGCAGTTGTCCTGTGACGACGAGAAGACTGCGCGCCAGTCCAGAGGAGACACAGCGCTAGAAGCACCAGCGAGCGTCGCGCCTATCATCCCGCCTCACTGACACACGTACACCCCTGACGTAGCTTGCGACGGTCCTCTGGCTGGGTGTCGCGCCGTTCACAGACCGCTCCAGATTCATCAAAGGTGTCTGATGACGAACATCATTCACTTGTCTATTCACGTTTCTTTACATGGTTTCGTCTTTAATGTTTAATATGTAGAGACCGGAAAAATTCGCGGATTCATTTCGTGATAATCTAGAATCCAAAAACGTTTGCCTTTTTACTGCATCATTAATTGGGCCACAGTTTATCTGAATGATACTCGGCCAATGAAAAACCTTTCACAAAAGAAGCATCGAATCACTAGCGTCCCAGTTAACAGGTGTCACGAGTCAGTAGCCAATGAGCAAATGTAATTTTCCTGAGTGCATAAAGGATCATGGAGTATATCCTACAGGTCATCGAAATCGCGAATTTTTCCGGTCTATAGTTATCAGTGACTGACCGAGAACTCACAGCTTAAACCAGAGGGTCTCGAAGCACGCAATTTTGCACAAAACGTAGGCGAGAATTAGGAAAGGATTTTTTTTTTAAATTCATCCCCTATGAGGGTAAAATAAGGGGATGGAAGTTTGTCATTTATGAAGTTAGAAATATGGAAATCGGTGTTTTAGGCGCCTGTTTATGAACGAAAGTCCGTTCTACCTGAGTTTTTTGGTGATTCATTAAAACAATGAGGATCGAACACTTTCCCATCGGGCACAATGCTAGATCAGTAGGGGCATGCATTTTTCGCGAATAAATCTGAACACCTATTAGACTGCAACAAGTTATACTCACACCAGCGGTTTCTTCCTCGTGATTGGCGGACGTCTGCGTGGGAAATTGTTGCCTTATTTGACCGAGCCACTCAGTACATGCTTGCTTCCGCACTGACTCGCTGTGATTGGTGTTGTAACAATCGATATTGACCTGAAAGAAACTCACCCAATTACGAGACACAGACGATGCTACAGTGTTTTAACTTTCAGCTAGTCTCGGAATCTTTTCGCGAATTATGCATGACCCTATCGATCAGGCATAACATTATAGGGTTCCTGCTTGAAGACCCGTGGAGACGCCTCACCGACGAGAAGACTGCATTTACGAGTGATATCTTAACAATTAAGAGTTTTACGACAAAGTTCACATACAAACGTCTAATTAAAAACTGAAAAGCCTACCACACGTCTGCGTTCTCCTTGCCCACGCCAGGATTGAGATTCTCAAAACCATAAAATAAAAATTTACCCATCTCGATGAAACAATAATTTAAAATCGTGATGAAAAAAACACGAATAAAAGAACAATAGTTTGATCTACTATCCTCTTAGAATTCCGTGCATAGCCATGCGAAGAAAAAGCCAACATTTACTTCTTTGTGTTTCATTAAAATTCCGCCAGAGGGGGTAGAAACCCTTCTTAAGAGCAGAAAGAAATTGGGCAGAAAGTAAAGAAAATCCTGGAACCAGGCCTTGTTATTTTTCTGCTAGTTAAAACCCGCCTTACGGCTATTTTTGCTTGCAAGTCTCATACGATAAGCATCCTTATATTCTTCCAAGCATACAAAGAACTGCACTAGTGGGGGAAGGAATAAAAACTACTTTTTTTCAGAATAAAACAACGTATTTTGTTGTTACGAAAGAAATGTTCGTTATCAAGTAATGCTATCGGTAGGTATTCATCATGAAAAAAAAATGAACGCACATTAGACTATAATAAGGTATGCCTGCGCCCGTGTGGTTTCTTATTTGTGATTGGTAGAGACCGGAAAAATTCGCGGATTCATTTCCTGATAGTCTAGAATCCAAAAACGTTTGCCTTTTAACTGCATCAGTGATTGGACTACAGTTTATCTGAATGATACTCGGCCAATGAAAAACCTTTAACAAAATAAGTATCAAATCACGAGCGTCCCAGTTAACAGGTGTCACGAGTCAGTAGCCAATGAGCAGGTGCAATTTTCTCGCGTGCATAGAGGATCATGGAGCCTATCCTACAGGTCATTGAAATCGCGAATTTTTCCGGTCTCTAGTGATTGGCGGCCGTTTGAAATTGAAGCCACCGCCTTGTTTTTGCTGGGACATTCAGGATGCGGTTTTTTTTTGCGCGCGCAAATGTTCTGCAGTTCGAAGCATCGCCTGCGACGATGAAGAATGTTGGTGCAAGGCATGACGTCATGAGTCCTGAAAGTCGTTACTGATAATTCGGTTTACTGTTCGCCTACAGACGTATGTTGACAGGCCCCGATTCACAAACGGGCTAAACGGGCGTTTTGCCCAGACCGCCAGTTTCTGAGGCGCGGGAGAATTTGAGGTACGAAAAAGAAAAACCGAATAACAACAAATATTGAGGGACGGAGAAAATAGGTTTTTTTTTGAACGTACGCTAATGATTTGATTTTCAAAAATACATGTCAATGAAAATTTTTAGTTCATAGTAACTATTGCAGTTCGCTTAAAAATGTTAGACCTTAAACAAAACACATAAAAAATTGATTTAAAACGCGTTGACCAATAAACAGTTTACAGTAACTCATGTTTATTACGGTAGTTATAACAGTTGTATGAACCTGAAACAACAATTTGTTAAATTTTAAATAAGAAAAAAAAGACAAACTTCCTTTGAAAAACCTTAGTATTAAGTTGCAAGATGTGATGTTTTAAAACTGATAATAAAGCTTGAATTTGTAAAATTTTGTGATTTTGCTGAAAAAAAAGGGGGGGGGGGAATCCGCCCAGAGGGCTAGCTACCCGGAATTAGGGTCTGTATGTTAATGATATTTTATTGCTTTCCGTGATCTTAGCGAAACGTTAAACCGTGGATAAGGCAATTTTCTGTCGGGCTTCTAGCTGGATATTACATAATATTTAAAAAAATAAATAAAAAATTGCTTCGAAATTTTTCGACCCGAAAATCTGAAAATCATTCCTTGATGCATTTTACGACTACCTGTGATTCGTGTAGGTGGATGTCAAATACTGGCCTACATCTTTTTTGAGCCGTCAAAGACGTGCGTTGCCTTTGATGTTGCCTCGCGCATTTTCGCCGGGGAACAAATTTAAAACTCGATTCTTATTGCATTAGTCCATTAATTAACTCTTTCTTTCTTTCTCTCTCTCTCTCTCTCTCTCTCTCTACATCTATATACTATTTATATATAAGTACTAGTTAGTTATAAGGTGCATAAAGCGCCCTTTGAAAAATTAGGAATCTAACAAACACTTAATTTAATATACACGAAATATTAACAAAAATCAATTTCTTTAATATTGTGCAAATAAAAATATTTCCGGTATATATGAAATTATAAAAAAAAATATTTGGATTTTAAGATTCAAATTGAAATTTATCCTTACGTTTTATTTTTATTATTCGTGTAATAAAGCAATGAAAATAGCTTTTTTTAAAATTTTATGCTAGTGAATTCATTTTAACTTCTGGCATAATATTTTGATTAAAAAATTTAATGCACTTTTTAACGCATATAAAAAAAGCTGTACGCGAAGCGGAATAGGTAGAAGAATTATCGTACGCGGTGGTACAACACAGTGTTGCAGAGCCAGGCAGTGGGTCAGTGATGGGCGTATTTATATTTTAAAAAAATTAGTAAAGATATTAATAAAGGAGTATGTAAGTGCGTATGTAGTTCGCGTAGCGCGGAGTATATGAAACATCAAGTCGTCAAATTTGGTACGTGTTTACTCCAGGAGGATGGTTGGAGGGGGAGAAGAGGGAAGGTGTCTTTGTCCGCTTGCACCACTAAATGATTTTTTTTTTTTCGAAACACGATTTAATTTTTATATTTTTTTTTTTGGTTGTGATTTTAGATCACGTGTTCTTGATAATCTGCGTGGCAACGGCCATTGTACTGCTGACGCCTCATTCGCTTCCGGGTCTTAATCCTGTCTTTGGTTAGATAAACGCGAATTTGAAAACCCTCTGAAAACTGTCTAATCTAAGTTGGCGTCTTTGGTTTGTATTTATTACCGTTTACCTCAGTTCCAAGGTTAAATTTTTGTTTCACGAGTTGATTTTCAAAATCCGGTTGAGTTTTCATTCTTTTAGTTCAATACACGGCAGTGGCATACCCACGAGGAAGGGGATATATATATATATATATATATATATATATATATATATATATATATATATATATATATATATATATAATGAGCGGTGTTTGTGAGTGCTCTGTCTGCAGATACACATATATATAAAATGAGCGGTGTTTGTGAGTGTTCTGTCTGCAGATTGCCGCAGCGAAGCGCAGGTGGATCAATTAGTAAAAGTGTATCTTGCTCTCTCTTGCTCTGTTGCGCTGTCTCTCTCTCTCTCTCTCTCTCTCTCTCTCTCTCCCTCGTCATTCTCACAAGTTCACAAGTTTCTCCCGTGGTGTTAGAGTTTCTGGCTTTAAAGCCACGTGTACCGGGGTTCGATCTTCAGTCGGGTTCGGTATTTTGCAGCAGTGGAACAATTTCCTTCCTCGTGTCCAGTATGGGGAGACGTGTCGCCCCTTCTCCTGCATACGGCTGAAGACAAATGCGCATGTGTACACCAAGCCCAGTATACCACGGCCATCTTCCCAAGGAGATGGTTGCCGAGTCAATACAGTTCCCGGGCCGAAAAACCCATCATTAGAGACCGGAAAAATTCGCTATTTCAATGACCTGTAGGATATACTCCATGATCCTCTATGCACGAGGGAAAATTACGTCTGCTCATTGGCTACTGACTCGTGTAACCGGTTAATTGGGACACTAGTGATTCGATACTTCTTTTGTTGAAAGCTTATCATTGGCCGAGTGCCATTCAGATAAACTGTGGCCAATCACTGATGCTGTAAAAAGGCAAACATATTTTGATTCTAGCCTATCGCGAAATGAATCCGCGAATTTTTCCGGCCTCTACCCATCATTAGGGGCAGGCATTTTTGGCGAAAAACTCTTATTAGACTGCAACAAGGTTTACCCGCATCTGTGGTTTCTTCCTTGTGATTGGCGGCCGTCTGCGAGAGAAGTCGTTGCCTTGTTTGACCGAGCCACTCAGGACGCGTTTGCTTCCGCACTGAATCACTGTGATTGGTGTTGTAACAAATCGATATGTACCTGGGAGAAACTCACCCAATCACGCAACACAGACGGTGCTACAGTGTTTTTAACTTTCATCTAGTCTCGAAATCTTTTCGCGAAATCTGCATGCCCCTAACCATCATCGTCTTCACCATGGGAAAGGATGCCAAAAGGAAGCGGGAAAAACCTCATTAGATAATCGTGCCAATTTCCACACGCGCGTAGGACTCAAGCTGGCGAGTAATTTAAAGAGAAGTTTCCGCGTGTAAAACTCAGCAGAAGAAAAATTCCACATCTGTTAAGAACGCATTTAAACCGTCGCTGCCAGCAAAATTCGAAATAACATTTGTTTTTTTTTCCATCCAGAGCGAGCAGCCTTGTCAGAATGAAAGAGCGCGGGAGACGAATTCCCCCCCCCCCCTTTTTTTTTCTACCGGAGCAAAACTAGGTTCCGTGGGTTCTCATTACATTTGTTTTCCGTCTCTTTTCTCGGCAAAAGCTTTAGGTTATGATATGATTTCCTTTCTATGCATTTCCAACTGGTTGAAACATCCGCGTTGCTTTTTTGCTACATCTCTACGGACAGTGCGGTTTATATATATATATATATATACATATATATATACATACATACACACGTTCGCTTTGAGGTAAATGACTAGTCGTTCCCTGGTATTAAATGGATTTCCAAGAGTCGCTTTATGAGAACTGAATTTTTAAATAAGTAGGCTTACTTCTCAGAATTTAAATGTTGAAAACTTTGAATAAAAAACTAAGAAAGTGTTTAATGATAATAGCTGGCTAAGACGTTTTCTCAAAAAGCACTTATTTATGTCGGTAAAATGAAATAGTATTTTGAGACTAGATGTAGCCCTTGGTTAGTGACCATTAAATTAAAATTTTGTATTTCTAAAAAAAAAATCTATTGAAATTACTATATATGAAGCTTAATAAATATTTATGACGAGAAATATGTTTAATCATCCACGAAAAACTAGATAACTCTTAAAAAAAAAAAACACTCACATATTTGGTCGTAGGCTACATTGCACTGTGAATTTACAGAAAACACACTTAACTATTTAAGAACGTAATGTATACATATACTTTTTAATTACATTTTTTTTATTTATTCGACGGAAATACATTGTAATTAAAATTATTTTATGTTTGGTATTGCAGAAAATTTGGCGGCCACTGACATTAAAATTGCATGTTAAATCGTAATGAAGAAAATTACTTTAATTTATTTTGTTGGCACAGTAAATTTTCCAGCCAAATACATACACTGAGACTTCATTTACCGCAGTCACTCCAACTCGGAAGCCAATTTTTTTAATTAATTTTTTTTTGATTCGGTTCCTTCTTTTTTTCTGTGGTTTCATTTCATAATTTCCAACCAGTTCTACATACACTCGCCCCCATCACGACGACATTAATTACTGAACGTGTGTCCCAAATGTAATTATCACTAGACGCATTCAAAATGCCAGTATCAAAAAATAAAGGGGAAAAAAAAGGGGGAGTTGAGTGTGATTAGTTATTTGGTCTCGTGGACATGAAGGGACACCGCCACACCATCATGACGTTTTCCTGCACCCGGTCTGAAACCCGACAAATTTAACGACTCCATCCACGGCACTTCAGACACCCGGAAAATGTTATTTTTACCATAAATTACTTAGCAGGTAATAAAATACCGAGATCTTGTAGACAAAAAGATATAGCCTACACTCTAATAAACGATATTGCAATTTTATTAAAATTTAATTTGCTAAAATATTGCAGCTAGTGAGAATTCAGGTCCGGCAAGGATAGCCCCGATTAATTAATAGAGACCGGAAAAATTCGCGATTTCAATGACCTGTAGGACAGACTCCATGATCCTCTATACACGCGGGAAAATTACATCTGCTCATTGGCTACTGACTCGTGACACCTGTTAACTGGGACGCTAGTGATTCGATACTTCTTTTGTTAAAGATTTTTCATTGGCCGAGTGTCATTCAGATAAACTGTGGCCCAACACTGGTGCCGTATAAAGGCAAACGTTTTTGGATTCTAGACTATCACGAAATGAATCCGCGAATTTTTCCGGTCTCTATTAATTAATTAAAACTAATAATTGCACTTTTCCGTTACGTTGCAACAGCCTAAGGGATGTAGTCAAATTAATCACACTTTATCATGTCCACTGTTCACTCTCCCCATTTGAGCTCAGGCTAGACGGTGGCTCTCTCTACTGCCCGTATCCCAAAGCGCACCTCGTGTCCCGTCACACTGCCTCGCGCTGCTCAACTCGTCCGCCGCGCACACAACACCGTCCTCCCACACGAAGTCCCGTCTTCTCGTCGCCCGCTATCGCTCGCCAACCGTCTCCACTTCGCTCCGAGGATTCGCTAGTGTCGTGGTTGCACATTTGTTACGTTCCCGTGCATCGTGGTAGCAGCAGAGACGCGACGGCGAAATGTTTCAGTGATCAGTCTCGGTTTCCGAGCGATCCGTCTCGGTTTCCGAGTGATCCGTCTCTGTTTCCGAGTGATCCGTCTCGGTTTCCGAGTGATCCGTCTCGGTGTCCGAGCTATACGCCTCGGTTTCCGAGCGATCCGTCTCGGTTTCCGAGCGATAAGTCTCGGTTTCCGAGTGATCCGTCTCGGTTCCCGAGCGATCCGTCTCGGTTTCCGAGCGATATGTCTCGGTTTCCGAGTGATCCGTCTCGGTTCCCGAGCGATCCGTCTCGGTTTCCGAGCGATAAGTCTCGGTTTCCGAGTGATCCGTCTCGGTTCCCGAGCGATCCGTCTCGGTTTCCGAGCGATATGTCTCGGTTTCCGAGTGATCCGTCTCGGTTCCCGAGCGATCCGTCTCGGTTTCCGAGCGATCCGTCTCGGTTCCCGAGTCATCGCAGAGAAAGGGGTCTGAAACACACCACGGGCTTGAATGTTCCGTCGTGGACAGACAGCGCTGGGGATGCGTGACGCCCGGCTAGACTGGCACGCGCCGGCGGTCCGGGCGGGGAGTGCAGTCGCCAGCGGCGCAGGGCCGTGATCGATACCTCGCACGCCCGGCGAACGAGTCTCGCCGCCCCCGAACACGGGGCGAACTTCGACCGGTACTTACACGAGAGTTCACGTGTCGTGCACGCTACACCTGTGCTCTAAACCGTATACCTCCGATGGGCTTTAAAAAAAAGACATATTTACATGACATAAAAATTTTATTACCAAACGTTCAGCAGAGTCTTCCTTGTTTTTTTTTTCTACTTAATCGCCAAAACATCGAGGCATTTGTCATATCGTAACACAAGCTTCTCGATGCCTTCTTCAAAGAAGTTAGCCGTCAGTGAATAGAGAAACAGGGCCAGCGCCCACTTTCACTCACGACGCCGCTTTTTTATTTATATACATTTGGACACGTAAATGCCTAATGAAAATTATTACTATCTATTTTTTTTTTACTTTTCATAAAATACTAACAAAGCTTCTAAAGCTATTATTTAAAAAAAAAAAAAGCTTTATTGCGGCTAAGAAACAATTTATAACAGAACTTTAGGACCAAATGCCATTTTTTTTTTAATTTTCTAATGGTCTTCAACTTTTGGCGGGACCCGGGTGTCCACACTGCGAGCAGGCGGGAGTCTTGATGTCGTCTACCGATGTTTTTGGAATCTGAGAACACTGGCTGAAAGCGGATGTTCGTGAAACGGGGTTCACAAGACGAAGCATGTGCATTTCAGACTCCAGCCCCCCCCCCCCCTTCCTTTTTTTTCCCCCAGTATACATGTATCTAGTCGACGAAGCAATTTACCGCAGAGCGCTTTCTCAACCCTGCAAACAGCCTGAGATCGTAAACCGAGCACGCGAGTTGAGTTGATGAGCCGTCGGCTGCAAGCCGCGCAAAGTGTCCGCGATCGCCTCCGCAGTCAGTCGGCGGGAACGGATGGCGCCGTTCGATACCCGCGAGGTGCAGTGCGGTGCAGTAAAGTGCAATGAAGTGATCGCGGCAGTTGATTTGGTAAGTTGGCTCACTGTCCTCAACCTCTCGACCTAGCCGGGCGCTCTCCAGTAACATGCCGCGATTGGAAATGGCGAATCTATTTCCCGGTTCCCGGAACCCATGTTAGGCACTGGTAACAGTGTCTGGCATGTAAAAGACTCATCATTCTCCTAACCAGGATTATGCCCTAACGGGATCAACTGCCTGGGGGAGTTTCGATGTCAATTAGAGGTGTGAACCTATGTAGACTACATGTCCCAGGTTTCGGATCACCGCCGAGACGGAGATTTGATTGGAAGTGTAAAATTTATTTCCTTTCCTGGGCAATAAATGAGAAGCTGAAAATCTGAAGTGTATATACAATTATATATACTAAACTATTTATTTGAAACTCTAAAATTGAAATTTAATACAAACATTTTATTTCACAGCGCCATGGAAAATAAAAATAATATAGTGCGAAGAAGCAGAATAAAGACAAGACAAGAACGAAAAATATATTTAACGTGGAAAAAAATAATGAATGGCCCTTTATGATCAGAAAGATGTAAGTTAAATATTTTATATAATTCTATATTCATGAAATAAATAATCGTAGTAAAATTAACTTACTTTAAAGATGATAAAATAACACGATATTAAATTTCAATTCTTATAAAACAAGTATTTATAATTTTGAAGTATTTTATTTTTTATGATTACACACGGTAATGATGTAGACGCTAAGTAGATGTTATAGCATTTTTTAAAGCAAAACTATCAAAAAAAATAGTTTTTATTTTGTAAATAGCTTCATTTTTAAAGCCACACATAAAAGAAAAAAAATTAAAAAAATTCATTAGAAATGAGATATTTCTTCTTGGTCACGATCATATAAACTATCCTGTCCATATATTTATTCCAAGTTTCTTGTAAGTACAGATGTTCTATGGTTGTGCTGGTTGAAAAGGCGGACTCCGAAGGACAGCAGCTGCTCGCGGCCGTAGAGTTATAATTACGAAGAAAGCGCCCGAAAGCTGAGCGGGGAAAAACGGAATGTTGTGGCTCCGACATTGAACTTCTCATCCGCCAATAAACAATAAAAAAAAGTGTCATCGCGGACACAGTTGGCACCATCCCGAGGTTGCGGTTCCTCCTAGCTGGATACGGAAAACGCTCCGCCTACGCTGTGACGTATTTATTTTGGCCTCTTTGTGCAGAAGGCCAAACAAGCTCCCTCCACCCTCCAGTAACTTCGTGTGTAGGAGTTTGAGTGCAGTCAGAGTTTGGTATGCGTGTCGTATATTACACAGAAGCACGTGACGCTGTGAAGGAAAAAGAACAAGTGTTTTACACACCAGTCGGTTCTGATTTTCATACTGGAAAATCGCAATCCAACTAAGGCGCTATGCGTAGAGAAGACAATGATGTGTCTACCGCCAGGGTCGGTGCTGACAAGGGTCGGTCTACGTGGTCAAGAGTCTATGCCCGTGTCCCACCAGGCCGGTGCTGACGAAAATGATGGGTCTACGTACTCACGAGTCTATGCCCGCGTAACACAAGAACAGGCGATGACAAGGATGAGTCTACGTATTCCCGAGTCCATGCTCGTGTTCCACCAGGACTGGTGCTGACGACAAGGATGGGCCCTACGTAGTCACGATTCTATGCCCATGTCCCACCAGTGTCGGTGCTGACAAGGATGGGTCTACGTAGTCACGAGTCTATGCCCGTGTACTACCAGTGTCGGTGCTGACAATGGTCTGTCTATGTCCGGGTCCCACGAGGAGCCGGTGCTGACAAGGGTCGGTCTACGTAGTCACGTATCTATGCCCGTGTCCCACAAGGGGCCGGTGCTGATAAGGATGGGTCTACGTAGTTACGAGTCTATGCCTGTGTCTCACAAGGAGCCGGTGTTGACAATGGTGTCTATGCCCGGGTCCCACAAGGAGCCTGTGCTGACAAGGAGGGGTCTACGTATTCACGAGTCTATGCCTGGGTCCCCAAACTGCCTTCGAGGCCGGGAACGCCGCCAGAAGCCGTTGGGAAACTCCTTGGCGACGACCCTCGCTCGCGGCGTTTCCGGTTCCGCGCTCCTCCTTCCCGCGCGCGACAAGGGATCATCGGTAGAGCCACGGAAATTTCGCGGATTAATTTAGTCGCAAGCTAGAATGCAAACCTCCACACTGTCGCACTGTGTTCATGATTGGACGGCAGTTATCTGGACACTCCCCCTCTACGACCGTGAGCCAACGATGTCTAGCTAGAAGAGAAGTAAGCGAATCAGGTAGTGCCAAATAACAAGGATAAAAATGTTCTCGCTAAGAAATCAACCAATGGGAAAGTAAACATGGGTCGAGACACACCTATAACTTTGAATTCTATCCTGAGGCCAGAGGAATCCCGACTGTCAGGGGCGGATCTGTGCCAGCGCCGCAACAAGGATGACACGCAAGTCAGACGGGGTTGCCTACGTCGGCGCGGGCAGGCGCGGCGCTCGACGCTGAGAGATCGCAGCAATTAGCGACTCTGACGTCAACGGAGCGGCTCCTGAGACCAATCAAGAGCTTCTCCTGCTCGTTAGCACTCCTCTATTTCCCCTCCCACCACGACTCAAGGAAAAAAAAAAGAACCACTTAGCTGATTACGTTTTTCTTGTACTCGGGGAATCTTGATCAAACAGTTGAGCCCGCCAAAGTCCAGGATGTATTTTTTTGTTGTTCTTGAGACGGAACGATAAGGTCGACGTTCGCTGATGCTTCCAGTGTGGTGTCGTCTCTAAGGGCCAGGCTCTGAAATGGCGTATAGTCTTCTCGTCGTGCATAGGGCAACTATTAGATCGGAGCGGTAATGATAACATTACACGGCGAAGAAATGAATATATAGGTGTGTAATGCAGGTCCATTGAGTGCTTTTAAGAATCTGGTACGGGTATTTCATGACTGAAAATGATTCTAAAAACAGGCGTTCAGCCATTATAGCTCTTATACAAATACAGTTTAAAAATTTTATCCGGAAACGGTACTTCTTAACCGCCCTCCGAATATTCTTAAATGCTTTTTTTTTAAACAGACCCCACTCTGATATCTTGAGTAGTTTTCAAATCCTAGATTATTTGGGGGGGGGGGCGCGCATGGTGTTTGAAGGATCAGGTTGCTTCCCTTCTACCAAGGTCATCTGGCGGGAGTCAAACATGAATTTTTTGCAATTGGAAAACGTGGCGGAAGTTGTCGTCTACGTAATTTTTTTTCTGGGTACTCCAGACTGTTTACCCCCCCCCCCCCTCCCCCCATAAATATTCCGATACACTGTAAAATGTATTTTTGTAAACTAAACAGAAATATTCATGTAAAATTACAGATACATGTGAAGTTGTACTTTTAGATGAACGCAACTGCATGACAACAAAATATTGTTCGCAGTAATATGCTTTGTGTTTTCCCAGTGTCTCCAATAGTTAAAAGTTATTTGTAAACCGTTACCTGCGCACATAATAAGTGTGTTACAACAAAATAGTCAAATTGTTGAATATTAAATTATATCTTCCGTGATTTGAAAAATTTTGCTTGAATGAAACATCGATTAAAATATAAAATTATGCGCCAATTTTCGTAAAAAATTACTCAGTATTATCTCGAACAACATATTTTATATTTGCCATGTATTTTATATGTGTTGTAACAAGTTCCAATAATTAATTGTAGTATCACAAACCTTTTCATGGCAACTTGTTTCCCAAGTAGTCCCTTCTGACAAATTTTATTTTTCAGTGTATAGATGAGATGTTAAGACGTAATGCATTTACCCATTAGTAGGCTATTTCACGTTTTATTTTTAAACTCTGGCTTATTATCTGGTAGCGATAATGAGGTGTGCTTACAGTGGTGAATCTTGCATCAACCTCTTTGTCAGGATTCGCAACGTCGCGGTGCCCATTGTAAGGGAATTAAGCACTGACAAAGATTAAGTACGTCTTCTTTGCCCTATCGTTATCGTTTTTCCTTTTTTTTTATACATTTAACTATACATGCATTTTTGACGTAACAACGTCTAATAAATCGATGAACGCCGGCTGCACGCACGAAAAAGTGTCCCGTTACGCACATTGTCCCGTTACGATGTGTCCCGTTACGCTCATTGTACGCTTTCGCCGCATCTATCTCTTCCACTCGATTATAACAACCATCGATTTGACTTTTTCGAGGCACATTAAACTTGAAACACTCCCATTCGTTTCCTACTTTTCCTGCCATCGTCCTATCCTTAACAGACTAACACAGATTGTAAGAAGTTAAATAGCAAACATGTATACAAGATATATTTAAAATAATTTCTTCGTTAAAGTAATAAACATATTTTAATAAATGAGTGCAAATAAAAGTAAATTTATCAATTAAATTTTATATTTCATTTCACTCCTTCTTTGTATCCATACAAAATAGTGATAATTCAATAAAAATTATTAAATTTTATTCATAAAAGTATGCAATCATTTCATCAATGTTTTGTTATGACGTTGTCACGTTAAACTATCGTCCGTAAACCGACTTTACAGGCAACCAATTATTTTTTTTGTTGTTCTTTCGTGTGCGGAAGATATAGCGTTGTAGCAGCCAATGAGGAGCGACTGGAGAAATGTCCGAGTCGAGTCCAGTGACATGATTGATTAGTTGAGAGGCTGGAGAAGGTTTTCCACGATAAGGCATGTCTAAAGTGGCGCGTTTTTTTTTTTTTTCAGTCGGCTTTAATGAACTGCGGGTCAATATAAAACGCCGCATGGAGGTTTGTGCGCTTGGAATTTTTTTTTTTTGCCGTGTCGCGAAATGAATCAGCGTTATCGGTTTACGTCCACACCAATGAACCAAACACGCAAAACCTGTTTACGTGTCGTGTCAACTAAAGTAGAACCTTGATTAACCGTGGTAATCGGAAGGGGGGGTTCAGCACGGATAAGCGAAAATAACGGATAATCGAAATCAAATGTATTTAAGGTATTCTATACATCGAGACCGGAAAAATTCGCGGATTCATTTCGCGATAGGCTAGAACCAAAATACGTTTGCCTTTTTACCGCATCAGTGATTGGGCTACAGTTTATCTGAATGACACTCGGCCAATGATAAACTTTCAACAAAATAAGTATCGAATCACTAGTGTCCCAATTAACAGGTGATACGAGTCAGTAGCCAATGAGCAAACGTAATTTTCCCGCGTGCATAGAGGATCATGGAGTATATCCTACAGGTAATTGAAATCGCGAATTTTTCCGATCTCTATCTATACAGCAAAATTTCGTAAGTAATTTATACAAAACAAATGTACAAGTATATCTGACACTAATTATTAATTTAAAAAAAAATTGGTTGTCTGTAAAGTCGGTTTACGGACGATAGTTTAACGTGACAACATCATAACAAAACATTGATGAAATGATTGATCCAGAAGAAAAGGAAATATCATATTCGGCCTGAGACTGAGCCGTAATAGGTTTTTGCAACCAACCCATTTAGGAATTAAAAATATTATATTCTTTGAGGAAGAATTTTTTTTTTTTAAATTTTCTATCTTTTGTATGATAAAATCTACCTCTGCATACTTTTATGAATAAAATTGAATCACTTATATTGAATTATCACTATTTTGTATGGATACTAAGGAGTGAAATGAAATGTACAATTTAATTAATAAATTTACTTTTATTTGTATTCATTAATTCAAATATATTTATTACTTTTGAAATGTTGCGTGCACAGTATTTATTTTTACAAGTACAAAAAAAACTTGTTGCAGCTGCCAGGATTCAAACCGACAGCCCTCCATTTTAAAATCCGCGATGTTAACCGCATGGCCACGAGGCCATACTTGGAAATATTGTAGTTTTAGATATTTTATAAATATTTATAAAAATTTTGTTCACGGTAGGGGAATAATATTATTTAATTCTTTAACGATTTTATAACAAATACGCATCCCAAATACACCAAACTTATTTATAATGTGTTACAATATTTTTTAAAACATTGTGCAAAAGATCCCGGGTGTAATTTGAATTATTATGTGTAACTGTAAAACACCATTGTGGTTCAAAACGTATTTTAATATTCAACATTACTTTCAAATAACCGTACCGATTGTGCTGAAAATCGGTGGACGATCGTTAAATTACATAATATTAATAATTCAAACGACGAAAATATGTTTTAAAAGTCAAATCGATGGTTGTTCCAATCGAGTGGAAGAGAGATGCCACGCATGCGTACAATGAGCAAACAGGACACATTAGTAGTGGGAAATCCGTAGTGGGACAATTTTTCGTGTTAGCAGCCAGCGTTCATCGATTTGTCAGACGTCACGTTGTGGCCGGCAGGGCCACATTTTTACTTGTAATTTATTTTTGTTGCTGGTCTCTAGTTTTATATGGTTTTTATTTCACGTATTTTTACGCCTTTTTTAATTAATGTTAATTTATCTGTAAATTTTTTTAATTATATTTGTTTCTGTTAATTAGTTATACGCAGTTTGGTAGCTATCGATTATGAGTTTAAGAATATCGATTGTGTTTCACGTAAATACCACTTGGTGAGCGCCCGGCGGTTGGCTGATGACGTCAGACATTCGGCTTGCCGGGAAGAAAAAATCAGCTGGGCCGGGGAGTGCGTGCCGAGCGACCGTCGAGGACAGAGCCATGTGACGGCGAGACTGGTGTGCCGGGCGGCGAAGAGTATGGGGGTGGAGGCTCCACGCTGGGTGACAGGGCAATGGTTTGCCCTGTGATACTGAACTTATCAAGGTAAAGAGAGGCCGCAATTTTGATTTTTACCCTCGTGGTGCTGCACTGGTTTTTGGCAAACCTAGTGAACTGTGTATTTTCCCATACTAAATTTTATTTGGACGGAACTTTTATTAGCCAGTTTGGTGAAGAGGCCCATTTGTTTCACACGTTGTTCCAGTGTGGGATTTTTTAAAAAAGGTCGCCCGTTTGCCTGTAGTTGTAATAAAAGTATAAGTTTGGAAGAAACGAACATTTTGCAATTTGTTTTTGAGACTTTGTCTTCGGAATTGGCATACTTAAAGTTGCATTTAGCTAATATATCAGCTTGTGCAGTATTATTAAAAGTATGCGATCGGTATTGGACTACATGCGCAGCCTGATGTTGGTTGGTGCGGTCATTCTACGTTTTTATGAAATCATTGGCAAGTTAATAAAGAAGTAAGACTTTGTTTGAAGTATATGATAAAAACTTCGGTGGTAACATAGTTATGTTACGTGAAGAGTTTTTGCTACCTTTCCCTTAAAAAAAAATAAGATAATTTTTTTTTTTGGTCATCGTTCACGCCTTTGTGAATTCGTACCTATGGCCCGGCGTGGCATTAGACTCTGGAGTTGGTGAGGAAGGTCAGGAAGCCAGCGCACGCCTAGGATATTAACTTTGTTTTTTTGGCAAGTCTTTAGCAACGAACATCTGAAGAAAGACTAAACCGTTGATTGAGAGTTTAAGAACTTTATTTAAATAATTTGTTTGTACTTCAGTATTATTTTTGTAGATTTTTTATATATTTGTATTGATTGTCTTGTTTGATTTTTGGTATTAGGGCAGTCAGTAAATTTTGATATTTTATAGTGGCCACGCCTCACGCCCTTATATATTTTTATACTTGTTATCAGTATTTATATTTTTACGATTTTGTAAAGGTTATTGTTAGTATCGTAAATGGGGATAAGATGCTGCCATTATTAACGTCAGCTTTTGTAACTAAGCTTGTATGGTTATGTATAGTAAAAATTATTTTTGCAAATTTCTATTTTTTTTAATAACATACGTCCAAAGTCTTGCCTCTTGTTTGTTTAATGGGTACTCTGCTATTATAGCCTTTGAATTTTTTGGCCTGACCCCTGGGCAGTGGTGTGGGGAATTTATATTGTTTAGCTTTTTATGCCTGGTTTTAATATTTATTTTTTCCCTTCGCGCCCAGAGTGAGTCGGGGACGCAACCCCTCTTCCAATTAAGGAGGAAGAAGGGTTACAACGTCAAAAATATGTAGGAATGTAATTATTTGTAATTACGTAAAATACACAGTTTCAATGAAAAATAATGAATTAGATTTACAATTTGATATGCACAGGTACGTTCCTTTTTTCATTAGTTTCTGCTTTGAATACGTAGGTTTTTTAGTTCTACTCCTTTCCTGACCCTTCCCTAATGAATTACACTTCGTGCGCTTGGTGTCCTCTCACCACCAAAATAAAACACGTTTAATTGTTAATTGAGAACCCGATTAACAGAATTCCCGGTTAATCGGGTCACGGATAATCGAGGTTCTACTGTATTTCTAGTCGTGGGTCAATATGCAAGTCGAAACACTGTAGATTCTTACACTCATCGTTGGCAGAAGAATCATTTACAGTTCAGCTACAGCAACCGATTAAAGAACTGAAACTGAAATTTTTTTGACCCGGCCACTAGATGGAAGAGCTTTCCGCACTGAACTTTAGAGACAGGAAACATTCCATATATCTATACTTGCACTTGTACGAAATTTCAAAACCAGTGACTAGTGACCGGAAAAATTCGCGATTTCAGTGACCTATAGGATGGAATCCACTATCCTCTATGCACTCGGGAAAATTACACCTGCTCATTGGCTACTTAACTCGTGACACTTGTTTTGGAATACTCGTGATTCGAGACTTCTTTTGTTGGAGGTTTTTCCACTGGCCCAGAGTTTTTTTTCAGATAAACTGTGGTTCAATCACTGATGCAGCAAAAAAGGCAAATTGTGTTTGGATTCCAGCCTGTCGCAAAATGAATCCACGAATTTTTCAGGTATCCACTAGTGACCTGATTAGTTCGCGTTGTAATTTGGAGAGAGGAGGCCAGAATGCAAGCCATTATACACCGCGTTATCATTGGAACATACGTAGTTTTGGTACACCCCGTAGGACAAGAAACCAACAGCATTACTAAAAAAAAAACTTCAAAAGACCCGACCACACGTAATCGACCGGAAGGTCAACTGCGGAAGTGGAAAATGGGCAATGAACACCGAATAATTTCGTGAACAAGGGCGTTTTGAAGTTCATCCTGAAACCAGGAAACAACGCGAAATTGACAAGTCTCTCTATTCGCCGTCCATTTCAGTGACTACGGATATTTTTAATGAGCCATCAAGGCTTAAAAACTTCCTACGAGGATTTCTTTTCTTTTTTTTTTTGTATTTTGCAGACCTGCTTTTACTTCGCTGGTGAGTAGTTTTCAAAAGTAAAGAAGGTTAGCGAAAGGGAATTTCCCGAACGTCCGTTAGTGCTCTCGGTCGACCCAAAAGGAGACAGGAAGGGATAGAGAGAGAGAGAGAGGATGTAGCGAGTGCATCTGTCGCCGCTGCCTCAGCAGGCATTGTCCTCGGAGATGCTGAAGAGGCGGAATGTAGTACGTACTTCGTCCGCCCCCTTTTTTTTCCTTACCACCACTACCGTGCGACCTACCCGGGCACACGTAAAGGTTGCGCAGAGCTTCGGTACAAACCACGCTATTGGAAAACTGCTCAAGATAATTGGTGTCTGTTTACGAAAAGCACTTAACGCGCCAAGGGTGGGGGGTGGATGAGAAGTTCCGTTTCCGTAGTTCTTTTTTTTAACTGTATTTTTATAACAATGAAAAATAATACAATAGTGGAAGCACTAAAGGGACTAGCATTACAGCTTTCCCTTCATTTATCAGGTATATAATGTTACGGTCACCGCTCGAATATCATAGTTTCCCCATGCACGACGAGAAGACTGCGCGCCCAGTCCACAGCCTTGCGCTTAGAGGCGATACCGCGCTGGAAGCACCAGTGGGAGTCGCACTTATCACCTCGCCTCGCTAGCGCGAATGCACGGGTCGTGTACACAAGACCATGTTTTCGAACCTACTAATTCACAACCACGTATAGTACGAGTGCGTGCAGGGAGGGATATGAATATTTTTGGCGTGGCAACGTCTGATAAATCGATGAACGCCGGCTGCACGCACGAAAAAGGATCACTCATTGTCCCGTTACGCTCATTGTACGCTTGCGCCGCATCTATCTCTCTTCCACTCGATTGGAACAACCATCGATTTGACTTTTTCGAGGCACATTAAACTTGAAACTCCCATTCGTTTCCTACTTTTCCTATCATCGTCCTATCCTTAACAGAATAACACAGATTGGAAGAAGTTAAATAGCAAACATGTATAAAAGTTATAGTTAAAATAATCTCTTCGTTAAAGTAATAAACATATTTGAATTAATGCGTGCAAATAAAAGTAAATTTATCAATTAAATTATAGATTTCATTTCACTCCTTCTTTGTATCCATACAAAATAGTGATAATTCAATAAAACAATAAAAATGATACAATTTTATTCATAAAACTATGCAATCATTTCATCAATGTTTTGTTATGACGTTGTCACGTTAAACTATCGTCCGTAAACCGACTTTACAGACAACCAATTTTTATTCTAGCTTGTGATCAAATGAATCCGTGAAATTCCCGTTCCTCTATCTATCTCCAAACAACACCTTGTCTGTCTTCTGTGGTTGACGTGGCAACGAACGTTCTCAAACTCCAACCGTTTAAGCCAATATACAGGAGAAGCGTCTGAGGCTTGAAACTCTGCGAAGACTGTTTGCCTAGCTACTTAGTCGCGTAGTTGCCTGCGGTGAATTCGATTGAGTTTCAATCGGAACACGACCCGATGAAGGCGTGGGGTCTGAGTCGGGGCAAATGGGGAGAAAATTGAGGGGTGAAAAGAGAAACCCGTTAAATCGACCGGCAACCAATCTTGGTTAACGGCTCGAGGAAGGGAACAAAATAATTGAACTTCGCGGTACACGATGTAGACTACCGCTGTGATACACTTTAGATATTTTTTTAATTTGTATATTTACATGAAAACAACTGTATAGTGTTCGCAGCAATACTGGGTTCGGATTCTTACCCGGGAAATTATGCTTTGTGTTGTCCCAGTATCTCCTATAGCCTTCTAGTGTTAACTGCGCACATTGATAGGCATTATAAAAACCAAATAAAGTCCAATTATTGGAACTCCTATTGATCTTTTACTTGGTTTAAACAGATTATGCTTGAATGAAACATCAGTTAAAATATAAAATTCTGCGCCTATTTTCGTAAGAAATACTCAGGATTATCTCGAACAATGTATTTCATCTTATATGCAAAATAGTTCGTAGTAAAAGTGTAACAAACTATTTCTTGGCAAGTGGCTAAGGAATCTTTTGTAAAAATACAGAAAAAAAATTGTTTCTGTGTAGTTAAAATCGATGCCATTTAGACTTTACCGAAATAAACAAATTGAAAGGGAGATATGGAACCAAAAGACAAACTTTATTTTTTTTAAACAGTTTTTATGTCATAAAAACTTTGAATAGTTTGATTATATTGAAAATTAGCATTCGTTTGACATAAATCACGCCTTAAGACATTCTTAAAGGGGTAGTTTCCTAAATTATTTTGTTTCCAATATTTCGTATTGTTGCACATGGCTTTAAATAAATTCACAATATAGCCATATTTAATTGGTTATAAACTGCGTTTTCTACTAAACAAGTCTTATAAATGTTTTTTTATGAACTTTAAGGCAAAATGCTCTCAGTCGTAGCATACACCGGAAGCATGAAATCACGTGGTATACATTTTCGTCTTTATTTTAAGTAGATATTTTTTATAGGTTGCCCAAAACCCTAAAAAAAAAAAAAAAAAACATTACATTGTCATGTAAAAATATACAAGAAAATGTTATTAAAATGTGTTAAGTTCTGATATGGTTCACCAAGTATTTGTAGCCTTCCTCGTATTTTTTTTTAACTCCCTTATTTTACCTTGTAGTAAATTCAAGAAGACTAAAAGTATAATAAATAAAGGTTCATTTTAATTTCATTAGTGATTCTTCTCCGGGAAGTGAATTCATAGGCATTGAAGGTTTCATTTTAGTGCTGGAAGGTTTCACTACCTAACTACAAGGTCTACCAAGCTCTCATTCTCTAAGCGCTCTTTCTCCCCTTTGTATCTTGTCGAGTTCAGGGGTTCCACTTGCCCGCCGTGGCCTTTGACCTTTGGCGACAAGGGTTGCGAACGCGCGATTTAATTTCAAAAGAGTAAAGAATGGCGGAGTCGTTTATTGCTTCGTAATTAAAACTTAATTTATTCCTACAAGGTGCTTTGACAAGGTGTACAAAAATCTGTAATATAATTTCCCTAACTTTTCCTTGACTTTCGCTGACAAAAATTTAAAAATTCCCTGGTTTTTCATATATATATTACTTATTTTGCAATTTTCTTGAAGAAATTAAGAAAATCTAGCCTCGACCCTCCTCCAATTTCTTTATTCAATTTATCAACACAAATCTGTAATAAAATTTCACTGACTTTTTTCAAGACTTTCCCCAACCAAAATATAAAAAATCGCTTGCTATAATTTTCTCAAATGAATTGCCAGTATTTTCATTTTCTGAAATAAATAAAGAAAATCCAGCTTCAATATCCCCATAACTGGCCTGGTTCTGTCTCCTCTTTTTTTTATTCCAACAAAACCTTGTACACTACATTTTATAGAACGTACAACTATGCACTATAACTAGAGACCTGCAAAATTCGCGGATTCATTTCGTGATATGCTACAATTCAAATAATTATACCTTAGCGCTGCTTCTGCAATTGGTTCACTGTTAATCTGGAGTAATGAGGGCCAATTAGAGACCATCGTTCAAAGAAGTGTCGAATCACAGACACTCGGTCGAGACGACTCACAAGTCAGCAGCCACTGAACAGGTGGCATTTGCCCGAATGTGTAGAGTGTAGTAGAGTCTATCTTGGAGGTCATTGAATCCGCGAATTTTGCAGGTCTCTAACTATAACATTATTTTTAAAATGTTGTCATAGTATGGATGATAGCAGTCTGGAGAATGGTATTTTCCCCCTCGAATTATCACCATTGAGAAATTTCCATGACTTTTACAGAATTAAAAGTAAATATTCTGACTTTCCCTGACCGATTCTAACTTCCCTGACTTTCCCTGATTTCCCCTTACTTTTCAGAATGTGGACACACTGTAGTATGTATTTATAACAAAACATCTGGAAAAAAAAAGATTTTACAATCAACGTTATGGCAGATTAGAGCATGACATTTTTCACTCAAATACTATCACTGGGGGAATTTGCACGACTTTTCCAGGATTTAAAGTGAATTCCCTGACTTTCCAAAATGTGGATACCCAGTAATAAATCTTTGAAATATCCAGTTTTGACGCAGTGGTAAGACACTGGACCCGTAATCTAAAGGTTCCGGGTTCAAGTCTCGGACCAGCTAACCTGTATTCCAGCTTTACACGATTTTCCCGAAATAATTCCAGGCAGATCCAAACAGCCCAGCAAAACTTGCGACCTAAATTCCCTGACTTCATTCCTGACTTCTCCAAGTACTTTATGATTTTCCAATGAACATAAAACCTGCATAATTTCTACAGAAATTAATCGTTACCGATTTATTGTGCTAATTCATAACACTATCATTTTCACGGTGTAGTAAGGGATTCTTGAATATCTTAACGCAAATGTCTACACAGTTGCAAAATACCGGAAAACCCTAATACTACACGCATGGCACAAACAACTGATTAGCGATACATGATGAGTCTTTGTTAATTTAAATAACCTTACCTGACGTATTTTTCCTTGACCGATTTTTGCAGCGATTAAAAAATTTACTGGCAGTTTAACATGCCATGGATTATTTATTTCCTGATTACCCTGCCTTGTGTTGTTGCGTGTTGGCCGTCTCTAATTACCTCGCCGTAGAAGGGAGATTAACCCTAAATTTAAAAAAATCTAGATCAGTGCTTTTGTCTTTTCATGAGAAAAAGGAAACTGATATGTTTAACGTTTTAGTTGCGAAAATTGTAATGGCAGAATGAGCCATAAAGTCATTAGCACATATTCTGTACTTTGACAAAAGATTCCTTTGGAAACCAGTTGCCTCGTAATAGTTTGTAATACTACAATAAAGATATTGTAACGTTGTACAACAAATAGCTATGTTTTTTTTCATGTATGTAATACGTTTTTCGAGATTTTACTGAGTATTTGGTACAAACATTAACGCATAATTTTATATTTTAATTGATGTTTCATTCAAGTATTAATTTTTTTGAACCAAAGAATAATATGATTTAATATTCAATAATTGTATATTATTTTGTTTTATTAAACTTATTAATGTGCGCAGCTAATGCTGGTAAGCTATTCAAGGAACGGTTTACAAATAACTTTTAACTGTTGGAGGTACTTGGAACAACACAAAGCATAAAAGCCCGGGTAAGAACACTGCAGTGGTTTTCATGTAAATGTACACAAGTTACAAATGTCTGTAATTTCACATAAATATTTCTGTTATATTTACAAAATAAAAAAAATACAGCGTAACACATTCAGAGGAATTTTTCAAAAATGTCATTATATATAAAGGTTTTTTTTCTCACGCTACCAAGGGACCCAGGGCTTTGTAGTCTCGTGACGTCACACGGCCAACCAGCCAATCGCGCAGGCGAGAAAGACAAAGCCAGGAACGGGCGCGTTCGGTGCGACGAACCTCGTGCCGCAAGTGGAAGGGGAGAAGGGGGGGGGGGGGTCCATCCGCACGAGTTTCAGAGGTCAGAGGTCAGAGGTCAGTGACACAGCAACCAAGCATTCACGCTGACTAGGACGTATTTGGAAAATAACCCAGCAAACGCGATAGAAGTGAAACTTCTTTATGCAATTCAAACCTTGTGAGGGGTAGAAGGGCAGAGAAAGAGAGAGAGAGGGAGAGAGAGAGAGAGAGAGAGAGGGAAGACCGTTTTATAAAAATAACACAGCGCGGGGCTTTTAAGCTTTTATTTTTATTTTTCAAGTATTCAAAAATCCAAAACTTTTTTTGTATTTATTATTAAACACGAATTAACAAAATTATTACTTCAAAATAACTGCTCGGGATATAATTAATTTTTGATCAATCAATAATGATTAATTAAAAATAAATATTACTCACTGTTGAAATACTCATACCTTACAAAACACTGTGGGCGTTAGTGTTTATTCAAAAAAATTCTGCAATTTGGACCACGCCAAATCTCTGAACGAAATATGAAATTCATAACAGGTAGGGCTATCTATGCAATAAATACAGAGACTGTCTCTACAGCGCTCTCTACGTTGCTCTGATAGCAAATATAAATTTTAAGGTATTCACAGCTGACTATATAGGACACCTATATATATTTTCTGAAACAAGCGCATGCACACACTCTCTGTGTTATTCTTTCGTTCATCTATCTCTCTGTTATTTTTTTTAGAGGGGGATTAATCATCACACAAAGAGTAGAACGAAAACGACCCCAGCAACGTATATAGCATACTGCTCTCTTTGGCCAAGTACCTATTGGCGTCCGAAACGTTTATCAACAACTGTTCACTAAAACTTTGTATGAAAAATTGAAATTTTACTCTCATCGGGCCCAAATAAGTTCCACTAAAAAAATCGTTCTGCGTTAAATGTATTAATTTTTTAAAATTATTATTCTGTATGATGTAGGCTATTTATATCTATAATTGGAACCGGAGAAAAACGACTAAATTGAATGCTGTCTTGTCTTGCGCTGATCAAACTATAATCATGTCAAAACGGCACGTGGTACACATGTGCGTTATAAATACGTTTTCATATATATCCTTATACATATTATTTATATAGCAAGTTAACATCATTTTAGGAATTTAAGGTAGGGTCTCACACAGCCGTGTTGATTTTTTTTTCATTACTGTATCGTAAGGGCTATCTCGGTAAATTTAACCCTACATCTGTTTTGCTTTTGTTGAACTGTCACATATATTTTCAAGAGATATTTATGAAGTGCTATATAATTCTTGTAAAATAAAATTCACACAGGCGAAAATACATGCGGGAAGTTTTACATACGTTGTGTAACACCTAGTAAATATCTGTTTAAAATATTTGTGACAGTGAAAATATTTGTGACAGAACAATTTCAAGAGAAATATAGTGTTTGATTCACAGAAATAGTCCTTAAAATATAGTAATAACAATAAAATTTAAAAAAATCAACATGGCTTAATCCCGTCTTTTTGTAATTATTTGTGCCATCACATCGATATGGTAATTGTTTGAAAAATATTTGAAATTGTGAGACAGATACGAAAAAGTATTGCGGAACGTGACATTTTAACACTGATTCTTAAAAACAAGAACCCTCCTTCTTTTATGAACCCTTATCTCCCGGGCACTGCAGCTAATTTATAATAATCAATCTTACTTTGGTGTGCTTACGTCAACACCAAGCTCAGAAGCTTTACGTTCTTTGGACTGGGTGATTGGCTTAACACGCCTTCTCCTTGTCTATAACAGTCTTAAGGTACTACTACTCTTTGATTAATTTCCTTCTAATTTTTTGACGTAACAACGTCTAATAAATCGATGACCGCCAGCTGCACGCACGAAAAAGTGTCCCGTTACGCACATTGTCCCGTTACGCACATTGTCCCGTTACGCTGTGTCCCGTTACGCTCATTGTACGTTTGCGCCGCATCTATCTCTCTTCCACTCGATTGGGACAACCATCGATTTGACTTTTTCGAGGCACATTAAACTTGAAACACTCCCATTCGTTTCCTACTTTTCCTGCCATCGTCCTATCCTTAACAGAATAACACAGATCGGAAGAAGTTAAATAGCAAACATGTATAAATGTTATAGTTAAAATAATCTCTTCGTTAAAGTAACAAACATATTTGAATTAATGAGTGAAAATAAAAGTAAATTTATCAATTAAATTGTAGATTTCATTTCACTCCTTTGTATCCATACCAAATAGTGATAATTCAATAAAAATGATTCAATTTTATTCATAAAAGTATGCAATCATTAAATCAATGTTTTGTTATGACGTCACGTTAAACTATCGTCCGTAAACCGACTTTACAGACAACAAATTTTTTTTTGTGGCTTTGCACATGGTTTTTGAATAAATTGATAACATAACAATATTTGATTGTTTATTGAAAGGCTTTTAAATGGTCTTAATGAACTTAAAGACGAATTTTGTATGCTTTGGTAGCATGCCCTGGAAGCATGGAATCATTCTGGAAAGTTTTTGATTGACAGTTCGTATGTAGCATTCGTGTTGAAAATAATTATATTTGGTGCATCGTTAATAAGAAACTTACGGTTTTACAATACCCTGGAAAACTCAGGTTTCTACGGTTTTGAGAAAACCTCATTTTCTTTTATTGACTTATGAATTCTATACTAAAAGTAAAGTGATTAAAGACGAAGGTCACATACTAAAGGTTAATCTAAAACTGTATTCCACACGATTCCACGATTTCAGTACATGATATGACTGACCTAAAAATTGGTCTTTACGTTCATTAACATCATTAAAAATAAGGTCTTGTTTATTTTAAAAAAACTTTTATATGCACAGAAATATGGTAATACCTTGATTTATTTGAAATCATGTGAAAAACACTAAATATTAGGAGACATATAAATTAGAATATCCTTAGGTCGTCCGGTATTGTTGACAGAAGTGAGCCGATCAATAGTGTAAAATCAGACGTATATTTCATTCTCTAAATGACTCTTTCGATGGGGAAGAATGATTCAAAACATTATATTTGGCATACGTCATTGCAGGTTTACACCGTATGTCATACATACGGACACCTGTATTTCGCGATTTCATTACGTGTCAAGGTATTTTACAAAACACTGTAGCTTTTTCTAAGCGTCATGGCTAGAGACCTGCAAAATTCGCGGATTCATTTCGTGATATGCTGCAATTCAAATAATTATACCTTAGCGCTGCTTCTGCAATTGGTTCACTGTTAATCTGGAGTAATGAGGGCCAATTAGAGACCATCGCTCAAAGAAGTGTCGAATCACAGACACTCGGTCGAGACGACTCACAAGTCAGCAGCCAATGAACAGGTGGCATTTGCCCGAGTGTGTAGAGTGTAGTAGAGTCTATCCTGGAGGTCATTGAATCCGCGAATTTTGCAGGTCTCTAGTCATGGCAAATTACGGTGACCACATTATCATTCGCCCAGTCAAGAGCGGGACGACACCTCTCACCGACCTCAGCCAATAACCACAGGAGAAGAGCTACAGTATTTTGTGAAATACCTTGACACGAAATGTATTCGCGAAATACAGGTGTCCCTAGTCATAGAGAAAACCTGAAGAACGGGACAAAGAAAGATGAATTCGCAAACACACGGGAAACCAGCCAAAATTAGTCGATGTCAAATGTTAGCTGCATAGACTGAAGGTATAAGTCAAAACAATACCACAGCACCGACGACCACAGTGGCCTGACGACGAGTCAGTTGCAACAATAACAATAAATACAGACGAACAACATCCTTGGACAATGCGGTGGCAAACAAGAGGAACCCAACTGGCAACACAACGACGACATCACGGAAGAACACATGAGATTATAAGACTGAGGTAAGTAGGTATACCCTGAAGATGGTGTCGGCAAGGTCGACCGAAACGTCTTTGCGTTAGACGCGGCTAGAACCCAGAAGCCAAGCAACTTCATTCAATGGCAGTGGAAGCCTGCGATATTTTCTAGGCTTTCTGTTGTTGTTTATGTTCAGTTCTAATTAACATCGGCGCAATTGTAAGTATTGGTATTTCTAACAGTTTCCCGATTTCACGCTGGGAATACGCGTCGTTTCTCTCCTGTTAATATGAATTTCTGTGTATGGCGAAAGAAAATACTTAACGAGATTAAACTAGATCCTGAATAGGGCTTCGAAAATGTCTAGTTTTAACATGAATAAATAATGGTTTCGCTCTCAAAATTGGCGATGTTATAATTTTTCAGCCGTTTTTTAATGTAAATTGATGCATTGTTTAGATATATTTATTATACCTTATGTTAGTCTCTCTTAAATATCAAGATATAAGATACATACATTTATCAAAATATACTATGGGAGTAAATTACTCGCTCATTTTCAGTAAATCCATACATTAAGAATCTTACAAGCAATATCGCGAGAAAAACAAAGTTACCTCGAAACGCATCGTACAGTAATCTTCAAAGCCTGAAGAAGCTTAACAAGAATTTACTCCATTAGGCTAAATGACTTTATCGCGTTTGATATGTAATATCGCAATCTTTGGAAAGTTCAAAACATTCTTGACAGGTGAAACGGGTCACGTGATCCACGATAATGAAAATTAAAAAAAAGTAAGATGCGATCGCGTTAATTCCGCTTATCACCATTATACCTACACAACCATTCATTTAAAATATCTGTCCACTCTACTAGTTACTAGGCTATTTTAACACGGGTATTTATTTTGGGGAAAACCTACGATAAACAGTTTCAAGAAATCATTAAGGATGCCATTACTTGTGGTGTCCCATGTAGGGTACAAAAGTAAGGAATGTTCAAGGTTAAAAGCCATCTGAAGTGTAACCAAATTCACTAGTAACATACATCGGAAAGCTATGTGCTATCAATAAGTTATCGAGGTAAGAATTTAGGATGTCGGCGTGTGCAATATTTGTCATTTTAGTATTTGACGTCAAAGTAAGAAATTTGCCCCCCCCCCCCCCCAAAAAAAAAAAAACATGTCCCATATGGATAGCAAAACAATTTTTCACTTTAATAAGGTTAAATGCTAATTCTTTGCTGATATGTTGTTAAAATATTTTTAAACATTACTAACTTTGTAGGATTATTCCTAGCGGTTTCATTTTAAACTACTAAACAAACTTTTAGCATATTGGGTTTTATGCAGCTGCGGCTTGTTTTGCTATCAAATTACGAATCAGTTGACTTTAGCTTTAGAACAGACACCTACTCCACAGATGAATACCTCCATGGCTAATACTACACGTATATTCTGCCATCGATTAGAATGTTGTGACAACATTTGTCGCACGCACACAAATCTTCATACTGCCCCGTATTTGTTTGGAGTGTAGTTTGTGTCACACAGCAGGTCTGCCACTGTCCGCGAGAAATCGCAACTCCCAAAAGGCAGCGACGCATGGCAAAATAGCGGAACAGTGGGACCGGGAGTAATGTAGGAATGACGTCAGTTTGCCACATTTTACGATTAGGAACGCAGGGATTTCAGCCAGCCCGAACGCGAGCACGATGGAAAAAAAAGTGCCCATCCATTCATTACCGCTACACGCCTAATCCGCTTAGCAGCGGTGTCTAGCCACCCCCTCCTATTTTTTCCTCCTCTCCAGCGCTTTCTAATCGAGCCCGGAGAATTCCCCGTGGTCCTAGAGGATTCAGCTCGTTACCAGAGCCCCGTCTGCGAGAGGTGGAGTAACTAGGACGCCATTGTTCTGGGAGCTTCGGAAGTTGCATTAACTAGGACGCCGTTATTCTTGGAGCTTCGGAAGTTGCGTTTACTAGGACGCCATTGTTCTGGGAGCTTCGGAAGTCGCGTTAACTAGGACGCCGTTGTTCTTGGATCTTCGGAAGTTAAGACGGGGATTCTGATGATGACGCGACACCTCGGAGGACTACGAGACCTTTTCAGGGGCAGGTGTGCATACGGAGAGTCGTACCCGCGACGACAGTGAAGCGTAGAGGGCGTAGTGACCCCTTGGCGAGCGATAGTGGGTGGCGAGCGGCGGACTTCGTGTGCGGGGACTGTCGAGACGAGCTCCAGTAGGGAGAATAAACTGTGGACGTACTGAAAGAGTGATTAAATTGTACACACATAAATTGTTATAACTTAACAAATCGTGTAAATATTATGTTATAAATAAAACGGTATTTGATCATTTAGGGCCATCCTTTCCGGATAGTTTTCTCTCATGTAACAGTACACAAACTAACTTTAATTATAAGTTTAATATAATTTCACTGACTTATGAATCATATTAAAAATATATATTGATATAATAATGTTGTAACGTGTTGGATCTTCGAAGTTTCCAGACATAATTAACATACTGTTTTTATAATCAAAAACAAAAAAAAAGAAGTGATTTCAAAAACATTTTACCGGCTGCGATGTACCTATGTTACCGAATAACTCGAATTTATTTAGAAGAATTTTGATCATTATATTAAAAAATAATGAAACACAATGCACGGTATACAGCATTACTGTAAGTAATCTGAAAGGAAAAATATTTATTTTGTTTTTAAAATTAGTTTGTTTGAATTGAATTAGACTTTATATCGTTTGTTGCATTAGATAAATATTAGTAAAGTAAATTTCGAGCATCGAAGAAATTATTTTACTTGTAAGCTGTTCTTTGCTACGTGACCCCTTTAAAACATCTGATTCACATTCGTAGCTTATACGTAATCGTGAAGTAATTGATCAAAACCAGGGTTATCTGAATGTTTCTATTATTTCTATCTGTTAAGTAAGAACGCCCACGAACAAAGCGTCAGTCAGATGTTTTTAACTCCGCAACAATACTTCAGCAGCCGTTATCAACCCTTCGCCATAAATGTTTCAAGTGTCTCATCGAACTCTGAGCCATTCTGGGTAAATATTAACACACGTTAACTTCGTTCAGATGTTTTTCAATAGTTACATCTGGCGAATCTTGCAATGCGAGATTGCTACACGAACTAAGGTACCTTTGTGCAGTCCAAGGGTCAAATGTTACACTTAAATGGAAAGAACAATCATTGCGGTAGTATATCAGTTTTAAAGCAAGCGAGCGAATAAGTGATTGAGAACTTTGCAAGTTTTATTGCTTGTAATTAAATACAATACTTGGGTGCTTTCGCTGACAGTTGCAAAGCGACAAGCCACAAACGATATCCAGCACATGAGTTAGCAATAACTCTAAGGGCGGTATTCCAAGACGTTCAGGTAATGTAGCGAATTAAGCACTGCCTTTGTTGGAATACGACCGTAAGCTAACACGCAGACTGTATTCCAGGACGTTTCCAAACCGAATCCCGGTAAGGGAGCAATTCGGCAAACCGTTTTAATAAAGGATGCCGCCCTGCGCGATGCTAGAAACTGCTTCCAACGCATTCTAGTGGAAGTTTAGCAAACCATAGATACAATTGTAACTGTAAAAGTTCTAGAGCTAGCAGCACCATCGCACAAAAATAGAACCGTCTTTCTAATTTTCTCGATTATTTATCGTTATGACCATTAAAGTGTACAAAATGTATGCCAGGATAGTTTCGCTATCATAAAGTTTCATTTGGCACACCAACACTCTTGGGTACGTCCCCTGATGAAATACAAGAAAATGTATTTCCAAAATTCTCATCCCTAATTTCTCTTTACAAAATACAGTTTTAAAGTAAATTTTAACTGTTTTAATTATATTATAAATAGAGACCGGAAAAATTCGCGGATTCATTTCGCGATAGGCTAGAATCAAAATACGTTTGCCTTTTTACCGCATCAGTGATTGGGCCACAGTTTATCTGAATGATACTCGGCCAATGAAAAACTTTCAACAATAGAATTATCGAATCACTAGTGTCCCAGTTAACAGGTGACACGAATCAGTAGCCAATGAGGAGACGTAATTTTCCCGCGTGCATAGAGGATCATGGAGTATATCCTACAGGTCATTGAAATCGCGAATTTTTCCGGTCTCTAATTATAAAGGTGTGTAGAAAACTTCTATGATCTCTGGCAACAGAGGACACCGAAATAACGTAAATAACCTAATATCAGATAGCGTGCATTGGAAAGAGAAAGCATATGCTAATTAAAAAGCAGAGTGTAATCTAAGGAAGAAACGGAATATAGTGACAGCTCCTAGTTGGAACGGTCTTTTCATTTTATGTGTAACATATTTTCTCTCGGTATGCGGCATTTGGTAGAAGTAATTTCGTGAAAGTAACGGAAGTCGCATGGAACGGAAATGTGTTACCACTGTGCTGCCATCTGCGGTGGATGGCGTGAACCAAAGTTCATAGAGACTTCGGGAAACGTTTAAGTATTAACTGTTTTAGTGAATTTTAACAAGATGGGCAGTATTTTAATAAACTTTCCTTGTCGAAAATCAGGTCCAAAGCCAGGGTTTCGTAATTTGTTTTTGAAAGTTTTTGACGTGACGTCTAATAAATAGATGAACGCCGGCTGCACGCACGAAAGTGTCCCGTTACGCACATTGTTCCGTTACGCTGTGTCCCGTTACGCTATGTTCCGTTACGCTGTCGGCGAGTGCAGTAATAATAGGTTATGTTACAATTGACTAAAAAATTATGGTGATTCATATAATTGATGATAGATATTTAATTACAGTTTATTTATATGAAAACTTGTTCATAATTATATTTAAACTTTATAGCTAAACGCCAGTTTTTAAAATTAATTACAAGTCATCTACACGTGAACTGTTTCGTCGACTGTTTATAAAGTGAAGTGAAACGTTAATGTGGTTTTCATTGCTTATTACAACAACAATTTCGGCAATAAAGGTTAATTATTCTTGCATTTTAAAAATCTGATTACTAGTATAATTTCCAGTATTTATTATTTTATTATTAAAATAAAAATGATTCAATTTTATTCATAAAAGTATGCAATCATTTCATTAATGTTTTGTTATGACGTTGTCACGTTAAACTATCGCCCGTAAACCGACTTTATAGGCAACCAATTTTTTTTCTTTAACAGAGCCGTTTCATCATATAGTCTAAAACATTTAGGTCTGCAAAACCAAATGAGAATCACATGTTACTGCTCCGTCAGCGAATTCTAGCGGCGGGCGCGTAAACTACGCGTGATCCGCGTCAAGAAATGCAGTTACCACGCTCGGCATTATTTTAAAGAATTCTAACGTTAAATTTTCGATGTCCGAATTTTGTATCGCAGGTGCATTTCGCAGAGGTGCCCCCCCCCCCCCCAAACACTATGACTCACCCCCCCCTAACCGAATGATGCGCCCCCCCCCCCCCCCCGCGAAATTTTTTATGCCATTTTCTCAATGATTTACTCAATTATTTTATAATATTATACTTTTTTAGTATTAGATTTTATCACATTTTGCATTAATTAAAACTGATTTTCTAATAATAATTTTGGTCATATCAGGTAATATTTCCATCCTGAACCGACACAGATGCCAAACTGCTTTTGTTGAGGAAAGTCCGGGGTTTGCCAATTTGATTTACAAGATCCCTTTCAATTATCAAAGCACCAGAAACGTATTTTCACACATTGGAAGCTATAATTATGTAAATAATATATACATTTTTCTCGTCTTTTAACCCCCCCCCCCCCTGAAATTTTAATGACGCAGTCTGCGTCGTTACCCCCCCCCCCCTCCCTTGTGGGCACCCCTGAATTTCCGACACGAGAGACTGGCCGGTACTGAAAGACTAGCTCGCGTGTTTTTTTTTCCCTGCTCCCCCCCCCCCCCAGGAGATAGGCCGCGGATGTCAGTTACGCCACTCCATCAAGTCAATACCCCGACGGAATTGTTCTGGGCACTTGTCCTGATTACGAGAGGGGACCTCGTTAAACTGCGCTCGGGAGCCGCCGGCAGGTAAACAAAGATAACCGCAGATAACGAGCCCTGCGTGGCAACAGCACGATAACACACACACACACACAGTCTCTCTCTCTCTCTCTCTCTCTCTTCAGCTGTCTCTCTCCTTCCCTGGCCGACTGAATGCTCCATCTTCCAGCATGTGTCGTCCAAGTACCCTTGCTACGCACGACCAAAACGTCAACCACTCTGCAAAATTTTTCTTTTTTTGTAAACGGAACATTAATATTCGTTAAGAAATTACTTACATCTGTAAATTTGTACATTTACCTGAAAACAACTGTATCACTATACAAAATAGCTAGAGACCGGAAAAAAAATCGCGGATTCATTTCGTGATAGTCTAGAATCCAAAAACGTTTGCCCTTTTACTGCATCGTTGATTGGGCCACAGTTTATCTGAATGAGACTCGGCCAATTAAAAAACCTTTCAACAAAAGAAGTATCGAATCACTAGCGTCCCAGTTGACAGGTGACACGTGTCAGTAGCCAATGAGCAGATGTAATTTTCCCGAGTGCATAGAGGATCATGGAGTCTATCCTACAGGTCCAGTGATCCAAACGCAAACTCGCCCTGAATGGCCCGGACAAACAGGGCAATGGCTTCTCTCGCAGACGGCCGCCAATCACAAGACAAAATTCGCTAGCGCAGGCATACCTTATTGCAGTCCAATGAGCGGTCGGAATATTTCTCAAAAAAAATAAATACCTTAAAAAAAACTGAAGTCACTGATTATTTTGTGCATTCCTCACGTTATTCTTATTAATTTTTCACTCTCCAAAACATTTAAATAGTTCAACAGACAACAACTAATATTAAATTTTTGCAATTTTCCCTAACACTAAGTCACGGCTTACTTGACTATTATTCAATGCCATGACTACAAAGTTATGTTCCTTCCATCGCACTCCGAGACGCCATCACTGACGAAATTCAGTACCGATTCAACAAACGGGTGGAATATTATTTTTTGAATAATCGATTATTAAATCGATTGTTTAGATAAATAATGTACGAAGCAATTAAAATTCATAAAAAGTTTTTAATTTTTTTTCATTTCTGTGATGCATGTCTTTATATACACTATATTTTATTTTATTTTTATAGTCTATTTTCGAAACATCGTCCATTCGCGCCTTATCTCTGAAAATTAAAGTAAAATTGGTGAATACAATAATTAACAAAATTGGTGTTAGCGAAGAAAGTTCTGTAACTAAGCTTTTTTGGTTCCAGCCCAGAGTAAAAAAATTACACTAATGAACTGTTCTTTGTTAGGAAGAGAGGTGCGTTTAGATTTTTTACATTTATCGTTAACGATAATTAATGAAACTATTAAAAAAAACATTTTAACCACAAATTGCCTGGTTTATATCAGTCTCTATTGTTTAAAAGGTCTGGACTCACACGCTTTTAATTATTTTATTTCAATGAATCACTCTATTCTTGTAAATTTAACAGTATATTCGGTAGCGAATTTTCTCGTAGATACTTACTGAACGTTTATTTTGAGCTGTAATAGGTCACGCAAGATATAATTAAGATAACCTTATTAAATTTTTACCGCGAGTGGATAATATTAATATATTTAGATATTCTGTAGACGTATATTATTACTAAACACAAAATAAAATAGAAATATCGTAATAAAGTTACGTAAAATACCCTCAAATAATTATGATAGCAAGAAAATAAAAAGAAGAAGCATAATGACGACCAGTCAGGGGTGTACCGGTGTTTTAGTGAGGCAGGTATTGTAGCGATAACCACAAAATAATATGGTGGGAAGATGAAGATAAAGTTGAGTATTTTTCAAGAACTTGTATCTAATGTATCAAGCCTAAAAGTTACTCTAAAATTTCGCGTGTCAGCCATTTTCACTCTTATAAAAATTAAGATAAAAAACGAAATCTGGAAACAGACCTACCCACCAGCCCTTCAACGCAATATTATATACTTTTTTTGTAAATAGACGACACTCGGATATCTTCAACAGTTTTTAAATCGCGCTATTTTTCAAAAGGTCTGCACATCGTATATGTGCCAGGGTAAGCTGACTGTGTCATGTTACTTCCTTAGGAGTTTATTTACCGTGTTCCCGCTGCCGGGAAATGGATATAAAATAACATACGTAGTTACGTTTATTAAACAAACACTTAAGCTGTGTGCACAATTGAAAAAAAAAATAACACTAACTCGTGCGCACATGATTTGACTACCATGTTTTCCAACCAACTGGTCGTGTACATAGGACGAAAATGATATGACTTATTTCTGTTAAGGAAGCATGGAGCAACAACCTATAAGAGTAGAGTAGGAATCCATTTTGGTGGGACTTGAGAACAATTCATATTTATAAATCATATTGTGGCAGGCGTAATTCCGGCTTTTAAAATTAATTAACGCTATTGCTTCTAAGACACTAGCAAAAATTGGTAAATAAAAAAATGTACCGTGGTTAAAATGGCCAACTAAACATTTTATACAACTGTATACGTACGTTGAAAAACTGTGCTCACAAATTGTTGGTCAGGTGACCTCGGATAATTACTTGGTAGTTAATATAGTTACATGCTAACACTGCCAACAGATGTCGGATGCATCGCGAAATCTCATTGGCTGAAAATTAACAGTTAAGATATTCAATTGTGAACCGACTTCGCACAGTTCTTGTACAGTCGTGCGCATGGCCTGCTAGGCACTCGCTTGTGATTTTTTTTTTGACGTGACAACGTCTAATAAATCAATGAACGCCGGCTGCACGCACGAAAAAGGATGACTCATTGTTCCGTTACGCACATTGTCCCGTTAAGCTTTGTCCCGTTACGATCATTGTATGCTTGCGCCGCATCTATCTCTCTTCCACTAGATTGGAACAACCATCGATTTTACATTTTCGAGGCACATTATCATCCTATCCTTAAAAGAATAACACAGATTGGAAGAAGTTAAATAGCAAACAAGTTATAGTTGAAATGATCTGTTCGTTAAAGTAATAAACATATTTGAATTAATGAGTGCAAATAAAAGTAAAATTTATCAATTAAATTGTAGATTTCATTTCACTCCTTTTTTGTATCCATACAAAAAGGTGATAATTCAATAAAAATGATTCAATTTAAATTCATAAAAGTATGCAATCATTTTATAAATGTTTTGTTATGACGTTGTCACGTTTAACTATCGTCCGTAAACCGACTTTACAGACAACCAATTTTTTTTTTTTAATTTTAATATTGAGAAACCAGCCTCATTCGCAACAAAAAAAAAATATTGAATAAAAAAAAACTTTGAAACTGCGCCGTGGCTAGCGAGCGCTGCGACGGAGAAAGAACTCGGTGCCCTTGCGCTGCGCTGGCTGATCAGCTGACGGTGACGTCACGAGGCCATCTGGCCGGGGACGAGCTGCGCGCTCGTGATTGGCTCGCACGTGTCTCGCCGGCGAGTGCAGGGCATGCCTGCGTCATGAAGGAGGGGGGGGGGGGGGGTGGAAGAACCGGCAGTCGTCAGGGAACAGTCTGGGAAGTTTACGCCACGTCAGGGGAATTCGAATGAACAGACAGGGGCGACAATGAATAATTAGAGACCTGTAAAATTCGCGGATTCATTTCGCGATAGGATAGATTCCAAATACTTTTGACATTATTTTGCTTCAGTGATTGGGCCACAGTTTATCTGAAGGACTCTGCGCCAATGAAAAATCTTTAACAGAAGAATTAGCGAATCACGATCATTCCAGACAACAGGTGTTACGAGTCGGTAACCAATCAGCAGATGTAATTTGCACGAGTGCATAGATGATCATGGAATCTATCCTTTAGGGATTTGAAATCGCGAATTTTATTGGTCTCTATGAATAATCCATAAGTACGTTATGACTGTGTGGACGGTTTTGTCACGACTTTGAAGAATCCATAAGTAGAGACCTCCAAAATTCGCGGATTCATTGACCTCTAGGATAGACTCCGCAGTCCTTAAAATACTCGCGGAAATGACACCTGTTCATTGGCTACTGACGCGTGAGACGTCTCAACTAGGCTGTCCGTAATTCGGCACTTTCTTGGTTTAGTGTTTCCCATTGGCTCACAGTTCCCCGCGGATAAAATGTGCGCCAATCGCAGAAGCGGTACAAAGGTATAGTTGTTTTGATGCTAGACTATCGCGAAATGAATCCGCGAATTTTGCATGTCTCTATCCATAAGTATTTTGTGACTGTGTGGGCGGTTTTTTTTTTTTTTTTTTTTACGACTTTGAAGAATCCATTAAGTACGTTGTGACTGTGGCAGTGTTAGTAAGTGGTGCAAAAATTTAAACTGGCTGTTTCCCATGGTAACATTGCCGGATTTTGGCCAGTTAAACCCATAGAAGTCGAGGATGGATGTTTGTGAGTTTTGTTGGACATCACGTGGTCTCGCGAGGTCTCCCCGGAGAGCACTAGGGGCGATGATGCAGAGCGAATCACACGCAGCTTCGCCTCTACGGACATGTCGGACTTCCCGCCCGTCGCTAAAATGCCTCCTGCGTGACTTCAATGTGTCAACGTATCGTTAGATACCGGGGAAAAAAATTCGCGGATTCAGTTTGTGTTCTGCTAAAATTAAAATAATTATACTATTCTTCTGCTTTAGTTATTTTTATGGCCATGCATATTTCTCGAAAAAAATTCCGAGATCAGTTACAAGTTAAAACACCGTAGCATCGTCTCTGTTTCATAACTGGGTGAATTTCTTTCAGGCGCATGACGATTGTTACTTTGCCCGAGTATGTAAAGGATCGTGGAGTCTATCCTGAAGGTCATTGAGAAGTCCATAAACAACGTTCAGTGGTTCAGTCAGGGCCGTCGTGAACGAAGTGTGTGTTTGTGAAGAAAAAAAATTGGTTGTCTGTAAAGTCGGTTTACGGACGATAGTTTAACGTAACAACGTCATAACAATACATTGATGAAATGATTGTATACTTTTATGAATAAAATTGAATCATTTTTATTGAATTATCACTATTTTGTATGGATACAAAGAATGTGTGAAATGAAATCTACAAATTAATTGATAAATTTACTTTTATTTGCACTCATTAATTCAAATATGTTTATTACTTTAACGAAGAGATTATTTAAACTATAACTTTTATACATGTTTGCTATTTAACTTCTTCCAATCTGTGTTATTCTGTTAATAATATAACGATGATAGGAAAAGTAGGAAACTAATGGGAGTGTTTCAAGTTTAATGTGCCTCGAAAAAGTCAAATCGTGGTTGTTCCAATGGCGTGGAAGAGAGATAGATGCGGCGCAAGCGTACAATGCGCGTAACGGGACACAGCGTATCGGGACGATGTGCGTAACGGGACACTTTTTCGTGCGTGCAGCCGGCGTTCATCGATTTATTAGACGTTGTCACGTCAAAAAGGGATGCAAAATTCTGGGGACCCGGAAACCAGATAAACATAGTTGAGTTTCGAAACTTTTCCAAGCGGCCCGCCTACTCAGGGATGTATTTGAGTCGGTGAGGCGGGATGATAAGCGCGACGCTCGCTGGTGCTTCTAGCGCGGTGTCTCCTCTGAACTTGTCGTGCACAGACACTTGTCACGTGTCAAAAAAAAAAAAGGCCGCTTGCGCTCAGCGCAAGAGGCAAGTCCATCCTACAAGACAAAACTTCTCGCAATGAATTTTGCCGGCGCGCTCCGGAAGTGGGCCGCTGCTTGTGATAACACGCACACGAGATAACGAGCGCGCGTTATCGCCCACTGGGCAGCAGACCTCTCGACTGGAGGCCCCGTTCAGCTAGCGTCGCAGAATTCACCATAACTCTGAACACGTGATTCAATACGTGAAAAGACAAGTGACTTATAAGTAGGGACACCTGTATTTCGCGAATACATTTCGTGTCAAGGTATTTCACAAAATACTGCAGCTTTTCTCCTGTGGTTATTGGCTGAGGTCGGTGAGAGGTGTCGTCCCGCTCTTGACGGGGCCAATGAGAATGTGGTCACCGTACTGCTGCACCCTCACAATTTGCCATGACTCTTAGAAAAAGCTACAGTGTTTTGTGAAATACCTTGACATGAAATGAAATCGCGAAATACAGGTGTCCATACTTATAAGTAGAGACCGTAAAAATTCGCGATTTCAATGAGCTGTAGGATAGACTCCATGTTCCTCTACGCACGCGGGGAAACTGACACCATCTCATTGGCTACTGACTCGTGTCGCCTGTTAACTGGGACGCTAGTGATTCGATACTTCTTTTGTTAAAGGTTTTTTATTGGCCGAGTATCATTCAGATAAACTGTGGTCCAATCACTGATGCGGTAAAAAGGCAAACGTTTTTGGATTCTAAACTATCACGAAATGAATCCGCGAATGAATCTACTTATAAGTAGAGACCGGAAAAATTCGCGGATTCCTTTCGAGACAGGCTGGAATCCAAACTCGTTTAGCTTAATGCTGCGTCAGTGATTGGACCGCAATTTACCTGAAGGACACTGAGCCAATGGCAAACATTCAACAAAAGAAGTATCGAATCATAAGAATCGCAGTAAACAGGTGTCCCGAGTCGGTAGCCAATGACCAGGTGATAGTTGCCAGAGTACATAGAGAATCGTGGAGTTTATCCTAGTGGTCATTGAAACCGCGAATTTTTCCAGTCCCTACTTATAAGTAGGGGCAGGCATTTTTCGCGAAAAAATCTCTGAACGCCTATTAGACTGCAACAAGGTACACCCGCACCAGCGGTTTCTTCCTTGTGATTGGCGGCCGTCTGCGAGATAAGTCGTTGCCTTATTTGACCGGGCCACTCAGGACACTTACGCTTCCGCTCTGAATTGCTGTGATTGGTGTTCTAACAATCGACATGTAAAGAAACTCGTCCAATCACGAAACACAGACGATGCTACAGTGTTTTAACTTTCAGCTAGTCTCTGAATCTTTTCGCGAAATGTGCATGCCCTTACTTATAAGACTAGTAGCGAGCTATTGATGCCTCGCGAACCAGTGGGATGGACTGTAAAACTGTGTTAAAGATAGTGTAACTCACTACAAAATCAGTGAACGTCGCTGACAAATCAGCGAATTTCATCACCGTAACAAACTGCAATAACTTACAGATTAAAATGGAATAGTTTAAACAGTTTTTTTCTATGAATATTTACCACTTTTTGGGTCTATTTTAACTATTTAAAATTTGTGCTGTATTTAAATATGCAGTAGGTACATGTTATTTGGTGTGTCACTGCCAGCTACGAAAGAGATCGTGATAAAGTACGAAGCTACGCGATCTCAACTTTCCCAATATAACTTAATCTCAAGCTGCCAGCAAAGGAGATCGTAAAAGAGGCAGAAACATGATAGGATATTGGATGATGTGATTTCCGGATCAAAGATTTTTCTTTTCTTCAGGGCATTGAATATATTCAATGTTCAGGGCGAGGGGTAACATGATTTGCGACTGCATCGATCTTCAGATATAGGATTATCTCCGAAACCAGGACTCATTATCACTAGGATCGCGTTTGTCTGGGTAAAATGAAAACTATTTTCTAAAATAATGACTGATATCCTGCTTGAAAAAACCTTTATGAAACGAGATTGAAAATTTGATTGAATACCGTAAACAAATAACGGACGCGAAAAAAAGAAGTTATAGTTCACCATTCTGTGTTGTGCATGTATCAAGACAGGAAAATCCCAACTCATACTCATACTTATGAGTACCGACTCGGTACTAAAGTGGTACGGACCCCAATATGATCTTGGATCATAAGCTTGATTGTCGCCGCGAGTGAGTCAGCAATAAATAGAGACCGGAAAAATTCGCGATTTCAATGACCTGTAGGATATACTCCATGATCCTCTATGCACGCGGGAAAATTACATCTGCTCATTTGCTACTGACTCGTGACACCTGTTAATTGGGACACTACTGATTCGATACTTCTTTTGTTGAAAGTTTGTCATTGGCCGAGTGTCATTCAGATAAACTGTGGCCAAATATCTGATGCAGTAAAAAGGCAAACGTTTTTGGATTCTGGTCTATCACGAAATGAATCCGCGAATTTTTCCGGTCTCTAGCAATAAAGCATATCCATAGCGTGTCTCATCCTTAGTCTGCAGAGTGCATTTAAATAGGCATTTACTCTCTCTCTCTCTCTCTGTCCAATGCACGATTTCTGCCATCAATGTTGTCCTTGTGCTCTATTGCTATATGCACGCCGTAGAGCACAACTTATCATTCCATTTTGGAAAAGGAAAAAAAATTGAATTACAATTTTGGAAATACGTTTTCTTTTTTGTATTTCACCAAAACATTTTCTGATGAAAATAAATTATTTACTTCTAATTTTACGTAGCTGAAAGACGCCGTATTATTGCTTTCAACCGCTGATCTAAAAAAAATATTCTACATTATGTAACATTGAAAATATTGGCTTTGTTTAAGCAAATAATATAATTTAATGGAATGCCTTGCTACAAATAGTTTGCACTGTGAAATAACAAGTGGAGATCGCAGTCTTTCTGCAGCCATTGTCTGAAATAGCTTGGCTCCTGGGTTGTAGCCGCGTCCAAAGCGAATATATCGCCATAAACAGGGTAGTCCACCCTGAGGATGGCGACTGAGACGTCGACCGAAACATCGGTGATATATTCATCTTGGACGCGGCTATGACCCAGAAGCCAAGCAACTTCAAATTATAAGTGGGTTTAGCATTGCATGTTTTTTTTTGTTTCAGAATAACTACAAGTGTCAATATATATATATATATATATATATATATATATATATATATATATATACACACACATAGAAAATAAACAAATAGTAACAATTAAAAAAAAAATAAAGCTAATTTTAGTTAATGATGGTTACAAAATAATATTTTCAATGTTAACAAACCGAGCAGTATCAATCTGGCAACAGAGGACGTCACCTACTCTACACTACTAAGATGTTAGGTTAGGTTAGGTTAGGTTAGATGAGAAGCGACCGGAAAAATTCGCGGATTCATTTCGTGGTAGGCTGAAATTCAAACATGTGTACAATTCTGCTGGTTCTGCTATTGGCTCGCAGTTTAACTGGAGCTCTTTGGGCCAATGAGAGACTATCGACCAAAGAAGCGTCGAATCACAAGCTACCCCAGTGGAGACGCTTCACAATTTAGTACCCAATGAACACGCGAGTTTACTTGAGATGTGCAGAGGATAATGGAGGCGATCCTATAGGTAGAGTCCCGGAAATTTCGCGGATTCCTCTGGCATCAGGATAGAATTCAAAGTTATAGGTGTGCTCAACCTATGTTTACTTTCCCATTGGTTAATTTCTTAGCGAGAACATTTTTATCCTTGTTATTTGGCACTACCTGATTCGCTTACTTCTCTCCTAGCTGGACATCGTTGGCTCACGGTCGTAGAGGGGTGTGTCCAGGTAACTGCGGTCCAATGACGAACACAGTGCGACAGTGTGTAGGTTTGCATTCTAGCTTGCGACTAAATGAATGCGCGAAAATTCCGTGGCTCTACCTACGGGTAGGGCCATGCATATTTCGCGAAAAGATTTCGAGACTTACTGAAAGTTAAAACACTGTAGCATCGTCTGTGTTTCATGATTGGTCGATTTTCTTCCAGCTACTTGTCGATTGTTACTGCACCAATCACAGTAATTCGGTGCGGAAGCGAACGCGTCCTGAGTGGCTCGGTCAAATAATGCAAGTAACTCTCTCGCATACGGCCGCCAATCATAAGGGAGAAACCACTGGTGCGGGTGTACCTTGTTGCATTCTAATACGCGTTCAGATTTTTTTCGCGAAAAGTGCCTGCCCCTACCTATAGAGGTACGCGCGCACTAGGGCGTCGCGGCAAGGACGGACGGACGGACGGTATGGACGGAAATTGTTTCGGACAGTACAGTGTCGCCCGAGCCACTGCAATGGAAAGTGACGAAGCACTTGTAGTTGCTAGTACAATATTAATGGAAGTGGAAGAGAAACGTAAACGGCGAAGAAAGCGTAAATTCTGGATCCATAACACAAACATTCATGATGGAACCTATTTCTTCCCAGCAGTTATCTCGCCTAGTAATGTTAAAATATTGTGCATGCCGCATGTTTTATAGATCTTAACAATTTTCAACCAACATTACTAACTTCGAGACATCCATTTCGCACAATGTGTATAACAACTCAAATGGCGGTACCGGCCGTCCTGTCCTGTCCTGCACGTGCGACTGCTAAGAATTGCCGATGCCTCATCGGGACGGACGGTACGGCACGCACCGCACTGTCTTTTAATTCCCTCTCGTGAACTTTCTGTCGGACTGCCGGAGCTACCGATCGTACTCTACACGTTATACATTTTTGTATTTGTCTGTGACGGCCTAGTGCGCGCGTACCTTAGGTCATTGAATCCGCGAATTTTTCCGGTCCCTATAGATGAGAGACACTATAAAAACACGTTGGCGTGCAGCCTCTGCCTCTACCAGCCCAGCAGCCAGCAACACCACCGATCACGTCACGTGATAACGAGTTTGTCCTCCAGACTGCAGGCACCGCGCTGCTTGTTGAACCGTCGAGAGGTAAACAGCGAGCACCGCCTGACGCAACGTTTAGCAAGTGTGCTCGTGCTGTAGCTATGTGCTGCGCGGGCCAGATGTCTTGATTGCTGAGCCCCCCCTGTTCACGCCGTTCCGAAAACATCCGCCGTGTCCCCTCGGGACCTACTAAAATGGGGCGAGCTGGATTCGCATGTCACAGGACAAGGGTTCAAATCCATTTCCAGCCTAGATCACTCCGCAGGATGTCCACACAGTTCTGTAGTAAAATCTCCCTTACTTTTCCCTCAATTTCCATGGCAAAAGTTACAAATATCCCTATAAATAGAGACCGGAAAAATTCGCGGATTCATTTCGCGATAGGCTAGAATCAAAATATGTTTGCCTTTTCACCGCATCAGTGATTGGGCCGCAGTTTATATGAATGACACTTGACCAATAATAAACTTTCAACAAAAGAAGTATCCAATCACTAGTGTCACAATTAACAGGTGACACACGAGTCAGTAGCCAATGAGCAAAAGTAATTTTCCCGCGTGCATAGAGGATCATGGAGTATATCCTACAGGTCATTGAAATCGCGAATTTTTCCTGTCTCTAGCGATTGCTTCTCTTGCAGACGACCGCCAAATGCAAGAAAGAAGCCGCTGGTGTGGGCACTACTTACTGCAGTCTCTCTCTCTCTCTCTCGCAAAACATCACTTTCCACTAGATGATGCCTTTTGTAGTTCGGGAACAGCCCAGGACGTGACGCAAAGTAAACTGGAAGAAATGGGACCACATATACGAAGATAATCTGCAAGCTCCTCAACATCTTCTGGTCTGCAGAACACTCGGTGACACATGCAGAATAGTTTGTTTTTTTCTTTAAGTGTAACAAATTAGCTCTCGGTGTGCGCTATTTGGTGGGAGTAATTTCCGTGAATGAAACGGAAATGTGTGACCACGGGGCTTCCCTCTGTGTGCTGGTGGCGCAAAATCATGTTAACAAAGCGATGGTGAAACTTTATTGCTTATTAATAGAGACCTGAAAAATTCGCGGATTAATTTCGTGATAGTCTAGAATCCAAAAACATTTGCCTTTTTACTGCAACAGTGATTGGACCCACAGTTTTTCTGAATGACCCTCGGCCAATGAAAAACTTTCAACAAAAGAAGTATCAAATCACTAACGTCCTAGTCAACAGGCGACACGAGTCAGTAGCCAATGAACAGATGTAATTTTCCCGCGTTCGTAGAGGATTATGGAGTATATCCTACAGGTCATTGAAATCGCGAATTTTTTCCGGTGTTTACTGATTAATGAATTTTAACAATACGAGTAGTATTTTAATAAAATTCCTTGTCAGAATTAGGTCCAAAGCCAGGGATAGTATTTTTTATGCTCTTTTTCGCTTTCATCGGACCCGTTTCATCATATAGGTTAGTTAAAAATTTCTCTCTGCAAATATAAAGAGTCTTAAGTGGACGCAGCCTCTTGTAACGTGAAATTTTTCTGTTTTTTAAACAAACCATAATTTTTGCAAAAATAAAAAAAAAACTAACACGGTGCTTCGAAGTTGAATCATACAGTCATATTTTCCCGTTAAATACACGTGTTTCTAGTAATTAGAACGTAAAAATTCGCGATTTCATTGACACCCCCCCCCCCCCCCCCAAGGATAGACTCCATGATTGGGCAAATTCCATCTGCTCATTGGCTACTGACACGTGACACCTGTTAATTCGTAATTCGATACTTATTTTGCTGAAGGATATTTTCATTGGCCCAGAGTCCTTCGGATAAACTGCGGCCCAATCACTGAAGCAACAAAAAGGCAAATGTGTTTGGATTCCAGCCCGTTGCGAAATGAATCAACCAAATTTCTCAGATCTCCACAGCGTAAAGTATATAATGTTGAACTAGTTGTTGCACATGTAATGTGTAGGGGCATGCACTTTTCGCGAAATGATTCCTAGACTAGCTGAAATTTAAAACACTCTAGCATTGTACGTGTTTCGTGATTGGGTGAGTTTCTTTCACGGACATGTCTACTGTCAGTACAACCAATCACAGTAATTCAATACGGAAGCAAACGCGTCCTGGGTGGCTCGGTCAAATAAAGCAACGACTTCTCTCGCAGACGGCCGCCAATCACGAGGAAGAAACCGCTGATGCGGATACACCATGTTGCAGTCTAATAGGCGTTCATATTTTTTTTCGCGAAAAATGCCTGCCCCTAGTAATGTGGGAGGAATTGTTTTCCCAAGATATGAAACGTTTTATAAACTGTCAAAAATATCCGACCGCATTGTAAGTCGTCTACAAAAAAAACCTTCCCTTCCTCGACTGGCACTCTGAAGAACACAGAGAAGCTTCAATGAGGCAGCACTAAACAAGGAACTGAAGGAAAAAGGGGAAGAGAAAAAAAAAACGAAGTTGGTAACGGAACCCGATAAAAGCTTTCCCGTAGCAGCGTCCCTCGCAGTTAAGTCCTCAGGAGCGCCTGCAACTATCCGACCCAAATAGGGTCTGGAAAAATTCGCGGTTTCGATTACCTTCTGCAGGATGAACTACACAGTACTCTCTATACTCGGAGAAAAATAAGGCCAGTTCATTGGCCGCTGACGTCTGATCTGGTTTGCCTGCGATTCGATATACTTCTTTTTTGGTCGAGGGTTTCTCATTGGCCAAGAGTCATGCAGACAAACAGTGGTAAAATAGCAAAAGCGGCTCAGAGTTGTGTGCATTTGAATTTTAGCCTATGGCGAAATGAATCCGCGAAATCTTCCGATCTCTACGAACCAGTCACTGGTGCATCGAGTGAGTCTCTGTATGGCTGTTGTAACCTAACTCGTTATGCAAATGAAAATTATTTCTGATACACCTATATAAAATTAAAAAATAAAATGACAAAAATTATATATATTAAATACATCTCTGATATTTGCCGATAATTTTAGCAGCAAGAAATTAAGTGACCACAAATGTCATCAAAAGATTCCCAGTACCACAAACTGAATTTCAAAAAAAGGAAACTTTTCACCGTTCTGAGATACAGCTATTTTAGTAATCATACGCATAGTTATTCGTAAGGCAACACTTTAATTTAATAATTAAGACGTGTTCCGATTAGGTATGTAGCTTTATTTCAAATGTTACCTACTCTATTGTTACACTTCCATTTTCTATTTTATACACACCTCTATGGAGTACGGTAATATTTGTGCTTCATGATACGCTTTTCTCCAAGGTATACATATCTCTTTGGAGTTACAGAGTCAGTGAAGAGCGTAACTATGGGAAGTCTATGATATACATTCACGATTCTATATTGCACAGACCCGAACAAGCCCGAATATCTACCTTCGGCCAACGTCGGCATTAAAATGATTTGACAGTATTTTTAATGTAGCTATACCAACCTAACATAACCAACCATCCACAATTTTGTAAAGTAATAAACAAAAAAAAACTGACGAAGTTGGCCGAAGGTAGATATTCGGGCTTGTTCTGGTCTGTGCAATACAGAATGTACATCATAGGCTCTTCCGTAACTATATATAGGATTGCAAGATTAAAAGATGGATGGTTATGCATGGAGGTTTTAAAGTGACAGGACTTGTGAGATTATGGTTGAACCGAACCACCTAGTATCGACTCAATGCTCGTAATATTCGAGTCATTGAGGGATGTTGGAATCGAACCCCCGACCCTCGCCATTACGAGTGCGACGCTTTTGCAATCCAGCCACCGAGGACCCAAAACTAACTGGAAATCAGAGACGTCACTTCAAAAAACATTTTCCCAGATTTTTTTTTTATTTTTCCATTACCAACATCAATTCGCGCTATTTAAGATAAGTTAACAAACGTTGCTCAATAGTTTATTTTCTGCAGATAGGTTGGCACTATTTAAAGAAACTATACGTATCAGTTGGTAGAAGGTATTATGGGTCCTACCCAACTCCCGAATGTTAAGTTCGTTGAAAAGAAAAGATCAAATATGTGTTTTACTTTGGTTCTATTTGCATAATAAGTTTATCGAATCTAATTATTTGTTTCTGTCAATGCATAAATTGTTATAAAATTTTATTTTAAATTACCACAAAAGTTTCTCAAAAATATTTTTCCTAAAAACAAATATCTCTATTTTATCAGATATATTTTGTACATCATGTTTAGTTAAGAAGACAATAATCTTTTTGTTACGGAGACTGCATTTGATTTGTATGAGACGAAAGAGGTTATAGAAAAAATAGTGAAAGGTTATTGTAAAGTCTACAAAATTATTTGCTTGTCACCTCAGAACATAAGAATATATTGTGTCGGGCATAATACTAATTTTTTAAAAGTGTGTTTTTCGTCTCTCTGTCTCTGCATATTGTTTTGTCGACAAAATAAAATAAAAAAGTTTTAGTCGGATTGAAAAAATTTACTCTGCTTTTGTTATTTTAGGTTCAACTGACCTAACAAACTGTGCATTGAAATTAAAATCGCCCGTACTTTACGACAGTAATTTAAATTCGCGAATCCTGAGAGAAAATCTGTCAATGCAGTCCTATTAAAACAGTGGAAACTACTTCTGGACTTATTTCGTTTTTCCATGACACGCTGCAGAACTTTCCCGGGTTTATGAGAGATTCCAGGGTCCCTTCATCTGCGCGGAGAACAGCCTGGAATGCGAGCGATTGGAAGGATTTCTGGCAAGGGCGTTGACCCCCTGGAACATCGCTCCAACAGCATTCTAAGGCTCTTTTGCCCTCCCCCCACCCCCCGCCCTTTCAAAAATATTTGTTATTTTTTTTTAATATGCTTATTTCTCTCAAGTTTATGAGTTTATTGAAAATCCGTCGGAATTTATGTTATATATAGAGACCTGAAAAATTCGCGGGTTCATCTCGTGTTATGCTAAAATTCAAATAATTATACCTTAGTGCGGCTTCTGCCATTGGTTCTCTGTTAATCTGGAGGACTGTAGGGCCAATTAGAGACCCTCACTCATTGAAATGTCGAATCACAGGCCACCCAGTCCAGACGACTCACAAGTCAGCGCCCAATGTAGATTTGGCATTTGCCCGAGGAGTGTGTAGAGGATATTGGAGTCTATCCTGAAGTTCATTGAACCCGCGAATTTTTCCGGTCTCTAGTTATATATAATTTTTTTCCCAATTTTTTTCTTCAATTTTATGTGAATAAATATATATAAGAAATAGTATTCATTTGCACAATATTTAAAAAAAATTGATTTTTTAATAAAAATTTTGTTTATATTAAATTACAGAGTTTGTAATATTCATCAAATTTGAACGGGCACCTTAGGCCTAGTTATAAATAAAAAACTAGTTTTTTTTTTTCTTCAGACGTGCTCAAGTTAGTGGTAAATATTTCTGTTACGGGGGAGACCACGGCCTGGGCGGACGGGCGGCTCCAATCGTCCCAGGAGCTGGGAAGCCGCGCCCATAGAACAAGGGCAGGCATATACCTCGTTTAGGGCTTTGAATATATATACTGTATAGAAGTCGCCAGCCCAGGTTAAAATTTCTAATACGGTTTTGAGATAGTTGGTTAATTCACCGCCGCAATCGCCACCATCTCTAGGGCATCGACTTGTGGTGGTCCCTAGCGGACAAGTGTCGAACTCTTCAAACACCCCTTCCCCCTCCCGTGGAACAAACTTGAGCTGCAGTGAATGATAGATGAGGGGTGCGGGGAATGACAGCGGGCGACAGTGCTGCGCTCTAACGTGTACATAACTTACGGCAGCGCACTGCAGCGGTGAAGTTCCCAAGCTGATCATCATACGCTTCTGAAAAACGTAGAGTAAATCCTATCCACTCGCGACTTCTATACAGTATATATATATATATATATATATATATATATATATATATATATATTCAAAGTTTAGGGTAAAATTTCAATCCGGATTGAAGCTGGAGTGGAGTGAACTCGGAGTGAATGTGTAACGAACATAGACTGACGAAATGCGTTTATGGTAAATATCACAATCCAGATTGAAATGTAAACAAGATCGAAGTTGGAGTCAACATGGACTGAACATGTTGTGGTGCGATCTAATCATTACGTCCAACAATAACTCTACTTCCATCTCTGTCCACACATTCCTCTGCTATTTTTTTTTGTTGCCATTTTCACAAATTATGCCTGAAATGCATTGAGACCAATAACAAACAATGCAATATGGCGGCGGCTTGCTCGTGCGTGTTTTCTTTTCACTCCAGTCCGTGTTTAAAGTAAAATCTCAATCCGGATTCTTCAGTCCAGTCCACCTCAACAAGTGGAGTGGATTATCTCACTTCACTCCAACTTCAGTCCACAACAAAGTGTTTTAAGTAATATTTCAATCTAGATTCTTCACTCCACTCCAGGTTCAATCCGGATTGAAATTTTACCCTAAACGAGGTAATAGAAGAGCGAGTCTTGCAGTGGAAACTGAAACCATGTTCTGCGCGACATGTGACGCTATCTGTTGGGTGGGCCCGTAACTACTAACAAAAAAAAAGTGGTTTGTAAAGTAAAGTAGTTTATAGACACAGAAGATATACATAAAGTGGCCCCTAGCATGTGAGTCTACCCTTAATACGATGTGAATCATTACATGATACAGCCATATCGGCTCGATCATGTGGCTTACAACAAAACGAGACTCTGTTTACAGAAAAAAGAAGAAAAACAAGTTACTTATTCAAAATATAACCAGAAAAAAATTATTAAAAAAATGGTTTTCTAGAACATCATTCTTATCCTATCTATGGGATGAGGAGGAAGGCTCTTGTTCACTTTAGATCTTTGTGTACCTTACATATTGAAAATAAACATTTTACATAAACTTGTGGAAAAAAATAAGAATTAATTATGTCCATTAGAAAAACCTATTTTATGAAGGTTAAATTAGTGCAGACATTAAAAAAAACCACACGCTATTCGGAAACGTTGAGAAATTATAAGTCCCATGGGTAGAGACCGGAAAAATTCGCGGATTCATTTCGTGATAGGCTAGAATCCTAAAGCGTTTGCCTTTTCACTGCATCATTGATTGGGCCACAGTTTATCTGAATGACACTCGGCCAATTAAAAACCTTTACCAAAAGAAGTATCGAATCACTAACATCCCAGTTAACAGGTGTCACGAGTCAGTAGCCAATGAGCAAATGTATTTTCCCGCGTGCATAGAGGATCATGGAGTATATCCTACAGTTCATTGAAATCGCGAATTTTTCCGGTCTCTACCTATGGGGGATAAAGCTACTTTCAGTTTAACATTGTCCGACGTTTTTGGGGTTCAAGATACTTATCTTGAGACAAGTCACGAAATTAGGAGATAATTATGACTCGAAGCTTTCAAAAAAAAAACCTGGCATGCTTGAAAATGGAGTCTTTTAAGAGCGGGTAGCTGGATGTCATCTAACAAGGTTCTCGTTGGAGTGTACAATGGACTTCCTCAGGATAAGTCTCAACGCCCGACGATAGGTGGTCCCACGGAGCGTGAAACATAGGTCCACATGGCTACCGTTTATAGCGTTGGTTCATGTCAGTTCAACTACTTAACGACCGAATGCTTAGTAACAGGCATTTAAACATTGCGATAAAAAAATCACGTTCTATGTAAATTAGTGGAAGATGCAAAGTTTCTGGTATGCTACACCACCAAAACATGTGCCTACCAAAAATAAAGTGAAAATTAATCATCACTGGTTTGTTTGCCCTGATAATAACTCATGCATAGAGACCTGTAAAATTCGCGGATTCATTTCGCGATAGGATAGAGTCCAAATACTTTTGACATTATTTTGCTTCAGTGATTGGGCCACACAGTTTATCTGAAGGACTCTGGGCCAATGGAAAATCTTTAACAGAAGAATTAGCGAATCACGATCATTCCAGTCAACAGGTGTTACGAGTCGGTATATAATCAATCAGCAGATGTAATTTGCACGAGTGAGTAGAGGGTCATGGAGTCTATCCTTTAGGGATTTGAAATCGCGAATTTTACAGGACTCTACTCATGCATTACTTCTCACGATCAGTATAGGTGCGTTTAGTAATGTATTACGAAAGCTACCATCTAGCGGTTCGGGCCAGAACTACTTATAAAAAACTAGGTCTCAGTCTCGGCAATTAAGTGTCCCCCCCCCCCCTTTACCACTTGACCGGAACGACGCGACACCCCGGGCGCCTGGCGAGCGAGGGAGGGGGTATATTTCCGTACCAGATATTCTCGTCCTTGGCTAGGGCATTCCTCGCCACGCCCGTGTGGATAAGTGGGGGAGTGAGGGGGGGGGGGGTCACTGGCTCTCACGGTATCTCTACTGGCGCGTGGACGAACAGATACTCATCATTCAACCTCAAACTATCGAGTGTCTCACGCGCTTAGTTTGCTGTGAACTAATACTACCCCCCTCTCTTTACATTAAAATTCTTAGTTTGTGTACCTAGTCCTATCACGGTAAACACAAGCGGTAAAAAATAAATTCGTAACACGACCAAGCTCAATCCCCAAGGGTTTTTGTCCCTCCCCCCCCCCTTCCCCCAATAACCACCAACTTGACGGCCCTGAATGTCGGCGTGGTTTAAGAAAATAAAAAATAATTCTGTCGCATGTTAACAACTGTCGATTCCACCGATCGCGATCGAAAACTTCCCGTCAACATTTCCAACATGCAGCAGATGAATCAAGCCACGTGCTTGGACGATCGTTCAAGGTCGCCAAACCGGAGTTGTCGCGTTATCTCGGCGATAACGCCAAGGTCACGCTTGTCTTCCCATCGACAGCGGCGGGATCTCACGGGTGGCCGCTGAAACACTCGGTGCCTGTAAATGTTACGAAAAGAAAAAAGGTCGTCTTAAAAAAAAACAGACTCGAAGGAATTATTTTCTAGTAGCTTGAATGGTATAAAAGAATTTTAGTCAACAATAAACTCCTTTTTTTTATGTACATGAGAGAACGAATTCGGGCTGTGCTCAAATTGATCAGTTCGTAACTTTTGTAATTTTTTATTTAGTACGTTGCAATTCGGAAAGCATTCCAAGATGGCGATGGCTTTCATTGCTCTCGTCGCTTAGTCGTCACCCTGGAGATTGTCACTGAATGGCGCGTTTTGAATCATAAAGCCCAGAGATTTATCAGGAAACTGTTGAAACTAATGGAAATCAGTGGAATTCCACTGGGGGAAAACTGCTCCAATCTGTTACATAAATGTAGTAGTTTCTGTGAAATTCCACTGACTAGTTTCGTAAACAGCTGTGTGTTGAAACACTGCAGCATGGGTGTGTGTTTTGGTGATTGGCTGAGTGAGTTTCTTCCAGGCTCGTGTCTTATGTCGGCAATCCAATCACAGTAATCCTGTGCGAAGGGCGGGGGAAAAAACGTCCTGAAGGGCCCGGCCAAAAAAGACAATGGTTCCCATTGCAGAAGACCTCCAATCACAGAGAGAGGAAAAAAAACGCTCGCGCGGGAAAACCGTAATGCTGTCCAACAAGTGTTAAAAGATTTTTTTTCCCACGAAAAAAAACTGTCCTTACAAATAGTCAAGGAAAAAAAAAAACCATGCACATCCTCACGCAATGAACAGCATTCGAACCTAAAAACTCTAGCGCCACACATCAGTCCTGCATTTGTGTTACACAGGCGGGATTGATAAGTACGACTCTCGCTGGTGCTTCTAGCACGGCATCGCCTCTAAGCGCCTGATGGCTGGAACAGATGCCTGTTACTACTGTGTTCGTCGGTGTTGTTAATATCTGTTTTATCTTAATAGTTGTGTTCGTATATTTGCTGCATTGTCCAGAAAAAAAAATATATATATATATATATATATTTGTAAGCCTTCATTTACTTTTATTGTTGAAACTGTCTGTGCTGTTATTTTTTTTCATGACTAAATTCCTGCCACGGAATTCTTGTGCTGTCTAATATTTAAGTTTGAATGTGTTCGTCTATGCTGTCGTCGTTGTGTTGTCCTTAATACCTGTTTTGGTTCATTGTTGGGTTTGTCTGTTTGGCATCAGCTGATTTAGGTTTGTTCGTTGTGGGTTTATGTTTTCATCATTATTATTTTTTATTTGCGTTCTTGGAATTTTTTTCCATGACAAAAAGTGAAAAACCCGCAATGGCTTTTGTCCAAGAAGTTGTATTTAATCTAAATTCTCCATTATATGAATAATTTAAAGAACCTATAAAAATGTTAGTTTCAATACGGCTATAAACTTAACAAGTCACTTCCGATATTCATGCGACATAAATAAATAAAAAATTTCCTAAGAAAACTTACATGTAGCGCATTGGTTTTCTAAACCAGGTTTATGCTGCTATTATGATCAGAATAAAAATTTATACGTATTTTCAAATGTCTGCAAATGTCTTCATTTATTGTTATATAGGCCTACATCATCAGTAATTTCGTCAAAGAGATATGTTTGTCTTTTTCCGTTAAAACTTCTATGGAGCAACATTTTGATACCTACCATAGTTTATGCAAACATGTTGTTTGTTTATTACCGGTTTGCCGATGTAAAAAAATATAATATAACTATTTAACTCAACAGATATCTACTAATCAAGCAGTACATATTTTCTGTGCTTGTAACATCTTAACCTATAACATTGTTCTTTGATCGTTTTGGCGGTAAACCAAAACTTCAAGAACCATCATGATTCTCGAAAAGACGCAATTTAGGTCAATATTTATTACTTCCAAATTTAAAAAAAAGGCAGAGTAGAGTGTCTTAAATTTATTGTCCAAGTCTGTTAAATAGTGCAGATTCCTTCTTATTTAAGTATAACAACGAGTTTGTGGGCGGGAGTTAGTACTAAACGACAGTTAGCAAGGTAAACAATGAACATAACCTAGTCTAGAGCAGGATTTTTTTGTGACATACAGATATTCCGAGTAATCAGAGCGTCAACAATAAACCCTGGTGTGGTTATTTGCACGCCAGCACAAGAGCAAATCGTCCGGCAAAAAAAAAAAACTGCAAATGATTTAACGTGGCGGATTCAAACGGTGTTTACAGCGAGAGGCAAAGGCATGCAATGAGGAGAGATTTCAAGGAATACTCACTGACGATGTGGATCATGAAGGAGGCGAACACGACGACCCACCCCCAGCCGCCGTCCGGGGGCGGCACGGCCTGGTAGTCTGCGGCGGCGGCGGCGGCGGCTTCGCTGGGCCGCCTACGGCGCTCGGGCGCGTGCGTCATGGCGGCGGCATGAAAGCGCGGTGTGCTGCTACCTGCCGGGGAGTCATGCGTGACTCACTCCGCCCTCGACTGGCGCGCTACTGCCGGCAGCTGCCTGCAGCCACGCAGCTGCGCCGGGCCACGCCGGTGTAGAGGGGTGGGGGGGGGGGGGGGGGGGGGCGCGTGCGCGCGCATCTGCCTGCAACACGCGCCTGGCGGTCACGTGCCGAAACACGGCTCCGCAACCACGCTAAGAGCTGGAATAAAACACAAAAAAAAAAGAATAACGATAATAAGATTTGGCCGCCATGTTTTCTAACCTACTGACACAAAAGCGCATACGACATTTGTGTGAATGGGAGATAGGTCGTGCGCGTAGAAGGTAAATTAATATAGGTATTTTATTTCTCTAACGGACGCATGGCGCAACACCCAATGAGAGTAAGCCATTTTGGCGGGACTAGAGAACTGTGTATATCTATCAATCATATTGTGGCGAGAATTTTTCGATATATTACAATGCTCATGTGTAATTACGGGTTTAAAAATTAATTAATGCTGTTACTCATAAGTCACTAGCAAAAATTGTGAATACATAATGTGTCGTGGTTAGAGTGGTTAACTAAAAACTTTTTATATAACCTCTATTTATTTATATTTTGAAAAACTGTGCTTACAAATTGTTGGACAGATGTTACGGTATAATCATTTGGTAGTTAATATAATTACTTACAATGTCAACAGATGTCGGATACATCGCGAAATTTCATTGGCTTAAATCAACGGTTAAGATTTCAATTGTGAACCGATTTGCAAAAGTAGTGTGCACAGTCATGCGCATGGCCTGCTATGCACTCGCTTATGTTTATTTTAAATTTTGAAACCAGTCTAACAATGATCTATCTTATCCGTCCTTTATCCGTCCGTCCGTCAATCACGTGGCATTCAACCAATCAGATGGCCCGAAAAATTCCATTCATCCGTCCGTCAAAACCTCGCCAAGCTTCAACTCTCGACGGATGGACGGATAAAATTATAACCTCAAAAATCTCTAAAAGGCGTTGTCTTTATTTAAAAGTTTTTTGTTAGTTTATTTTATTTAAGCTGCTTCCGCACGCTTGCCTATGAACACGTCTTCAGTTTTATGTTTGAATAAAAAAATTGTCTTGAGATACGAAAGTAATTAATAATGCACGTTTACTGGAAAATATATTTATATAAATATTGTATAGTTTGTTTAATAATTTATAAGTGCTTAGTGTACATTCTCGTCAAACTGATAAATCTGTATAAGATAAATTTCCCTGTCCAAAAAATATTGGGAACTGCTGCTCTAGACTATATATAAGATGGGCCCAGGTAAAGCGTGCTTGGACATAGGGCAAATGGAGCATGCAGGTTGGTTACAGGAAAAGGAATGATGTTCCAGGAGGGAAAAGTTGGTTGGGGTAGATAGACACAACTAAACAAGGGGCGGGAACTTATAAGACATTGTTGTCCGCATTATTTTTAGCATTACTGGACTTTTGAGGGGGATCGGAGGCGTATTTCGTCATTTCTCACCAAGCTGCCGGCCAACCTATTGGAAAGGAATGATGGAGGGGGGAGGAAGGAAGGGACAGATGCCATATACGTCATATTGGTTTAAACGGTTATGCTCTTTAACAATTTTTCGTAGTTTGATTTTAAAATTTTGCTTCCTTTAAAGCAGAGATCGAGCGATCCTAACGCATAATCTATTGATAGAGACCTGCAAAATTCGCGGATTCATTCTGTGATAGACTAGAATTCAAACACATATACCTCTCTTAGATAATTTTGCTATTGGCTTACTGTCCATCTGGACGAATCTCAACCAGTTATAAACCCAAAACCAAAGAAGGATCGAATCACAGACAAACCAGCTGAGACGACTTACAAGTCGGCAGCCAATGAACTTGCGTTATTTGCCCGAGTGTACAGGGGTGTGTGCAGTCTATCCTGAAGGCCATCGAAACCGCGAATTTTGCAGGTCTCTATCTATTGATTGTGGGTATTCATACAGTTGTAATCATTCCCAAAGATGTAGTCAATGCTAATTTCTAATGACTTCATAGTGAAAACTATTTAGAACAGTCAGTCACTGTTTCCTGCATGCATACCATTTAATTATGTGCTATGCTTTACAGAAAAAAATATTTTGAAAAATTTTAATGGCCTGAAAAATAAATTAAGTTTGCGTCCTTCGGTTCCTCACCCCACTTTAAGTACAACGCCCCCCATTCGAATATATATATAATAAAATATATAAGTATATAAATATATAATATATCTGTGCCCCAGAGATATAGGACACCATGTGCATTGCATTTGTTAATGAAACAGAGTTGCACAATAAGAAAACATATCTTGAAAATAGTATTTATGTGTAGTAAAGAATGCCATGAATAATATGCTAAAAGTGGACGGTGTCCATTTCCGGGTGTGTGTGTATATATATGTGTGTGTGTTTGTGTGTATATATAAACACATGTATACCCACACACATATTCACATTTACGAACGCAATAACTTCCTGATAATTCGGCACAAATTACTCTCAGATTTAAACATAAAATAATTGAGATAGAAAATATCGATCGAGTTCGTTGATGAGAGAAAAACTGAGTAAGAGGCTTAGACAAAGGGAAGAGGATTTAGAAACAATACTGAAAAAAAAATCAAATTTATTTCCTTGACAAGAAAAATAGTGAAACATTTGAAGTTTTTAATTTTTTTATCTTCCCCCCCCCCCAGAGAATGCAGTTTTATCCAGTTTGAGATGCAATCGTAAATAAGTTTGGAAGGGAGGGGTTTTTGCTCCTGTAAGCTTGCGAATGCCTCAATTGCCACTGACCTCCTCCATCCATGGAGGTTAAAATAAGAATAACCACTTCATCAGGATATACATTTTTTTTTTTGTTATAATGAAGTTTAACGATAATTCCTTGCAGACTTGTCAGCAATTTTATTACAACAATACTCACTTCATGATGGTATTTTTTACAATTCTTTCTAGCGAGTTCCTGTCAAACTAAGTGACTTCAACATTATAACAGACACACACTTGATATACTAATACATCCAAAGGATAAACTAATTTTTATTTATTTATTTTAAGTTCTTCTTTTATAACTCTTTGCTGTGATGCCATTAACAAGACTGATCGTGGTCCTGTGTGAAAAACGCATTGGGTAATAAACCTCTGGATTTCAACAGAGTTTTCATGATTTTGCATTAGGAAAATAAAGTTTAAAGAAATAATTGCTTCATATAATGACGCGATTTCAACACAGTGATAAAAACACTTTATGGTCTTCCTGATTCATTAGCAAGTTTACTCTGTCTACAACGGAACACGGAAATGTGTGGTTGTATTAAGGCCTAGTTTCTACGAAGATAAATCTTATCCAAAGTGGCAATATGACTTTATTACCTATTCAAGTTTCAATCTCCTATATGTGGTTTTCTTGAAGAATTAGGTACTTTATCTTCTTAAATCGAACACATACATTAGATTAAATATCTAAATCGTTTCCAGGAGCATGCTAAGTGATCATAAGTAGAGGCCGGAAAAATTCGCGATTTCAATGACCTGTAGGACAGACTCCATGATCCTCTATGCATGCGGGAAAATTACTTTTGCTCATTGGCTACTGACTCGCGACACATGTTAACTGGGCCGCTCGTGATTCGATACTTCTTTTGATGAAATTTTTTCATTGGCCGAGTGTCATTCAGATAAACTGTGGCCCAATCACTGATGCAGTAAAAAGGCAAACGTATTTTGATTCTAGCCTATCACGAAATGAATCCGCGTATTTTTCAGGTCTCTAATCATAAGACATCCAGAATAGACATTAAGGATTATTTATTAAAATACATATATTTGTATTATCTTTGAAAGATTTGTGCAATGGGAGTGCATGACTTGATGTAAGTTTCTGGACATACGCCATTGCTAAGAACTTTTTCTGTCGAAGAAAAACTAAAAAATAAAGAAATAAATTAATTAAAATATTTTTATTTATTTTTTTAATTTTTTATTTTTTCTTCAACAGAAAAACTTCTTAGCAATGGCGTATGTCCAAAAACTTACAACAAGTCACATATATTTGTGTCTCATCTGTATCTACGAAGATGCAGTTATCTGGACCTGCGGAGGAACATTCGCTGGGGAAATTCACTGTTGTTTTTCTAACGGTGCAGCCGCGGTTCTCGGGCTGCTCTTATCTCCGGGACAGAGCGCCGTTCGTCTGGCGGAAGTTGCGACAGAGGGCGGTCGTATCTGCTCGCCGGGGCCGACCGTGACCTCTATGTCCGATAACAGCAATCCATTCGCTTTCCTATCTCCCCGCCCGAAGCCGCTCTCCGTGGCGTCAATTGACCAGCGCCGGGGTAGCCTTCGACCCCGAGGGGAGTGTCCGGGGTCTCTGTGGTGACCGGCACAATCGATTGGAGATAATCGCATAATCGATTGTAGACAATCTAATAATCGATTATTATTTTCCGAAGACACTTCGATAAAAACAATCCATTCGCTTTTCTCTCTGCCCACCCTGAAGCCACTCTCCGTGGCGTCAATTGACCAGCGCCGGGGTAGCCTTCGACCCCGAGGGGAGTGTCCGGGGTCTCTGTGGTGACCGGCGGAATCGATTGTTGATAATAGCATAATCGATTGTAGACAATCTAATAATCGATTATTATTTTCCGAAGACACTTCGATAAAAACAATCCATTCGCTTTTCTCTCTGCCCACCCTGAAGCCACTCTCCGTGGCGTCAATTGACCAGCGCCGGGGTAGCCTTCGACCCCGAGGGGTGTGTCCGGGGTCTCTGTGGTGACCGGCAGAATCGATTGTTGATAATAGCATAATCGATTGTAGACAATCTAATAATCGATTATTATTTTCCGAACGACATTTCGATAAAAGCAATCCATTCGCTTTTCTCTCTTCCCCCTCCCCCCGAAATCACACTCCGTGTCGTCAATTTACCAGCGCCGGTGCGCCTTCGACCCCGAGGGGAGTGTCCGGGGTCTCTGTGGTGACCGGCACAATCGATTGGAGATAATCGCATAATCGATAGTAGACTATCTAATAATCGATTATTATTTTCCGAACGACACTTCGATAACAGCAATCCATTCGCTTTTCTCTCTCCCCGCCCGAAGCCGCTCTCCGTGGCGTCAATTGACCAGCGCCGGGGTAGCCTTCGACCCCGAGGGGAGTGTCCGGGGTCTCTGTGGTGACCGGCACAATCGATTGGAGATAATCGCATAATCGATTGTAGACAATCTAATAATCGATTATTATTTTCCGAAGACACTTCGATAAAAACAATCCATTCGCTTTTCTCTCTGCCCACCCTGAAGCCACTCTCCGTGGCGTCAATTGACCAGCGCCGGGGTAGCCTTCGACCCCGAGGGGAGTGTCCGGGGTCTCTGTGGTGACCGGCGGAATCGATTGTAGATAATCGAATAATCTTTTGTAGATGATATAATAATCGGTTATTATTTTCCGAACGCAATCTATTCGCTTTTATCCTCCTACTTCACCTCCCCCCCCCCCCCCCGAGCTGCACTCCGTGGCGTCAATTCGGGAGTGTCCGGAGTCTCTGTAGTGACCGGCAGAAACGATTGGAGATAATCGCATAATCGATTGTAGACAATCTAATATCTAATAATCGATTCTTTTTGCTGAACGGCGTATCGATTTTCGAAGGGGAAAAATACTGTTAGAAATCACAGTAAATTTTATGTAGATTTCAACGATAAATCTAACTCAAATAAACGAAAAGTCCTTCGTAATTTCAAATAAGTGAATCTTTGTGTAGAAACGACGCCGTATTTTGACTTCCCTTTTGTATACTTCGTTCCAAACAATGGTGGATAAGAGAAAAGTTTTCTTGCTATTGACTTAACAGTTTTTTTAATGTTTTGCTAATGTACCAAGAATATTCTTTTTGATTCAGGTTCAAAGTAAGTGAAGTCAGTGTCCGTAGATTAACGAAGATAGGCGTAAATTCACGAAGATCCCTGGATAATTTTTAGCTATTGTTCTTCGTAAAATGAAGGTGAAAATTCTTTAACGTGTAGTGATTCAAGCTTTTCCTACTTAACGCAACATTTGCCCCTCGTAGTTATTGCGTTACTGATGCCTGAAACCCAAAACTCGCATATTCTTTCTTTTTTCTTTAAAAAAACAAACAATATTAGTAAGTTTTACTTGAATTAATCCACCAAGATAAGGAGATAATGAACTCGTTTTGGAATGGAAGATGCTACGTAGTGAAAAGAAAATAATTTGCTGAAAGATTCCGTGTGCATGTAAAGACCTGCCTCAAATCGCTTTTCTCCCATGGGGCTTTACCCCCAAGGAGGGGACCATTGATCCCACGTGTGTACACAAACTTCACCAAGTTCGAAATCTTCGTTGAATGTCTCCTTCCTTCTGTACACCTAAAAAGTACACACTCGATTTTTTTTTTTAGTTCCGTTTGTTTCCCACTGAAAATAAAATTTTAAGCAAAGAAAAAAAATATTTAGTACACAGAACAAGTAGTATATATTGGTTCCTCCTGGTACTGGGTTTCCCGAGAGGAGATGGGTAGGGTAGAGGAGCCGTCCGCCATCTTGGATTGTGATGTCACGGCGGCCATCTTGAATTACCTTGAACTTGACCTTTGACCTTTAACTTCAAAATTTGTCAATAATTGCCAAAAATGACTAAACATTCCTCAAATTTGGTCAAATACTCGCCAAAATCCGCCAAAATGTTTAATCTCCTGATTATTCTTGTCAATATTTTGTTGGTTTTCTCTGTATGCTCTTGATTATTCGTAGCGAGACATTGTTGATGTTCTCCGAGTGCTTCTGGTTATTTATGAAAAATCAATCTCTGCAAGGGATTTTTTTTTTTACCAAATGAGACATGCAATTTTATCCTAAACCTTTGGCTGAAACTTTGTTTGACGAAACGAACTATTACCGTAAAAGCAGGGGTTGAAATAAAAATAAAATAAAACATGCTTAGCATCATATTCGTCGGAATCTATTTTTAACAATTTTAAGATTTACCTAAACCTTTGACCAAAAAAAATTATACGACCACATATTAGTTTAAGGGACGAAAAATAGCTTTTAAAAATAAACAAATAATTGTATAACTATCTTAGTAGGCAAAATATGAAATTCGTTAAGACATTCAATACGGGATGCATTGAGTTAAAAACATTCAAAATATTTTTGCTGCACGGAATATGAAAAACATTTTAATCGTTTTTTTTTTAATATTGGAAAATATATAGGATGTTATGTACATTAAGTTCTTAAAATGTTCCAAGAGTTAATAGAAGTTTCCAAAAAAATTTCCAGAATAAATATGTACTTTGGAATATACCTACGCTTGTAGGCTGTGCCAAAAGGATTTTTTTCTTACTTTTATTACAAAGCTTGAGAGGTACACGATGTTTTCAGTTCGACCATACAGAACGTGAACAAAAAAAAAACAATAAGCGTGCCGACTCTTGATCGAGACGCGTATAATCGTCCCAAGTCTGCACCTGCCACTCAAAGTAATTGCTTCTGTGCCTTCTCGATACTCAAATCGATTAAAAGTCGGACAGTAGACTGCACTCTCTTGAAATCGAGAAGCGTATTCAAATCACTGGGTATCGGAAAGCGAGCGTTAACAACGTTGATAGCCGTTTTACAGCAGATGAAGAAAGCACGGAGAAAGCATCAACCGAAATTTCATCAAGAAGCACCAAAGTTCTGCGTTAAGGAATTTCTGGAAAAGGAGGATGGGTGCAGTTTTCCGAAATCTCACGTAGACATTGACCTTCCTATCGGAGGAAAACTGTGGATATGTTTAAGAAAAAAACAAACGGAAAGTCTTCTTCTTTATGTAAGTAAACGATTTTGCTTTTAAATTACATGATCAATAGGCACTGCAAATGGTTCTAACGGCATTTTTTTTTCTTTTTTAACGACTTCAGCCTTACAACCAGATCTGTATTTGAACTGGTTTTTCTTTATCGTCTACGGATCTAGTTCCAAATGTTTTCTTGCACTTTATTGATATCCGTGTTGTTATATTTCAGGTAGTCTGTGATAGGTAGAGCGCACATCTGAGCAGTAGTAGTTCAGAATCACTTATATTTTGAGATGGAAAAATTCGCGTTTTTTTTTTTTTTGCGATAGGCTAGTATCAAAATGCTTTTAAAGTTTTGCTGGTTCAGTTATTGGACCATGGTTGGTCTGAAGGTATCTGAACCAATGTATAACTCTCGACGAAAGTAGTATCGAATCAAAAGCAGCCCAGTTTACAGGTGTCACGAGTCATCAGCCAATGAGCAGGTGTAATGCATAGAGGATCATGGAGTCTATCCTATAGATCATTGGAATCTCTAGAGACCTGCAAAATTCGCGGTTTCGATGGCCTTCAGGATGGACTGCACATACCCCTGTACACTCGGGCAAATAACGCAAGTTCGTTGGCTTCCGACTTGTAAGTCGTCTCAGCTGGTTTGTCTGTGATTCGATCCTTCTTTGGTTGAGGGTTTATAACTGGTTGAGATTCGTCCAGATGAACAGTAAGCCAACAGCAAAATTATCTGAGAGGTATATGTGTTTTAATTCTAGCCTATCACCGAATGAATCCGCGAATTTTGCAGGTCTCTAGGAATCGCTAATCTTTCCAATCCCTAATTATCATGTTTTACTTTCTACACTGTTTTAAATTACAGTAAATTTACCGTTTTTATAACGGGAAATTAACAGCAAATAAATGAGGAGTTCTTCGTAATCTCAGATAACTGAACTTTCGTAGAAACTAAGCCGAGATCCGACATTGTATTTATGTGTTTCTTTGCAAACAAGGTTAACAAGAGCGCGCAAGGAAATAGAAGGTTTCTGCTGTAGACTCAACAGATTCTTGAATGCTTTGTAGATAAAATATTATTATCATTAATGATTCATGTTGAAAGAAAATGATCTCAACACCCGCCTACTTACGAAGGTAACAGTAAATGTACGAAGTAACATGTATTAGTTGAGACCGGAAAAATTCGCGATTTCGATGACCTCTAGGATGTACTCCATGATCCTCTATGCACGCGGGAAAAGTACATCTGCTCATTGGCTACTGACTCGTGACACCTGTTAGCTGGGACCCTAGTTATTCGATGCTTCTTTTGTTAAAGGTTTTTTCATTGGCCGAGTGTCATTCAGATAAACTGTGGCCCGATCACTGATGCGGTAAAAAAGGCAAACGTTTTTGGATTCTAGCCTATCACGAAATGAATCCGCGAATTTTTCCGGTCTCTATGTAGGATTAGGTCTAACCAGCATTTATTCTTAAATTTAAGATGGAAAGTTTCACTGTGTACACTATCGTCCTTGATTATAACGGATTTATTTACCGGTTACCAAGATCAAATCATCCTGTGTATGTCGTCTGTTGAACTTGAACGCACTGTAGGCTACTATTATTATTTTTTACAAATGGAAAATAAATATTCATGTAAAATTACAGATTTTCGGAAAATTGTAAATTTATATGATAATAACTGTATCGATACAAAATAGTGTTTTGTAGTAACACTGGGTTCAGATGTGTTGTCCCAGTACCTCCAATAGTTAAATTTATTTGCAAACTGTTCCCTAAACATCTTTCCAGTATTAAGTACTCACATTAATAAGCCTAATAAAACAAGATAAAGTCCAATTAAAGAATATCCGATTATATTTTCCATGTTTTAAAACTCTCAGTTAAAATATAAAATTGACAGTCGATTTTCGTAAGAAATTCTCGGGATTATTTACAAAAAAAAAAAATGTACTGTTTTGTAAAAGTCCGGTAATTTTTGAAGTAGCTTGGCTTCTAGGCTGTAGCCGTGTCCAAGGCGAATATATATATATATATATATCACCGACGTTTCGGTCAACATTGCAGTCACCATCATCAGTGTTACCTACCGAGGTTGTCACAAGTTGTTCTTTCTGCCTTTAATACACTCGATTGTCTGCCGCTGTGGACACGTCTACGACTCAGAAGCCGAGATACTTCAGAAAATGGCCGCGTAGGCCTGAGATCTTTATTGCGGTAATATTTTGGCGTGATAATGTCTTATAAATCGTTGAAAGCCGACTGCACGCACGAAAAAATTGTCACGTTCCGCCTGAGCCGAGCGTGCAAAGAACCGGCCAACCACCGTAAGAGTAATATCTTCTATAATATCAAACAGGTTAAGGCGGGCTTTTTAACTAATATTGTTCCTGATTATATTTAAACTAATTATTTAAATTTAAATTTAAATTTTGCAAAAACTGTAAATAATATTTGAAATTTAAAAAGTATGCAAATTTTTTATCAATGTTTTCTTATGACGTTATCACGTAAGATTATCGTCCGTAAACCGACTTTACAGACAATCCCCCTTTTGACGTGACAACGTCTAATAAATCGATGAACGCCTGCTGCACGCACGAAAAAGTGTCCCGTTACGCACATTGTTTCGTTAGCTGTGTCCCGTTACTCTGATTGTACGCTTGCGCCGCATCTATCTCTCTTCCACTCGACTGTTTATAAAGTGAAGTGAAAAGTTAATGTGGTTTTCATTGCTTATTACAACAACAGCTGTGTCCCGTTACTCTCATTGTACGCTTGCGCTGCATCTATCTCTCTTCCACTCGATTGGAACAACCATCGATTTGACTTACAGTTTATTTATATGAAAACTTGTTCATAATTATATTTAAACGAAAAGTTAATGTGGTTTTGATTGCTTTTTACAACAACAATTTCGGCAATAAAGGTCAATTATTCTTGCATTTTAAAAATCTGATTACTAGTATAATTTCAAGTATTTTTTTTTTCTTCTGCGTGTAGCTACAGGACGGTTAGGGGGGGGGGGGGGGGGAGAAAAGCGAGGGGAATCTTCGAGACCGTCATTTACCGTTCGGGAGCGGAATCACTGCGCGCTCACTCACACACAACCTGAGCTGATAACAGCTGCATTGTCTGTTGCCGACAGCCGTCGCGAAAAAGGTCGACGGGCTCTCCCGCAGCTGTTTGTGACGCGCGCTTCGGCTGCGTTGTTTCAGATACGCGCCGCTCTTTTGTCTCTCGGCTCTTTAGACCGGCTGGAAGTGACGTCATCAAGCCGTCATACTCATCCTACCCTCTCCGCACAACGAAAAGCGCACGGTATCTGAGAGACTGGTGACAGCTGACCTCATTCTCGGACGAGGAAGACCGACGAATCCTATTGTACTGCAAGCCAGGCCCCGAAAACCACCCGTTCCGACCGACATAGTATAGTGTAATTTAAAGTTAAGAACAAATGTGACTAAAACACAATGTAATTATTTGATGTAAGCTTTTCGACATACCATACGGTGTTTGTTTTCGTCTTTTCATTTTGTTGTGTTTTTGTCTCGTTTAAACGGTTTTGCTTAATTTTTTTTGGGGGGTGGGGGGGGTGGGGTTTCAATTCATCATTTGTGGGATTTTTTTTTTTTTTTTTAGTTTTCTTGGTCCATTTTTCTTTGTTTTTCCTTTGTTTGTTGACCATATTCCTGTTTTGGAATATTATGTGGTTTATATATCCTGTTGACAACAGCAATTTTTGCTTCATTTGTGTTTTTTGTCTTTTGGTTTTTTGTAGTTTTCTTCTACAGACATACATGTGCTTAGCAATGGCGTATGTCCAAAAGCTTACATCAAGTCATGCACTCCCATTGCATAAATCTTTCAAAGATAATAACAAATTAATGATGTAAGTGTAAATATATTAATATTAAATATAGCGCTGAAAAAGACATTGAGCTAACAAGCTCCCAGGACACTGCAAAATGTTTTGTTTTTTATTTTCCTTCTAATAAATTGTATTTTTTTTCTTCTATCCATGTAATATAAATATAACGTAACAAATGTATTTTTTTGCAAAAGAGCACAGAGTGCTGGCATGTCAATAAGTATTGTACAAAACAATGTAAAGGGTACTATATGCAAATAAAAACTCTTGAACTGAATTGAATTGACCGACACAGCTCGATTTCAAACGGCTTCAGTTTCCAGTGCGCCTCGCTTTAGCTGTGACTATCAAGGGCAACCTTTGCAAGTGTGCGGTTCGAATTTTGGAAAAAATCGAATGCTTCTCTCGCGGGCAATTACACGTCACACGCTCAGGAGTCGGTAAAACTATCTGATATTTATGTTGATGCAGAAAATGGACAGTTAAAATACGTATTCCGTCCACTAGAATTTCGAGAAGTGATTAAAAAAAGTGGGAAGATTATCCATGTTAGTAAATCATACCGTATTACTTACATTCCGCTTTGGAGTTATTACTTTTATAATCGAAAACAAAATGACCGTATTTTCACACCTTTGAGGACGAATGCATAAACAATTGTGACGGTAAAACATATGCTATCAGATCGTATAATGTATGTTATTCTTGCTCAGTTTGTTACCTCTGGCTTAATTTACATATATTTATTACTATCGTAATTAATGTACTCCCGATGTACTAAATTCAGGGTCAAAATTCTAAAAATGGTGAAAGCACCCTACGTAATTAATTATTTAAATTATTTATTTTCAGTTCACTACAGCCAGTTTTATTTGATATGGAGACATGATTTTTTTTCGTGATAAAACCAAACTTACCTCCCTTTTCACCCCTTAAATGTTAAAAAAACCAGAAAATTGGAAAAATACAAGTCGTATTTCTGTAAGTTATGCTTGTGGTTCATTCTTAATTTCTCATCCTTATATCTAGTAGATTAGGAAGTATGCAATTTTCTTAAAACCAAACTTGCCCCTTTTACACCCCTCAGGGACGGAATTTCACAAAGTTGCTATTTAATAATTTATGGTTAGGGACACCTGTATTTCGCGATTTCATTTCGTGTCAAGGTATTTCACAAAACACTGTAGCTTTTTCTAAGAGTCATGGCTAGATATATGCAAAATTCGCGGATTCATTTTGCGATTGGCTAGCATCAAAACAACTATATTTTCGTACCGCTTCTGCGATTGGCCCACATTTTATCCGGGGAACTGTGAGCCAATGGAAAACACTAAACCAAGAAAGTTCCGAATTACGGACAGCCTAGTTGAGACGTCTCACGCGTCAGTAGCCAATGAACAGGTGTCATTTCCCTGAGTATTTAAACAACAAAATCAAATTTATCCCATTTCCCCCTTTGTTTGTTTACGTTTTAAAACAAATTTACACTTTTTTTACCCCCCTTAGGGTTGGAATTTCGTTAAATGGTCAAATTGTGGTTAGTGGTTTTCGTATTTTCATTATTTACTTATGCTTGATTATATCCGGAGATATAACTATTTATTATCAAAACATGTATACTCCTTTTCACCCCCCGGGAGGGGGGGGGGATGGAATTTCGCAAAATGGTTGTTTTCGTATGTTTATTATTGATACATAATATCATTTCTTATGCCTGATTAGATTCTGAGATGTAAATAGCTATCTTCGGGTTATTTTTACCCTTTTATAACCCCCTTACGGATGGAATTCTGTAATTATATAGAGCTTAGTTTTTAATTTAGACCTTATTAAAGAAAAAGGAAAATAAAAATCCGTTGAGTAGTTTTTTAAATTATGCTGGAACATACAAACAGACAAAACATTTTAAAACGATAATTTGGGTTCGAAATAATGTAAATAGTCATTTCCAATTTCTTTTTCATCATTTCATTCAATGTTCAGGGTTTACCTCGAACAGTTTTATTATTAGTTTAAATATTAAAACTCGCTCAATGGTTTTCGCGTAATAGAGTAATAATTAGATACCTTAAAAATTCGCGGATTAATTTCGTGATAGGCTAGAATCAAAATACTTTTGCCTTTTTACTGCATCAGTGATTGGGCTTCAGTTTAACTGAATGATACTCGGCCAATGAAAAACTTTCAACAAAAGAAGTATCGAATCACTAGCGTCCCAGTTAACATGTGTCGCGAGTCAGTAGCCAATGAGCAGATGTAATTTTCCCGCGTGCATAGAGGATCATGGAGTATATACTACAGGTCATTGAAATCACGAATTTTTCCTGTCTCTAGTAATTATCAACCTCACAAACAGACAGATGAGTGGTGGCATTGTAGTGCATTAACAGTGTTAATGATGTACGCCTCCTTTCTGCTCCTAATAGCCTGATACCATCAAATGAAACGGCTCGTTCAAAAAGCCTTGTTTATTTGCATTTTTTACAGCGTTTTTTTTGGGTTGGTAAGCATTGAGAATATTATTAAAATATTGATGACTGGACTCATAATAGAAAGGGGCTGAAAAATTAATTATATACCTCCTCTATAGTTATAATATCCTGGTATTTCAAATATGTATTGGCGGCTTCATGTCTAAATTATTCTGAAATCAAGCATTTGTAGCCAAGTTAATTAACTCTTCTAAATAGAATGTTTAAAAGTTAAATCAGAAAACTGAACTCATACGATATCAGTGTATTCTGTATTCTTACTTTTTTTCAGTAAACAGACACCACTCGTATATCTGAATCTCTCAGCAAACAGAATGTGCGTCAGGGTAGGCGGGGGCCTTAAAATTGTATCACCAATGTTACACAGAAAACATTTTTTTGAACTTTTATATAAGATTTCCTTGGAAACAGTTTTCCATTTGTAATACTTCAGAAAGAAAAATATTGTAACTTTGTACAACACACGGCTACGTTAATTTTTTCACGAAATTATTTTTGGACGTGATAACGTCTTATAACTCGATGAACGCCGGCTGCACGCACGAATAATCATGACTCATTGTCACTCTCCGCCTGAGCCGAGAGTGCAAGCGAGAGCGCGGAACAAGTGATAGAGAGGCGCGATAGGCCTAAGTGTTCGGCTTGTGACGCATCTATCTCTCTTCCACACACGTTATCACGTAAAATTATCGTCCCTAAACCGACTTCACAGACAACCCCCCTTTTTTTTCGATGATACGAAAATAAGCTCAAATTTACATATTCAAATTGTTGTTTCATTCGAGCATACATACATACACACACACATATATATATATATATATATTAAACCATTGAAAAAATAATTGAGTATTCATTTATTGAACTTTATTTTAATTTATTATGTGCGCAGATAATAGGGCCTACTGGAAAGATATTCAGGGAGTTACTGGGACATCACAAATCCGAACCCAGTATAACCGAAAACATTATTTTATAGTGATAAGAGTTTTCGTGAAAATGTACGTGAAATTCGGTAATTTTACATGAGTACATATGCTACGTTCACAAAAAAACAGGTTACAGTGTATGACGTCCAATGGCGGCTCCAGGAAAACCTCTCGGGCAGGGCTCTCACACAGGAGGATGCAGTTAATAATCATGACATTGCCCTTGGGATATTCACAAAATATACATGGTCTCAAATACTGAAATTTAGTATTTTCGTGCAAATTTTTATTGAAAGGAGAGTTTAGCACTATAACGAAAGTATTTAAGTTAACATTAATACTCCCCTACAAAGAAATAATAAGTAAAATTTGTGCTCGGAAGGGGCTATCGCCCCCTGCGCCCTTCCTCTGGAGCCGCGCTTGATGCCGTCTGCCGCACGAGCGAGCTACAGGCCTGCAAAGAGTATATAAAGGATAAGAGTCTTAACTCAATGTTATTACGAGCGAACCTTATCTATCTCATTTGTTTGCCGAACATACCCGAAGTACGGACCCCAATTGTGCCAACTGCTAAACACACTAAATAAATAAAATTTGATTTGTCATCGCTGCCACCATCATGATAAAATTATTCATTAAATTATATTAAAATACAACAATTAAACAAGTTGTACGCGTTTTAATTAATATTACACCATTTGCTTACTTGCTGTAGTACATTTTTATTAAAATAATGGTCATTTTTTTTATATTACAACGTTTGCAGCATGTTAGACCGGATCCTCGGAATTATTCGGTAAGGAATTCGTTGCCCTATTCGAGTTGGAGGGGCCTGCAGGCCTGTGCTTCAAGTCTGCCCGCGGACGTGTTGATTACGCTGGTGGCGCCGGCGGCGGGGAGGCGGGGAACTAAGAGGGTATCTGGTCCCCGCGGGGAGGGCGGGGGGGGGGAGGAAGCTAATCGATAACGCAAACCGAGTGGCTTGCGGAAGTCACGTGACAGCTGGGCGTAGAGGGGAAGAAAGGATTTCCACCCCCCCCCTCCCCCTTTCACCTGATGCTGTCCATTTCTCCGCGGGAAACTTACGATTCAACGACCCCCGGTCGTGATGGGGTAAGGAATCTCTGTATGGGGCGAAGAAAAAATATATATTATACATTTTGTGTCCATTTTGAAAAAATTAGTATACTAAAAATATTTATTTAACTATTATTTTCTGCTTTTCCTGGCTGAAGATAGAACATAACACCCTGTCTTGCTTTTTTAGTTGGTATTATATATATATATATATATATATATATATAAGTTTAGGCAAATTAAAGGCCAATTTTTCTTATTAATTAAATTATAAATAATTAAAAAATACCTTTATGAATTTTCCTCCTTATTTGTTTTAATTTTTCTTTAAACGTTGTATCAAGAAGTAGTTAAAAATGGTTAATTTAATAATTCAAAAAAAATTACATAAGATGTGAAATTTTGAGTTAAATGTGCCAATGAATTTGTAAAGATCATCAAATAAAATCACTTAAGAACTAAGACAAGATTTAGGTTGAATGTTACATCATGTTTATGAAGTTATTCCCACATAAATAATCCTATTGAATGCTAAACCTTTGAGCAGTCAGCAGTCGGTGATGTGGGCACCGCCTGGGAATTCTGAATTATGCATTGCGCAACACTGTGATGTTTGGCTTGTAGCCTAGCATCGCAAATCCGGGGGCTTGCTTAAAAAAAAAAAAAAAAAAAAAAAAAAATTACCGAACAGACAAACAAAATGACAGACAAGAAAGCGAGTTAAAATTGTATTGTCATCCAGTTCTGAGCTATATTTATAGTTTCAAGTATCATCGGGAAGATAGTTTAAAATCGATTTCAAAATTTGTATCGAACAGACAGACAGGAAAGCGAGATAACAAAAAATTGGTAAAAAAAATAATAATAATTTATTCAAACATAATACAGCAAATAGCAGAGTGTTCACTTAAAAGCTAGTGAAGTTGAACATAATAGTTTAATGTTTATATTTTAATAACACTGTTAAGGAATACCATTAAAAATACATAATGTATTTTTCGCAAATAGGCTTCGAAAGAAGGTGTGTAACAAAGTAGCATCGTCCGCATTTGTTATTGGTTGAGTTTCTTTCAGACACGTATTTACTGTCGGCACACACCAATCACACAAAATCCCTAATGAGAGTTCGCGAAAAAAATACCCGTTCCTAGTAATTATACAAATTAAATTTTAACAGCGCAGTTAAGGTGTTCTTCCATTACGAATATATTACAAAGTGCGTTAAGCATTACACGTTTCTTAATTGAGCTTGGCGATTATATTTACTTTTTAAGTAAAAAATATATATATTTGTGTGTACTTATTTTGCCTTGAAATGGAAAATTGAAGTAGCTATATTTTAAATTGAACATAATTTTAGTAGCATAGTTTTCCACGTGTATATATAAAATTAATTAATCAATATAAACCAGTACAAAAGGTATGTACCTACTCATTCAACTACTCAATTTGAAGCATTAAAGGAATATTTTTTTAGAAAGTTAAGATATTTTAGTTTTAAAAAAGTATTGAATAAATAAATGCATGAATCTATAAATTATTATATTTTTTACTCTTTCAATCGTTTATTTGTTACTTTTATGAAAGTTGCCACATTCCTTCTTTTTAATAATTTAATCATTCACCCGAACAATGTTTTAACCAACACCTTTCTTTAAAGTGAGTTAGAGATGCGATAACGCCGTTTATTTTATCCTTCCTGCAGCGGATAACTTTATTCTTACTGAAAATAACAGTTGACTCCGTGAAGAATATTTCAAATTACTGACTAGTAAAACAACATTGTAAATGCAAGCAATTGGGCTAACTCTGTTTTTTTTTTTGTGATACTGTTTGTTGAATACAACGTTGTTCGGGTGAATGATTCAATTTCTGCGTTATCTGTATTCGTGATTACGGACATACCTACACTGTTATAAATCACAGTAATTTTTACGGACTTTTCAACGAAGAATTAATCATAAAAAAAGGACAGTGCGCCTTTCTTTTTTCGACTTTCGAGTTAAGTGTTTCGCTTGTAAACAGGGTAAACAGAAACGTGGAAGGATAAAACAAGGATTTTGTCGTATATACAAAAAAGGGTTGGAAGCTTTGTTAGCTTATTATTGTTGTTGATTTATTTCCATAACAAGTTGACTCCGTAATGTTAGTTTTCGAAGATAAACCGCAAATTTACGATGATCCCTGGATAATGTGTAGCCAACTTTCTTCGTAAATTTAAGGTGAACAATTTTTTGACGTGACGTCTAATAAATCGATGAAAGCCGGCTGCACGCACGAAAAAGTGTCCCGTTACGCAAATTGTTCCGTTACACTGTGTCCCGTTACGTTCATTGTTCCGTTGCGCTGTGTCCCGTTACGCCGTGTCCCGTTACGCCGTGTCCCGTTACGCTGTCGGCGAGTGCAGTAATAATAGGTTATGTTACAATTTACTAAAAAATTATGATGATTCATATAATCGATGATAGATATTTGATTACAGCTTATTTATATGAAAACTTGTTCATAATTATATTGAAACTTTATAGCTAAACACCAATTTTTAAAATTAATTACAAGTCATCTACACGTGAACTGTTTCGTCGACTGTTTATAAAGTGAAGTGAAAAGTTAATGTGGTTTTTATTGCTTATTACAACAACAATTTTGGCAATAAGGGTTAATTATTCTTGAATTTTAAAAATATGATTATTAGTATAATTTCAAGTATTTATTCTTTTATTATTAAAATAAAAATGATTCAAATTTATTCATAAAAGTATGCATTCATTTCATCAATGTTTTGTTATGACGTTGTCACGTTAAACTATCGTCCGTAAACCGACTTTACAGACGACCAATTTTTTTTTTAACGGTGTCGTCGTGTGTCCACGCACAACGACGCACAGTCTAAATTCTCCGGGACGCAGCTTTATCGACTGCGCGCGCCGTGTTTACCTGCGCCGCCCGACAGGTGCTGCTCCCAGCGGCGCGCGCCTCAACCATCACGTGACGCGACCCATCCGAGGCCTTGCTGCCCTCTCACTGGCTGGACGGGCGCAGCTGCCGTCGCAGTTCCCTCGCGCGGCGACGACTGTTCCGGCACGCCGCGCCGAAGTTACCGCGTCCGGACACCGGAATTGTCGTACGCGGAGGGAGAACTAAGGGAAACGTAGGGGTCGTTACCACAACGCCGAAATACCATCACGCCGAATGTCAAAATTGACCACAACGCCGACAGCTAGAAAACTGCTGTGTACCACAACGCCGAAAAAACAACTGAATGAATTTGTGTGTGTTTCTTAAATGTACATTAACGCCGAAATACCACAATCAAACCTAACCTTACCTAACCTAACCTAACCTAGCGTAATATAACCTAACCTAACTTAACCTAGCCTATCCTAGCCTAGCCTAACCTAACATAGCCTAACCTAACCTAGGTTAACCTAACCCAGTCTAACCTAACCTAACCTTTGTGGCAGTCCTGCAATGACATTTTTCGGCGTTAGTGTATTTAGGCGTTGTGGTAATTCGGCGTTTTGGTACACAGCAGTTTTCTAGCTGTCGGCGTTGTGGTCAATTCGGCATTTCGGCGTTGTGGTGCGTCCCTGAAACCGAAACGTAGACGTATCTCCCGCGACATTTCACTATCGCGTCCGCTGCATCCACAATGCACGGTAACGGGACAAAGGCAACCAATGAGATTGAATTTCTTGTTTACAAAATTATATATATATATATCTTCGAAATCATAGCAGGGCACAATTTACTTAAATAATAATAAAAAATAAACGACAAATTTATAATAATAGAACACTAAATATTCTTGAACTTGAAAAAAACAACATGTTTAACGTATTTAAGACATAAACAAACATGGTTACCGCCGCATCCAAGTACTCGGCTCCTATTGGTCGCACGGGGCAACGTAAACGGAAGAGCTCAGCATTGCCGAGCTAATCCGTAAGGGTCCGTCTGCGTGGCATTGTAGAAACTATGTTCCGTGACATCCGTCTCCGTTTACGTGAACCGTTTCCGTGTCATTGTAGAACCGGTCTAAAATACCCGGTCACACTGTCAAATATTTGTCTCCAACCACATTAATTTGACGTTAGAGGTGGAGAGGTTAAGTATTGGACGGGAAATGTCTTCCAATTATCTCCATCAAATAGATTGGGGCAGATATCTTCAAATGTGTTTCGGATCATGTCACACTATCAAAGTTTATTTTTGGTCTTAGCCATCTCAAACTTTTCAATTTTTATCTATTGTTGAGATTACATTACACATAACAGTACTGGACGGAATTTTTTAAACTTGTAAAATCACTTGTACATATTTATTTTTTTAATAACAATAATATTCGTTATATGGTAAACTAAATGTTATGTTATTTTTTTATGTTATAGAAACATGATTTTCTTCTTACATAGAAATTTATTTCGCATACCAACAATAATATTTACTTCCTTTTTTTTATTTCACTTTTATAACCTTTTTAATCGCCCATTTTTTTCGCCATTAGTATTACAATACTAATTGTAAAACTACAATAAATATATTGTAACTTTGAAAATCACATGGATATGATAATTTTTGCATTTTTTTGGAGATAGTACAGAGACTTTATTGCGAAGATCGGAGCTTACATTTATATTTCAATTGATGTTTCACTCAAGCATAATTTTTTTTAAAACAATTGATAATATAATGTAATAATCAATAATTGGACGTTGTTTTGTTATGCTTATTAACGAGTGCAGTTAATACTATAAATCTATCCAGGTAACGGTTTACAAATAACTTTATCTGGTGGAGGTACTGGGACAACACAAAGCATAAATTCCCGGGTAAGTACACGAACCCAGGATTACTGTTACATCTTTTATCATGTTAATGTACAAATTTACTATATATTTTAGTTCTCGATGTTTAAGTATGTACCTGTCGTTGTGGGTTTTATTAAGTCAGTTTTTTTCAAAGCTTAATCATGCATCCAGTTGCTTAGTAGGCCACATTAATTACAAATTAAGATAAAAGAAATTTTTTATTATTCTAAAGATTTTTTTATTTAAATATTTTGCGTTGTAATAGTAAAACTAATGCAAATTAAAATTATTATTTGTCATGTATCAAATATTGAAAATTCCACCACAGAATTCCATTTTAATTTTCAAATTCGGTTATAGAACCGAGACGTAAGTGGACTAGTTTCTACCCGGGGCAAGAATTAATCTTTGCGCACCCCCCCCCCCCCACTTTTTTTTTTTCAAAACCAACCAACCAAGAAATCACCTCATATTGCCTCATATTGAACAATAACTGTAGGGGATTTAGTGGTAAAATTTCGATAAAACTCAAGAAAAATATTTAAAAAAAAATAATTACAAAAAATATTGAACCCTTATAAGCAGTATGTCTCGATGGCCGTGCGGTTAAAGGCGTATGTTTTCCAACATACAGATCAGAGCTGCGATGGTTCGAATCACAGCGCTTCCAATGTATTTTGCATAAAAAATTAAATTTAACATGCCGATAAGGACCATAATAGCTATGGTAGGTAACGGAACATCGGCCTTATGTGATGAGACAGAGCGACGCTGGCGCTCTCTAGGAACAAACAGCAGAAACAAAATCGACGGTATCCAATATGGCGGCCTCCAGCGGAACAGAAAAAAAAATCAAGAGCGATGCTGGCGCTATCTAGGAACAAACAGCTGAAACAAAGTCGACGTCATCCAAGATGGCTGCCTCCAGTGGAACAGAAAAAAAAAATCTATGTGGTGGACGTGACGAAAATTTCATCATGAGTGAGTGGGGCACTCGATTTAAATATGGCGGTTCCAAGATGACGGATCCAAGATGACGGATCCAATATGGCCGCTGGGGTCAAGGTCACGGTCACGGTCATCCAAGATGGCCGCCGTGACGTTACAAATCCAAGATGGCCACCTGACGTCAGAAATACAAGATGGCCGCCGTGACGTCAGAGCAATCGGCAGGCTCCACGGCACCCGCACCACCGCCTGGCGCCTGCGCCAGAAGGAACCAAAACACACTACTCTTAGGGACTTTTTTTTTTTTCAAAGTGTATTTTCTAAATGGGTGCGCCGTGGCTGTCTGTGACGATGTCCCAGCTGCTGTCTCCGCGGGCAGTAGTTCTGGGCCGGGGTGTGGAGGCGCGCTTGTTTACTTGCTCCACGGAGACCGCGACACACGACACCGGATGTCTTGACCTCCCCGCGGGAAGCCGAGAACTTCCTAGACCCGGGCACGCTCCAAAAAAAATATTTGAAGAGCGATCCATCATCGTGGGATGGATTGAACTCCTCCCCTTTTCCAATTTTTGCCAATATCCCTGAGTGCGGATCCCGTGCGCGTGTCTGCTGTCTCGACCTCTTGCGAAAATGTAACACCCCCGTGAGTAGTTTGCCGAAACGAGTGCCACCCCTTCCTTCCTCGCCAACCCCCCCCCCCCCCCCCCCAGGGGCCTGGCAGAGCCTGTTTCCGTCTGGCGACATCCCCTTGGCGTATCGCATGTCGAGCTGCTTCTTCCTTGGAATTTTTTTTTCCGAAGTTGAAATACGATATTCGCACTTTTAGATCCACGTTTGACTCCCAAAGTGCGTTTATCCAGCTCGAAACAGGAAATGGTGTTAGTCGAAGGAATCGATCGGAATCCAATAATCTCGTTCATGGGAGAGAAGAGTCTTGTAAATTCTCGCAGATGGCGCAGTGTTCAGTATCGTAGTTAGTTTCTTTTAAATATATTAGATTGTTTTTTAAATGCCGACCACAAAAGTATTATTTTATTTAGAAATTTAATGTTTTTACACACACACACACACTTTTCATTACACAATTTCGAAATGGGCTGTAAGTACCCCTCTTTCGTCGTTTCTCCGTGATACGCATTTTTGTTTGACCCTAATATTTACCTTTCCAAGAAGTCAATTTCTTTTAATATGATCATCATTCGAGATGCAGAACTTATTCTCTAGAGTGGTATTTAGCCAAACAATGGCCTTAAGGTGGACTCTCAATTATCCGTCCTGTCTGTACGTTTACGTCTGTCCGCCAAGCGGATGGAAGCAGCTAAATAAAAAAAATATTAAAAAAAACTTTAAAAAAATGCAATGCATTTTGGGCAAATTATAATTATAATTTCATCCGTCCGTCGAAAATTAAAGCGTGGTGAGGTTTTGACGTGTCGGACGGATGCGACAAAATCGTTGCGAATCCAGCATTTGCTGTACAGCTGCATTGTTGATTGACGAGATATACCCGACGAAACAGCTCCAACTAGTCAAGCTGGGTTCCCTCACGTGACTGCAAGCCAATCACAGGGCTTTCATCTGCCGGTCAAAACCTCGAAAAAACTGTAGCTTCTGACGGACCGAGCGATGGAGCACCGCCTTGTAAAATCGATCGTTTTTCCTCTACGACTTTCGTAAACAGCGTTCGATTGTTCTAGTTTGCAGGAAATAGAAGGCTGTGTAGTAGTGACGGTTTACAATTGTGCGGTAATAATTTCGTTACGAGAATTTTCTTGCGGTTTTTTTAGAAGAGGGAGAATTTTTGTAACATTTACTGCAAAAAAATATCACAAGAAGCAACTCACTGGAAAAGCCTGGAATGAAATAGCGGCATGGTTTACAGATAAGGTGAGCACGTGGTTAAAATTTACTACATTCAAGATTTTTTTTTTAAATTCCTGAGCATTTTTCTATCATGCTGTATAAAGGCATTGCGATACTAATAACTTAGTTGATAAGTAATTACAGGTTTAACGGGTGGTTATGTTAACTACATACTACATTCTAAATACTTTAAATCGTGTGAATGATTTTCTCGTGATTTTACGTTATCACACTGTCGTTAGACAGAACGAAAAAAACCTTGTGAAAATATTTATTTTCTTCTTTCGGGTGTACCCCTCGCCAATAATTATCGCCCAAATTGGCACTATTTTGTTTCAAGTATGTTTAGTCCAGTTATAAAATTATTGACATTAAAAAAACCACAGAAAGGTATTTTATGAATTAATTTTGTTTTTTTAATTCTGAACGAGAACGACTTTTCCAATAAAAATTTTGAAAATGAATTTTTTTTTTCTCGACACTCTCAGAGGCCGTTGTGATACTTCAAATAGTTGACTAGTAAATCATAGTTTTATCTTGTACTTAGGTAACTAAACTAGACAGCGCTACGAGCAAGGTTATGTAGGTTATGTAACTGGCCAGCGTTAGTAGCAAAACAAAAAAATCACCAATAATTATTGTAACCGCGGACAGCGCAGAGTGCAGTCTCCGTAGTACGTCAGACGCCCGCCAGTCCGTGCTAGTTCCCTGCTGTCGACCAGTAGCAGTACACTAGTCGCACAACAGATAGCGTCCGCAGCTCTGAAAACAGTTTCGGTTAGATGTGCCATGGCCATCCCTGCATTTTATAAATTTGTAATGGGGATTTTGGTTCGCCGTTTCCGGAATTTCCTGAAATAATTTACGGGCGATTACGATTTGAAACACATTGCCACTTGCAATGTTTCTTACCATGGATGTAACAAAATATTTTATATGTCTAAACATCTATGTACTGCAGTAATTAACTTAAAAATCATTAACTTGGTGGGGCACAATAAACATAGTAAGAAAGGGATAGTTATAGTGATAAGCACTTACACAAGTCAAACTAGCACAGCTAATGCTACTGTAGTTGGTAGTGTGTAATTATACGTTAAAAAAAATATTTTTAACACAACAAAATTATTTTCTGTTCATAGTTTGACGTATAGCCTGGGTAGGTATTGGGTTCTCATTTAATGTAATTAGATTTTACTGTCAGCCAACTGTACATCAAATTACTCTATTTGCCGTGTTCAATAACACATAAGTGTATAGGTACGTTTATTCCTTACAATCAAAAACACGTGTGAACATAAAGTTAACCTATAAGGCCTATTAAATACAGAACACAACAAATCTTAGTTGACTTGAAACAAAAACCAAACAGGTTTACATCGCACATTAATACTTTAACTAATACAAAACTAATTTGAACTGAAACAGTGACACAATAAATTGAAGAAGACCATAATAGCATTACAAGATACTTACATATTTACAACGTTTATTATGTTATCGTTTCATTGCGATGTGAACATTTAAATATAACGCGTTATATATAGATACATCTGCATGCGCATATAGAACTTATATTCACCCTTTCAAGATGTTGGTTCTCTTTATGGCTGGTCATTGTCTAATAGGTCTTTCGCCACAAGGGTAGGCATTAAGGGTGGGAGTCCAAGAAATTGAGATTTTTTTAAATTCTATTGTGTGGAAAATTAGCCTCCTGTAATAAGAAGAATAACGACCTAAAAATAAAAAAAAACTGTTGATTTATACATGCATTTTATTAACATTTGGTAGAAGTTGATGAACTGACATATTGTTTTCGTATTTTAAAAATATTAAATTACTTAAAACCCTACCACCAATATGCTGTCGTTTGTTTTGATTATTTTTCCAGTCGTGCTTTCGGGAATTAAAAAAATGTTTAGAACATTGATATTAGCTTTTTTAGTTTAAGCTAATCAATCACCTTGTACCATAAAATAGCATTGTCTATAAAAAATAATTATAATTTCTATAGTATGTACTTAATAATAGTTCAGTATTTTCATTTTCGTTAATTATGTATACAAACGTTTAGTACCTTGCATTTAGTACCATGGAAGATGTATTTTTTTTTTTTTAAATATTTAACGTCTTTTGTCTCTTGTTATACTATTATGCTCTTTTATTCACTATAGCTTTTCAGAAAAAAATATTTTTTTTTCTTTTTTTTTCTTTCGATCCACTGCATTTACTTTCAACCTTTGAATAATTAAGAGAGCAATATTTTTTTTGTGTGTATATAGTTTTTGTTAGGGATTTTCCAAGTTGTAGGTAGCAGGCAGATCACGTTTTGGTTTTACATCCATCGTAAGCTACTACTGAATGATGCCCAAATTATTATATATTTTTTTTTCAAGTTTCTTTACACTGACTTCCATTAATAGTTTGCATCGTAACTTCGTGACTCGAGTAAACAAGTGAAATGAAAGTCTTGAGAACAGAACCGTGAGGGAGGAGGGAGGGGGAAGTGCTTCAAGCACAACTAAGCGGAGGCTTGAGTAGGATATATCAAATACAGTTTTTCTTAACACGCCACGCAACCGCCATCACATGGATACAGCGAGAAGCTGTTTTAGGTCAAACTGACGGATAGCGTGCTGTTTGGAAGTCTCCCAGGGGCGACGGAAGACTACCATACTGGAAAACTACCATAATGGCCAGTATTCCGCCTGGCCTCTTCAAAAAGGCGGAAAAGTACCATAACTGTAAACTGCCATAATTTTAAAGGACGAGGCGGAATTCTGGCATATTTTCTTATACACTCCATGGAATGAGTACAGCTGCTTTTCTCTCGAAGTAGTGTGAAGAATACATCGCTAGTTAGCACTGTAAACCCCTTAGTTGTTTCTTAGGTTAACTTAAAAAGATACAGATAGCGCTTCGGACGGTGACTTTCTGTAGTTCCAGTCATAAGTTAACTCAACAGATCGTGCATTAATAGAAACAAATGTTTCCAAAAATTAGTAGTAGTAAATAGACACTGTATGCTTATAACAAATATCTGTAAAAATAAAATTATGGTAGTTTTCCATTATGGCACATTTCCTCCTTTTTGACGGGGGTCGACCGAAGACTGCCATACTGGAAGACTACCATACTGGAAGACTGCCATAATCGAAGAATTCTTCCGGGGGGGGGGGGGTGGGTGACGGAAAAGTGCCATAATGTAAAACTATCATAAGTTAAAACGCGACCACACAGTCCTAATACTCGAACGACATGATGGAGAATTATATTTCATAACGAAATAATTATATCTACTTAAGTTGTTGAACTGAAGGAAAGGTTCGAACATAATAATTTAAAACAACAAAATTATAAGAAAAGTGAAATCTCTTGCTGTAGGATATTTTTTTTGGACGAAAATAAACATACACAACCATCAAATGAACTTTTGAAACTGTAACAGTTAAAACATAATACTTGTTTTATACTATTACAAATTCAAAATAAAAACACCGAATTCTTATTTTTGTTACAATTAAAATTACAAATAAATAAATAGCGATGTCACTGCGATGCGCAAAAATATTAAATAAAAACTTTCTGTACTTGAGTACTCAAAGGAGTTCATGTTTAATGATCCCTATGAATTAATTAAGTTTTTGAGGGTTTCATTGTATTAAATATAACATTTATGCTCCTGCTTAACCCTGATGTAAGCTATTACCTAAGAATTCTGTACTCAGGAGTACTGTAAGTTCCAATAAAATATAGTTGTATTCAAATAATGTGAATATTTCTTAATAAGTAAGCAAATCTCACAAAACTAGTGTCTTCTAAATTCTTAGTCTTCAGAAACTGATCGATTTAAGGTCAGTACTATCATTGCCTAAAATTCCAGCGATGTCAGTATGAAATGTATCTTTTAGTTTGACATCTCCAACACTTAATTTAAAATTTTGAAAAAGCCTATTTGCAAACAGTTGTTTGAATAGCTTTCCAGTATTAGCTGCGCATATAAAGCACGGTAAAATAAGAATTAAAAAAAAAAAGTGAAATAATAAGGTTAACTTTTCTGTGGCTTTAAAACCAAATAAATAAAATGTTATACAATAACTGCATGCCTGTAAGCACACACATATATTTTAACTAAACACACTTTTAATATCTAACATTTATTTCAAAATAACTTTACCATCGACAGTGCAAGCTATATACATATATACATAGTTCTATATAATTATTGTACAGCGGGACTGTAAGTTTGTTTGCAGAAAATCAACTAAAAAATTGCCAGAATTGTTATACAAATTATTTTTCACTGTTATGAAATTACATAATTCATGCTGAAAGAACAACATAAGAACACATAAATTTGTTCGTTACCGAGGTAAGATGTTACTACACGTACTTCACGTGTTATTGACACACGAAACTACAGCCAACTCGTGGAATAACATATTGCCAGTGTTAAGAAGACTGCAAGTATCCGCTCTACCACTCTGGTTCTGGGGTAGAGCGCCTGCCTAGTGACTTGTAGGACCCGGGTTCGCGCCCCGGATTCCCCAAGGCGGATTGCCTAAACAAAATGGTGGCATTTTCTCTGGTAGGAATACAATCCCTTGTAACAAGTCAGGCTACCAAAGAAACGGTGGGTGGAATAGAAAAAAACCTTCCAAGTGTCTTCCAAATGGGGAGCCCGTTTCTTTTCTTGGGCTACCCATGCGGTGGCCATTCCTGGGGTTTCTCCGGGGAAACGGAGTTTTTCAAAAATAATATTTGTAGTTTTGTAGCGTTTTAGTTTTTAGTAACTGTAGCATTATCATTTCAACATGTTATAAATAAAGCTCAAACAAACATTTAAAACATTTTAAAAAATTGAGCTTATGTAGATAAAATATTTGAATTAAGTGTGTATCAGTCAGTGAGTTGTTGTATACCAGTGTTGTGTGTTCAACCATTTATCGGTATATATTTTCTTGCAGTATTATTGACAGTTAAATTTTGGTCACAAACTATTGACAAATATTTATAGGCCTATGAATTTTATTCCTGAAAATATTATTACTGAAAAACCACGTAGTTTTCAATCAATAAGACCGTCTTTAACACATACAGTATTATGCAAATATATATGTTTTAATTATCTTACAAATAGACACTTTGCAGTCAAATTTGCAAATGCGATTTCAATTTCATGATATCGGTGTTCCGCAAACTAGTATTTATCTTAACTACTCTAATATTTAACAAATTATATTCCGATTGTAATAGGAAATTATATATGTGTGTGTTTTGCGCGTGCGCGCCAGTATAACATCCAGATATAAATAAAATATTCTATTTATTTCAACATGAGCAAAGCCTTTTATACTTTCCAACCCAATATTATTATAAAAAATATATCAATTTTAGGCCTCCTCAAACAATGCGTGGTATATATTTGTTTTAATCATCTTACAAATAGACACTTTGCAGTCAAATTTGCAAATACAATTTCATGGTATTAGATGTTCCGCATATTAGTAGTTTATCTCAACAACTCTTTAATATTTAATAAATGATATTCCAACTTAATCGGAATTGATCAAGAAAAAGTGCTGAAGGAAAAATATAGAAATATATTTGTGAAACTATTCAGCAAGATATTTAAGCTGTCCAGATCTGGTTTTTAAGTTAACAAAAGTCTCTGAATTACGATAGCGTTTATTGTAAAACATTTAGTAAAAAAACTAATTCAATTAATTAGAATTATCACATAGGTAGAAATGACATTAAAACGTGGTGTCCACTTTTAATACCTTCAAGTTATAGTGGATGCAAAGTTTTTATTTTTCACCAACATGTAGATAATAAATACTAGTAGTTGCATTTGAAGATCTTTCTCTGCATCAATACCTGATTGTTGGGGACACCTGTATTTCGCGATTTCATTTCATGTCAAGGTATTTCACAAAATACTGTAGCTTTTCTCCTGTAGTTATTGGCTGAGGTCGGTGAGAGGTGTCGTCCCGCTCTTGACGGGGCCAATGAGAATGTGGTCACCGTACTGCTGCACCCTCACAATTTGCCATGACTCTTAGGAAAAGCTACAGTGTTTTGTGAAATACCTTGACATGAAATGAAATCGCGAAATATAGGTGTCCCTAGCTATGAAGTAGAATATTGTGTCGTAATTTGGAATTAAATAACTAAATTTGATTGTAATAGAATTGAAAGTATGCAGAAAAAAATCCTAAATTAATATTTTAAAATTTCCGGGTTTTTAATTCCTTTTAAAAATGCTACATTATTATATAAATTTAATTTGCATGTTCTATTTACTAGACGTTCAGTCAGCGATACACATTTTATTATATACGTTTTATTACCATTTTTGATGCTTCAGATGCAATATTTCGGTTTGATTAAGAATTTCAACTTGAAATTATAGAATTAGTGACACTTTTAAAACCATTAGTACTATAAAATTGTAAAAAATTATAACTCTTTGAATAATCTAGCCACATTCATTAGTAAAAAACTTAAGAAAAAAGTTATTTAAAACTTTTATAATCTACATATTTATTTTGTACACTCCATTTAATTTTCTGTTTAAGATTTTTTTGAAAACCAAAGTAACCAATTAGTTAATATGAACTCTATTAACTTTATTTATCTGTGTGCTGTGTTATTTTGTATTTTGTCGTAAAGTTATTGATATGTATCAATGTACATATGTATTGTCCTTATATATGGTAGCCTATCTATTTTTTTTTATGTATGTGTTGTAAGGCACGAAAAACTGAATTTCAATTTGATCTGACAGTTTTAAAGAAGTAGAATAATATGCTACGCATAGTAACATTTTTTATTTCCTAATAGCTTAAATACTTAAATTTAAGCAGAGTTTTTTTTTTTTTAAGACTGCAAGCCTCTGCAAAGCCCACCTAGAACGCCTGTGCTGCTTGCCCTGTGCTAACAAACTACACTACACAAAAATATTTCCCTCGCATTTCAGCATCTTAAAAACACATTTTGTAGACTTTAAATAATTTCATATGGACATTAAAAATCTTAATGTCTGAGATGTTTGTGTTCTGTCACCCTAAAATTGAAAACATTACATAATAAAACCCTGGAATATTTGCGTTGGATTTGCACTCATTAAATAATGATCTACAATTACTTCAAGTATTCCAGTGTGCAAAAATGTAAATTCTATGAATCTAGTTACATTAAGATTTTACGGGTAAAGCCGTTTTCCTCATTCCGTAGAATGTATTAGAAATTTTGGCAGAATTCTCCTTCGTGCATGGAAAACTACCATATGAATTATTATTTTTTAAATCGTCGTAATAAGAATACAGTGCTGCTCCGTATAAACAATTTTTGTAAACATTTCTTTCTTCTCGTCCGCGATCACGACGTTATTTGTAATTGCAACTATCACTGTCAGAAGCGCTATCTGTATGTTTTAAAGTTAACCTGAGAAACAGCTAGAGGTTTGACAGTGCTACATACCGAGTATTCTATACACTAGTTCGAGGGCAATGCTGCTGTACTCTTTCCATAGTGTGTATAAGAAAATATGGCAGAATTCCGTCTCGTCCTTTGAACGTATGGCAGATTACCGTTATGGTACCATTCCGCCTTTTTCGAAGAGACCTGGCGTAATACTGCCATTATGGTAGTCTTCCGCGCCCCCGATTCCGACTGCGTGTAAGCATCGTGGAAACAGTTTTGAAGGATTGTATTCAACACAAAAAAAAGTTTTCTAACCTTGTACAAAATATTCCTTTGGGGAAAAAATTTGCCAAGAGATAGCTTGTACCACAAGAAATATATTTTAACTTTGTAAAAAAATTATGGTTATTTTTTCATATATGATAAGGTTTTTCGAGATAATGTTCAATCATAAATTTTCAAACAATGAAAAGATAATGAAATATATTAAATAATTTAACCTTATTTTGTTTTATTGTGCTTGCTAACGTGTGCAGTTAATACGGCAAAGCTATTCGGGGAACGGGTAACAAATAACTTTTAACTAGGGACCGGAAAAATTCGCGGGTTCAATGACCTCCAGGATAGACTCAAATATCCTCTACACACTCGAGCAAATGCCAACTGTTCATTGGCTGCTGACTTGTGAGTCGTCTCGACTGGGTGGCCTGTGATTCGACACTTCTATGAGTGAGGGTCTCTAATTGGCCCTCAGTCCTCCAGATCAACAGTAATCCAATTGCAGAAGCAGCACTAAGGTATAATTATTTGAATTTTAGCAAAACACAAATGAACCCGCGAATTTTTCAGGTCTCTACTTTTAACCATCGGATTTACTGGGACAACACGAAGTATAAATAAATGCCCGGGTAAGAATACGGACCCGGTATTACTGCGAACACTATTCTGCAGTGGTACAGTTGTTTTCATGTGAATGTACAAATTTACAAGTGTCTTGTAATTTTACAATGTTCCATTTACAAAGACAAAAATTTTTGCATCGCATGGAAGTGACTTTTTAACGCTGAGAAAAAAGTAATTCGTACTCACTGACCATCTTCAGACGTTTCCGTAATGTTTCGAGTGTTGCTTTACATAGATTTTTCTCCCCCTTGGTTTTTTTTTTCTATTTATATTTAATTACTGCATTTACGACAATACATGGCGCGTGTTGAGCGCATCCATTACGAATTTTTTGTTTCCATACCTCGATTTTTTCAGCCAGGATGTACTGCTACACCTGAAAAAAAAAAACATAAAATAACGTATTTTGTTTTGTTCTTTTAAGGCTCTCCGATGCGAAGTCACGTCTCGCCACGTTTCACGGCAGTAAATCTTCGGTAGACGTCTCCCTCCCTCCCCGCCTCCCACCATCAGGTTTTATGTGAAACATTTTTTTGTTGTTCCTCTATAGCTCTTTTTTTTTTTATTGCACCGGGAAGTAGCAGGGTTGGAGGGCATTTGCAAAAAAAAAAAAAACAATAGCGAGGAGGGGTGAAGAGTGAAAAATTCATGAACGCTGAGCCTACGCGCCGGGACCGAACAAAAACATTTTTTTTTCCTGTCATTGTCATAAATTTCGTGAATATAGTGTAGTCGTGGTCATCGAGAGCGAATAAGGGGCCCGAGAGCAAATACCCCCCCCTCCCCTTCTTTAAAAAAATACTTAATGTACAATTTTTAAAACCCCAGAATTAATAAATAAATAAATAAATAAAATAATCTTATTACTAAACGTTACCAACGGCGTACCCAAGTTTTGTGGGGAAAAAAGAGGGGGTGGGAAAATTAAGCTTTAACAAGAATACATATTTGATAGGCCGACTTTTGTGGTCAGAGGAGAGTGGTATGGGATGCTACTTACCACCCCCCCCCCCCCCTTTTTTTTTTTCCCCCAACAAGATAATAGAAAAGCGACAAAGTCCGGTGTTTCTTCCCCCAGATAAGTTTTCAAAAAGATGATGCTCTTACCCCCTTTTTTTACTATCCGATAACCTTTAAGTGCTTTTTTCAAAGCATGAAATTTTAAATAATAAGTGTAACTTATGAACGGTAGATCCTTACACTATGTAGTACTGCTTAGTACGTGTTAAAAGATAATGCTACTTACTCTGTAATTTGTAACATTCAGTGGCCATTCATCGAACCGTATATTCGTGATTTTAAGCTTGTTAGTGAGTTTCTATAGAGGGGAGGGGGCTATGACCCCTCGCTACCCCTTCCTTACTCTGCCCTTGTAAGAAGTGACCATGACCGTAACTGCAAATGTGATCTGCTCGTAACGCACAACTTAAAAAAGTTTACACTGGATTTGATTAGCAATGGGCTTGTAATATTTGACTAATTAGGGTAAAAACAGACATTCAAACTTCAACAGCCCCCCCCCCCCCCTATTGATGATCTCACTCGATTATGATTTAGCGGGAACATGTTTCGTGCGTTGCGTCGCGACAGATCACGCAATACTTCAACTGTTTTGTCACACTAATTGTTTGGAATGGATATTTAAACGCGACGCAGTAATTTTTCAGGGGAATCGCGGACTTTCCAGCATTCAACATCTGAATTCTCCGAATTATATTATATTATAATATCTGAAGATCTTCGTATATTTACGGATGTATTCGTAAACCTGCGGGTCCTGTGTTCAACTACTTTGACCACGAACCATCGTGAATTGTGTTATGGTATTATATAAATATAACCTTCAAAAAATGTTTTTTGAATGATTCTTGCGATGCGAAAGTTTTATATTATAAATTAATTTATAAAATCTCCAAAAATTTAATTTATACAACATACAGGCATTTATACATTTTTTATACACCCCTTAAAACTGAACAAAAGGGGAATGAATACAGATGAGTAGTTCCTAAAGACAGGTCTACAGAAAATGACAGTAAAATACAATGATTTAAAGTTAGTCAGTATATGCTCTATGTGGACCAACGGAGGGATTTATGGCCGAATTACATGAACCAACTTGAAAATAATTCCGGATTTTGTAATTTGTCAAAACTTTGGATACACATTTGGAAATAAAATAAAAAATTGTTTAACAAATAGGCGGGCAGGTGAAGTTAATTATTTCGTATCTCTGCAAAAGCATTTACCTTTTGGTAGGCAATACAAACACAATTGATTGCAAACCTAAAATTATTTATGGTTACAAACGTAGTGTTCTCTTAATTAAACGTGAAATGTAAATACAATCTCTGTGTTTGGCAGCTCACAATAACAAAAGCAAACTAATTAGTAAAATGTAACTATTTGCCCTGAAAAATAAATCCGTGAGCTACATCAACGTATGCTTATTTCAATTCAGCAATTCAAAAGGTTTAATTAACTATTATATTCAAGTGAATAGTTTTTTTTGAAAACCCCGCAACTGCTTTTTCTACCGAATTGCGGAATTATTTTATTTAGTGTGTTAATATAACACAACTACCCCCCCCCCCCCCCAATTTTATCCCTTAATGCAAAAACCTTAAATATCATACACTTACGGACTATAAGTTGTAAAACTAACCCACAATGTCACACACAGTGTGTGAGTAAATCGTGTTTTACAATTTAATCTTTGTAATTGTAGAATAAATAATTATATACAACTATTTAAGATGTGAGAGTAATGTCCTTGATTAGCTTCCAACTTGACAGGGCGTAACTTAAGTCTGTGTTTGTGTAGAGTTACATGCAGTTACAGGCGATGACTTTTTGGTGGTTGATAACAAAAGTTTTTAGGTAAGCCAGAACAGACTGTAGGCCCACCTAAACTGTAAAATAATTGCTGCTTGTTTTACAAGTTGTATTGGAAAATTATTGGTCAATATACTTTATTGTCATGTTACAAGCAAAATATTGGACATTTATGCGGGCATTACTTTAACTCCAGATTTACCGTCATTTGGAAGACTAGGTATACTTTTTTTTCCAGGTAATCCATATTCATACGAGTGAACCGTGCAGATTGGACTGTAACATTGAGTAGATAAAAATTTACGTACATATATACAGTTGTTTTGTAAACAACTCATTAAATATTACTCTGGTTTTTTTTATTATCACATTATTATTATTGATTGGTTGCCTGTGCGATGTTTCTATTTCTACGAGGTGTGTACAAAAATAAACCGAACATTTGCTCCTTCTACAAATATTTACAGAGCCTGCCTGTTTTGACTTCTAATAAGTGTAAGGTTGACTCGGATAATTGGATAAATAAATGAATAATATTATTATGAGATAAACCACACGAAATGCTTTAAGAAATTTTACAAGGTTTTTTTTGTTGTATCTCTAAACAGCAAAAGATTCTAATTTCATGTTCATTATGTGATGTACGAGTAGTATATATGTAAGTCAGTAACATTTTGAAAGACAATGGTCGGTCTTACACCTGTTAATTTTTAGTTAATTTTTTACCATTACTATACTATTAAATCAGGATTTTTCCTGTAAGTTTACTTTGATAGCATTTATTGTTAGTTTACGCAGTTTCTTGCCAGATATTCACGAAACTTTATTTTCGAGCTGCGATTTTCTAACGCTGTGAATTCATGCCCTTTTCATGTATCATTAAAAAAAAATTATTAGAGGAACACGAAATGCGAGAAGAGCTATCGGAATGAATTCTCAGGCAAAAGCCCTCAAGTGATATAAGTGACAAGAAAATGAAACAATAATCATGGCGTGAGAAACGGGGACTCGAGAACAAATAGTAACGCACGGCGTCAGTAATCCTCGATGATCCGAGTTCGCTTCGAACTTTCTCGGTTTTTAGATAAGTACCTAACATCCATGTTCTCGGTGTACGGCATTTGGTGGGAGTAATTTCGTGAATGCGACGGATGTGTATACCGAAGGAACGGATGCCATCTGTAGCGGATGGCAAGAACCAAAGTTCACAAAGCCAAAGGGAAACTTTATTGTATTAACTGACATGATGGGCAAGGTTGTAATAAAATTTCTTGTCGAAATTCAGGTTTAGAATTTTTTCAAGGTTTTTTTTTCTCGGTTTTATCGAAGCCGTTTCGTTGTGTAGTTTTGAAATTCCGGCCTGCCAATCGAATGATACGATAATCAACGTATCCTAGCGGCGGGTGCGGAAACCACGCATGATTCGCGTCCAGAAATGCAGTCGAAATTGCAATTTTTCGTGTATTTATCACGCTCACGTTAAATTTCCCATCCGAGTTAAGTATTGCAAGTGTATTTGCAACGTGAGGAACCGAGGTTGGATGTTGACACATCTTTGGCTCGCGTGTTATTTTTTTTTTTTTTACGTGATTAACGTCTTATAAATCGATGAACGCCGGCTGCACGCACGACAAATTGTCACGTTCCGCCCGAGCCGAGCGTGCAAGAACCGGCCAACCACCGTGCGGGAAAATCTTCTATAATATCAAACAGGTTAAGGGCGGGCTTTTTAAACTAATTGTTCGTGATTATATTTAAACAAATTAAATTTGCAAAAAAACTGTAAATAATATTTGAAAAATTAAAATGTACGGTATGCAATTTTTTCATCAATGTTTTCTTATGACTAGAGACCTGAAAAATTCGCGGGTTCATTTCGTTTTTTTTGCTAAAATTAGAATAATTATACCTTAGTGCTGCTTCTGCAATTGGTTCACTGTTAATCTGGAGGACTGAGGGCCAATTAGAGACCCTCACTCGTGGAAGTGTCGAATCGCAGACCACCCAGTCGAGACGTCTCACAAGTCAGCAGCCAATGAAAAGTTAGGCATTTGTCCGAGCGTCTAGAGACTATTGGAATCTATATCCGGTCTCTACTTATGACGTCACCACGTAAAATTATCGTCCGTGAACCGACTTTACAGACAACCCCCCCCCCCTTTTTTTTTTATCTTTTCAGGTGGGACAGGGGCGAGCAGGGGAATCGACCAGAGGAATTCTCCGTATAGCGCGACGCGGCGATCTGTAATGCCTGTGCACGGCGCGGGAGGGGAAGGCGGCCGGGGGTTTTCAGGGAGGGGCAGTATCGACCCCTCGCCTGTCCCGGTGGCGGAGGGGATGTGCGAGGGGTGGTAGGGCTGGTACTGCAAGGGGCAAGGGGCGGCGGCTGGCCTGCGCTCGCTGGTCCGCTCTCCACTCCACTCCAGCGGCGACCGCCCGACCGAACAGAACCAGCAGCACCAGCAGCAGAGATGACGCCTTCCGTGCTGGCCGGCGTCGCGACGCTCCTTCTCGCCGCTAGCATCGCCGACTGCAGGGCCGTGAGTACCTGCGTCTCTCACTTTCTTCCCCCCCCCCCGTCCCCTACTCTTCTACCCCACACCAGTGGCGTAGCCAGGATTTGTGTGTGGGGGGGTGTTAAGAAGCATGCCCCCCCCCCCGTATTAAAGCGGGGGGTCCGGGGTTCCCGCCCCCGGGAAAATTTCGATTTTAAGGTGTAAAATAGTGCTATTTTAGCAGTTTTCAGTTCATAAATTTAAATATTGTAATGGTAAAATTTTTTATTAATTTAAATATGAAATTTGTTTGAGTGATGAATAAGAAATTAATTAAAGATTTGGTGCTAAAGGGGGGGGGGGATGGGGATTGAACCCCTAAAAAAAAAAAAACCCTGGCTACGCCCCTGCCCCACACCCCTTCACAACTGGACGGTGTTATGTTTTAAAAATGGTTCAACCCACAAACATTTCCAACTGAGTAAATTGAGCTCAAAGTCGAACACACAATAACCGGTATCGTGGCAGTGCGTTGAATGTTTGTTGGTCGCAAGATGGCAGAAGTAGCAAGGAATGTCGGTTAAAAATTTTTTTTGCTCAATTAAAAGTGTCATTTTACCTGCAAAATTATTTCAATAACTTTTTTTTTTCCTTTTCTTGGCTAACTCATTTGTGCATAACACCGTCCACTAGCAAACCGTGTCGTAACATGTTTGAAAAAAAAATACCTCAATAAAACACGTTTAATAATACGCTGGACAACTCATAAAACTCGTGTCGGAGTTACGAAACGTACACTATTTTAAGTGTAGCACTGCAGTAAAGTATAATGGCAAATATTTTTTTTTACAAGATCTCTTGTAAAACCAGCAACAATCATTTGACAGTTTAGGTAGCACTTTCGTTATCAACCTTTTGAAACGTCTTCGCCTGTTACTGCATGTTACTGTACACGAACACAGACTTAGTTACGCACTGTCAAGTTGGAAGGTAATCAAGGATAGTGGTCTCACACTTATTATTATTACGTGCAGTATGTTAAATATGGCTGGCTGACTTATGAAAATTGTTTCTTGTCGTAATTGGGGGGGTACATGTTACAATCAGTTAAAAAAAAAAAAGACTGACAAATGTTAAAGAAAAAGAAAAAGGGAACAAGTTCATATCGTTAAATTTACGAAGAACGCTTTTTAAATTCTATCAACGCTTGTCTTTTTTAATTTACTGGTAGGAAATTTCATCATTGAAAAAAAATTTATTCCCAAACATAGTTTTTGTATTTATCAACATAACATTAACAAAACTTAAGTCTGCAGTTAACATATATTTCTCTTTCTATCACGTATGTGTTAACCTTGTTTACAACTAAGAATATAACTCGGAAGCAAGAATCAGCGTAGTTTATTTTTAGAAGATTTTGTTATCTAAAATTATGAAGAACTCTTTTTTTTATTCGAGTTGAATTCTTCGTTCGAAAGTTCGTTAATTTACTGCGATGTCCTGACAGTGTGTGTTTCGTGCATGTTCAGTTGTCAGTCTTTGGTTCTCTGCGACCTTAACTTGCGTCAGTGATTATCGTAAGGATAACTTACGAAATGTTTTGTGTAGGATGATGTATACGAAGTTTCTTGGCTTGTGGGATAAATCCGCTACGAAGGAGAAGGCTTCACCGATATTTAGGTCGACATTGCAGTCGTCATCATCCTACTGAATGCTACCCTGATGATGGCGATGGCAGTGTCAACCGAAACGTCAGCAAAACCTTCGCCTTTGATCACAGACAATTGCTGCGAATGCCTGCGGTCTTTATTACACTGTAAGAGATTGGAGTAAATTTACAGACTCTGAAACGAAGAATTGAACTCAAATGAACGAAGACTTCTTCTTAGTTAGCTAATTGAATATAACTGGGTTTTCGTAATAAATACGCCGTATTTCGAATTCCGCGTTGTGTGTTTCGTTCTAAACAAAGGTAAACACACACAGACAAAAGAAGAGAATTCTCGCTGTAGACATTACCAGTTTTTGAATATTTTTTTTTAGTACACCCAAATTTTTTTTTGGATTCGTGTCCAAAGTAAGTGAAGTCAGTGTCCGTAAATTCACGAAGATAGCCGTAAATTCATGAATATCCCCGGGTCATTATTTGTAGTCGGCGTTCTTCGTTAGTTGAAGATGAGAAATTTTAACGGTGTAGCATGCACATGACTTTAATGAAGATTCTCTCAACCATTTATAGAGAAGAAGTGGCAGCGTGGGAAAGCTTTGTCCTTAGAACTACGCCTCGGACAAACAAACCACGACAGGCGGGGTTTATGATACATAGAAAATTAATTGCGTCGCAAAAAAAAAGTGTGAATTGTTTTTCCTTCGGTAACCTTCGATACCTTTAAGTTTTGACAAGTTTCCCCACTTTATTTTTCCTTCTTTTAAATGCTACCCATACAAACACCTCAAAAAATTCCTAAGAAATTAGATTTTATATATTATGTTCTAGAGTGTGGAAAGTAAAGAAATGAGTTTCGTGCGAACACTAAGAATCTCTTAAAAAAGATTAGAAGTTGCTATGTTTTTGGATTATTAAATGCTGCGTATTGAAATCCATGAAAATGTATTTGAAATAAATACATTCAAATTATTAAATAATTAAGTAATTTAAACAGAACTGACGATAAATTATGAATAGTTTTTCAGTAGTTCCAAGTCTCTGAGTGCACTGAACCGTGTTAGATACAATGTAAAAAATGTTTGTACTTTTTATAAGGAAAACCCTTGGAAATCTGGTTGCCAACGATATCAATTGCAAAACTTTCAGGTAGAGCTCTGTTAATTTGCCAATGGTAAAAAGCTCTGCTTTGCAATTTTACACGTTATATCATTGGCAACTGAGTTTCCAATGACTATCTTTGTAAAAGTACAACAATTTTTTTTTTACAGTTTATGTAAGTTGGTAGCCACCAAAATTGTTTTTTTTTTTTTTTAAGTATCATTGCTACTTTGTATGTGTCATGAGTAGTATGTAAATGACGGTCCGAGATCAGGCTTCAGGCTGTGGTGCCGGTGCCGGTGTCCGCCATCTTGGATTTTCGTTGTCGGTGCTTCCAAATGTGCTGCCTTTTCGTTGTCGGTGCTTCCAAATGTGCTGCCTTTTCGTTGTCGGTGCTTCCAAATGTGCTGCCTTTTCGTTGTCGGTGCTTCCAAATGTGCTGCCGTTTCGTTGTCGGTGCTTCCAAATGTGCTGCCGTTTCGTTGTCGGTGCTTCCAAATGTGCTGCCGTTTCGTTGTCGGTGCTTCCAAATGTGCTGCCGTTTCGTTGTCGGTGCTTCCAAATGTGCTGCCGTTTCGTTGTCGGTGCTTCCAAATGTGCTGCCGTTTCGTTGTCGGTGCTTCCAAATGTGCTGCCTTTTCGTTGTCGGTGCTTCCAAATGTGCTGCCATTTCGTTGTCGGTGCTTCCAAATGTGCTGCCTTTTCGTTGTCGGTGCTTCCAAATGTGCTGTCTTTTCGTTGTCGGTGCTTCCAAATGTGCTGCCGTTTCGTTGTCGGTGCTTCCAAATGTGCTGCCTTTTCGTTGATGGTCCTTCTATTTTAATGTTGTTTTGACTCTAGTATTATTGTAAATGGTTCTTGATTTGACTAGCGTTTTATTCCATACGGTGCATGTATATAAGCGAGTCCTAGACAACAGGACGCTCAGTTTGTTACTGACGTCGTCGGTGTAAGGATCACCTAGTTTGTTTCTTCTGGTGCATTAATCATGTAATTACCTGTTCTTGCGAACTCGATGGCATCTTTACCGACTTTAACGACGAACTCGATGGAGGTTGTACCATCGTCTACGGGAACCTTGACGACAGCTACGACGGAGAAGGAGCAGATTCCGTTGACAACGTCGATGTCAACACTGGAGGAGATTTCAACAGATGTGATACCACCAGCAGAAGATAGCTTAATGACTACTGAGCTGGATGTGCAGGAAACCACGACGATCGACGATACGACCTCGATGGAGACTTCAATGGATGCTGATTTGACAACTAGCGAACATCGGTGCTGTTATTGCGACAAGATTTTCTCAAACAGCAGCAATGCTCGGCGACACGAGAGGAGCGAATGTGTCAAGAACCTATATCGTAAAATGTTTGTTTGTGAGAAATGTCATAAGCAGTTTGCCAGAAAAGATAATATGAAAACGCACATGAAGGCATGCAAAGGCCCTGCTGTTCGGCAGAAAGTAAAGGTTTCGTCGCAACAACGATGCATCGATGTGCATAAGAGAATGCCTGGAAATGGTACTACTGTTGTAACGCCTGTATCTGGATCGGGTCTGAAAGGATCGTCTTCATCACCACGGTATCCTTGCAGCTACTGTGATACGTCGTTCGCATTTTCCCATGATGCACGAAGACATGAGCGGAGCAAATGCACGAAGAATCCATCTCGCATGAAGTTTCGATGTGATGAGTGTCATGAATGGTTTACTCGAATTGATAATTTGCGACGACATGCGAAAAACTGTAAAGGTGAAGTCCGTGTGCCTACTGCTGAACTACCTGCAGAAATTTCGACTCCTCGGTTTAGGTTGAAGGCTCGTGAGCGTACAAGCAAGAAAACCGATGTGCAGCAACCGATTGGTATGATGTCTGAACAGGAAAATAAACCTAAGACTGTGTTCGGAGCATTACAAGTGAACGATAATGGCTTCTACTTGGCGCAGTCTGCATTTCGTGGAACATTGAAGGACTATTATTTAAATACGTTAGGTGAGTCGAAAGACATTTGTAATTTTCTTGATGATATCAGAGAGGACATAATCAATCAGCTTACTGATGATGTAGCAACAAACGGACCTTTGAAATATAACTTGTGGTTGGACTGTATATATGGAAAGCCATATCCGTTCGATGACAAAGTGAAGAAATGTGCATTCAAGACATCGGCTGCAGTAATTTACAGTTCTAACGATGTGAAGCAAACTGTTAAAAACGGTATCCAGAAACTCTGTCAAGAAGAGGTGGACTATGTCTGTAAAGGTTCTGGCTGGACTCTGTCTAGTATAAACCGATTGGAGCTAAGAATTAGTCATTTCACACCGCTGCGGAACTAAGTGATTATAAGATTGCTGGCTTTCTCAAATGATCCTGTAGTAGAATAGAAATTATGTAATAAATATTATGTTTGTAAAAGAACTTGCAGTGTTTAATTCCTCGAACCTGTTACTATTATGTTAAATTGATGTTATATTTAATTTTTTTTGCATCATCCAAGATCGAACCGAGGACGGGAATCGATCGAATCAATATGTAAATTAATGAGTGATTTATTTAATGAATTTTGAAAGTTTTCCCGAATTTCTAGCTAAATAATTACGGATTTTCAAGATGGCGGCCAAATGACAAGATGGCGGGTGTCACAGTAATAAATTATAACTGCACTCTAGCGGATACGAATTAAACTAACATGTCATCGGCGCACTCTAGCCGACGATACAATGATGATGGCTTCCAGCATCGAAGACAAGATGGCGGACATGACATCATACTACCTGACGATATATATGCTTTGAAAAAAAAAGTGGTGGGAGTCAGTATGCCTTCGTCCACTGTGAGGGAAGGATCGGTCATCATTTTTAATTTTTTTGCACTCGTCGGGTTCGAACCGAGGACTCCGAGCTCCGTGTCGTAAATGTTTTTTTTAAATATTTTTTATTAAAAATATTATTTAATTTTTTTATAATTTTAAAATTTTTTTCATTAAAATCGGATAATAAATTTAAAGATGGCGGCCGTAACGGATATTGCAATGGTGACATCATAATTCAAAATGGCGGATAACACAATGCCGGAATGTTCGAGAAAACGAAATGACGTCATCCAAGATGGTGGATCCAAGATGGCCGTCGGGGTCAAGGTCAAAGGTCAAGGTCACATCCTGATAGAGGCTTAACTGAGGCTTGAGTTAAGGATGCTTAAGCCTGTATCAGGACATTTCTAGCCGTTGGGATTTTTAAGGACTAAATCGGGAAATTTTCCCTCGAAACGGGAATTTTTCCCTCGAAAACGGGAAATTTTTTCTTAAAACGGGAAATTTTGAGTCATTTTGAGTCATTTTTGAGGAATTTTGAGGAATTTTTGCCGCCGTGACGTCACAAATCCAAGATGGCGGACGACAATCTTCAATCCACCGCCTGAGGCCTGTTTCCGGACTGGCCAAACTATACTACTGTCATGCTCTGTATCAACCACAAGATTACTATGTTATATACTAATATATAGAGACCCGGAAATTTCGCGGATTCTTCTGGCCTCAGGATAGAATTTAAAGTTATAGGTGTGCTCGACCCATGTTTACTTTCCCATTGGTTGATTTCTTAGCGAGAACATTTTCCTTGTTATTTGGCACTATCTGATTCGCTTACTTCTCTCCTAGCTGGGCATCGTTGGCTCACGGTCGTAGAGGGGCGTGTCCAGATAACTGCGTGCCACATCATGAACACAGTGTGAGAGTGTGGAGGTTTGCATTCTAGCTTGCGACTAAATGAATCCGCAAAATTTCCGGGTCTCTACTAATAGATAGGTTTTACAATGTTTTCACAAAAAATGTTATTTATGCTAAATACTTTGTAGATTTTTTTCTTTATAGTACTCAATCTTACTTGTAAACTTATTGCCAAAAATTATTCTTTTATCTCGCCAATTTTAAAGGTTTTGTATTGAAATGGCTAATAGTTATGAATTAAAAAACTTATCTCTAAATAGTTTAAAACTAAGTCGCAATCCACGCATGTTTGTTTGTTCGCTTACTTCTTAAACTACTCAATGGAATGTGACGCAGTTTTCACTATCATCGGAGAATATCTTCCTGAAGGTTTATGTGTTTAATACATTCATATAAAATAAAAAAATAGTAGAGAAATCTTTATGTGTTGCTATGAAGTGTTAAAAAGACGCTTTAAGGCGCTTACGTGGCCTAAGGTCATTTGTATATTATACATAAACATTCGATTTTTCATGAACATTTTTGAGCGTTGAGTGCTTTTCACGCGCACAGATATATGTAGCCCTTTAGCGGGTGACTTCTTAACGAAATTTGTTTGTGTTGTCTCAAAAAAAATCTGTCAACATATTACCCAATATATTCTTTAGTTATGGGTAGAGACCGGAAAAATTCGCGGATTCATTTCGCGATAGGCTAGAATCAAAATACGTTTGCCTTTTTACCGCATCAGTGATTGGGCCACAGTTTATCTGAATGACACTCGGCCAATGATAAACTTTCAACAAAAGAAGTATCGAATCACTAGTGTCCCAGTCAACAGGTGTCACGAGTCAGTATAGCCAATGAGCAGTTGTAATTTTCCCGCGTGCATAGAGGATCATGGAGTATATCCTACTACAGGTCATTGAAATCGCGAATTTTTCCGGTCTCTAGTTATGGGCATTACTTTATATTATTTTTGAAAACACCGGACACTTACGATAACTTGTGATACTTATTAGTACTTACATATTTAATCTTAATAACTACACATTAGTAGATCGCATCCAGGGTGGGTTGCTAGTGCCCAATAAAATAATTATTATATAAACAATGTTCCGAAATTCGTAAGTTAGGAGGCGATACAACACAACTAAACAAGTACACGGTCAATTTTTTTTTGTGAATGGAACAGAAATATTCATTTAAAATTACAGATATTTGTAAATTTGTACATTTACATGAAAACACCTTTATCTCTACGAAATAATGTTCGCAGTAATACTGGGTTCAGATACTTGTCAGAGCATTTATGAGTTTTGTTGTCCCAGTATTGTAAGAAAATGTTTTTGGTATATGCATCTAAACTGTTTATGTCTTCGTTAGTTTCTTACATACATAAATATTTAGGTTATTAAATATCTTTAAATCTTTATAACTTTAGCAGTAGATCGATTTAAAAAAGGCCTTTTTATAGTATGCCTAAAATACGTTATACTTCAAGTAGCTCATTTGTATCGTATATGCTATTTTTTATTTTTTTCATATTTGTATTTATATGTTAATTCAATCTTTATTTAAATGTATTTGTGACAGTTTTTGGTATGTGTACCTAGTTAGTAAAGATGTATGTGGTTAAGTGTAAGACCAGGTGGTACGCCTTAACTTCGCCACTTAAAATAAGGCAATGAATAAATTAATAAAATAAATATCAAGTGCGCATATTAATAAGCATGATAATTATTGAATATTCTGTTATTTTTTCCGGGGTTGAAAATCGTGCTTGAATGAAAATTCAATTAAAATATAAAATTATGCGAAAATATTTTCGTAAGAAATACGCAGTATATATCGAAAATTTTTTTTTTCAAGTTTGCAAAAATAACCATAGCCATGAGTTCTATATAGTTACAATACATTTCTTGTAGTAATACAAACTATTTCTAGGCAACTGGTTTTCAAAGGAATATATTGTTTGTAAAAGTACAGAAAATTCATCAAGCAATATATGCTCGGTGCACAAGCGGTAAAACGCTATAGGGCGTTACATGCTGTGTTGTGACATAATGGAAGACAAGACAGAAAGGAACAGAATGGAATTGTAATAGTAACTTTCATTTTTTAGACTACAATGTTCCAGCTGTGTAAATGGACTACTGTTGGTTTCATTTGCACTGCAGAAAAAAAAATATCTTGTGACTCGGTCATGCTAATTTTGCTAAATACATGTAAAGTTCACCGCAGGAGAGTGTGTTTAATTAAATATGCTAATCCCTGGGACAAACAGTTAAAGTAAGCATCTGTGCCTGCAAAGCTGATATGAAGAAACGTCTTTATGTACATTTTGAAATGGAAGCATTTTGACGTGACAACGTCTAATAAATCGATGAACGCCGGCTGCACGCACGAGAAAGTGTCCCGTTACGCACATTGTTCCGTTACGCTGTGTCCCGTTACGCTCATTGTTCCGTTACGCTGTGTTCCGTTACGCTGTCGGCGAGTGCGGTAATAATAGGTTATGTTACAATTGACTAAAAAATTATGGTGATTCATATAATTGATTATAGATATTTGATTACAGTTTATTTATATGAAAACTTGTTCATAATTATATTGAAACTTTATAGCTAAACGCCAGTTTTTAAAATTAATTACAAGTCCTCTACACGTGAACTGTTTTGTCGACTGTTTATAAAGTGAAGTGAAAAGTTAATGTGGTTTTCATTGCTTATTGCAACAACAATTTCGGCAATCAAGGTTAATTATTCTTGCATTTTAAAAATCTGATTGCTAGTATAATTGCAAGTATTTATTCTTTTATTATTAAAACAAAAAAATAAAAATGATTCAATTTTATTCATGAAAGTATGCAATCATTTCATCAATGTTTTGTTCATGACGTTGTCACGTTAAACTATCGTCCGTAAACCCGACTTTACAGACAACCAATTTTTTTTTTTTAAAGGCGCAGAGCACACGGCCATGTTGCAGGAGTGTGTGTGTGTGTGTGTTTGCGTGTGTGTCTGTGTGTGTGCAGGCGTGCCTAGCGACTGTCAGTAGGAGCGTCAACTGAACGCATTGCCACGTCTCGACCAATGCTGGTGCCCGGTTCACGTGACCACGACACCTGAAGAATGTCGTCCAATCACCGGCCAGGCCTCGACCTCGTACCCACGCGATCAGAGAAGCTCGACGGAAGGGGACATTAAATTTTTTTCTTTGAAAAAAAAAAAAAAACTTATTGCTAGGGGCAGGCATTTTTCGCGAATAAATCTGAACGACTATTAGACTGCAAAAAAATATGTATCCACACCAGAGGTTTCTTCCTTGTGATTGGCGTCCATTTGCGAGAGGAGTCGTTGCCTTTTTTTTTGGACCGGGACACTTAGGACGCGTTTGCTTCCGCACTGAATTTCTGTGATTGGTGCTGTAACATTGGACATGCGCCTGGAATAAACTCACCCAATCACGAAACACAGACGATGCTACAGTGTTTTAACTTTTAACTAGTCTCGGAATCTTTTCGCGAAATATGCATGGCCCTACTTATTGCTGATAAATTGGCATCCATGATATTCTTTCAAGTCGTCATATAGATCATTTGAGATAATAAATAAAAAAACAGAGTTTTGTTCTACAATGGTATTTCACGTGCCTATTTCAATTTTTTTTCCAACTTTTCTGTAAATTCATCAATTCAACAAATAATCTATAAAATTTTCAAACTTTTTTATTTTTCTGTTCTAGTTCAAATCACTATATATTATTTATGAAGTTAAAGATTCTACCTTAATTAGTATACACAGTATACGAATTTGTCAGGTAGAATTGTAGCATTAGGTTACTCGTGTAACCTTTAAGTTTGCAACCTTAATAAAGAGAGGAAAACGTTTTGTTTGAGTTGTTTTTTGTTTGTTGAAGGAAACGTGAGGTAAGCAGAAGAACATAATTATTGTCTTCCTGAAAGAATAACGTGAGAGAGGAATGGAGAATATTAAGACGAATAAATAAAATAAAAAGTGTGATCTTAAATTATTACATATTAATTTTTTTTTAGTTAGAACATAAGATACCATAAAGCAAATCTAACGTTAATTTTTTTTCTGTCTGTAGTTAATTAACTAAATTTCTGTTTCTATTGTATTCCACAACATTATGTAATGCTTTTTGTAAAATTCTTATTTGAACCTCCTTAATCACAGTGGTAAAGTACTATAACCTGAATATCAACGGTATCAAGCAGTGGCATAGCCACAATTTTGGGTTGTGTTGTGGAAAGGGGGGAGGGAACAACATGTAGGAAACATCACAAAGGGATAGCTACAACCATTTTCCAAATAATCGCCCAGGATAACTGCAATATTGCTGAGAAAAGTTTTTCTGGTTACTACACGATTCTACCCAAAAAGGAAAATTTGAAGTGTTTTTAACTCAAAAAACAAATGTTTGTCCGTAAAGTCGGTTTACGAACGATAGTTTAACGTGACAAAGTCATAACAAAACATTGATGAAAAGATTGCATACTTTTATGAATAATAAAATTCATTTTTATTGAATTATCACTATTTTGTATGGATACAAAGAAGGAGTGAAATTAAATCTACAATTTAATTGATAAATTTACTTTTATTTGCACTCATTAATTCAAATATATTTATTACTTTAACGAACAGATTATTTGAACTATAACTTTTATACATGTTTGCTATTTAACTTCTTCCAATCTGTGTTATTCTGTTAAGGATAGGACGATGATAGGAAAAGTAGGAAACGAATGGGAGTGTTTCAAGTTTAATGTGCCTCGAAAAAGTGAAATCGATGGTTGTTCCAATCGAGTGGAAGAAAGATAGATGCGGCGCAAGCGTACAATGAGCGTAACGGGACACAGCGTAACGGGACAATGTGCGTAACGGGAAAATGTGCGTAACGGGTAAATGTGCGTAACGGGACAATTATTCGTGCGTGCAGCCGGCGTTCATCGATTTATTAGACGTTGTCACGTCAAAAAAATTGACTGTGCCAAAAAGTATATCGCTCATTAGACTGCAGTATGTTATGCCCGCGCCAGCTCTTTCTTCCTTGTGATTGGCGGCCGTCTGCAAGAGAAGCCATTGCCCTATTTGTCCGGGCCAATCAGGAAGCATTTGCTGTGATTGGCGAGCCAACGGTATACACGCGCGCATGAAAGAAAAATCAATCACAAAACACAGACGATGCCACAGTTTATTTTATCTCACATCTACTCTCGAAATATATTCGGGGAAAAAAAAATTATTGAAACCCTGCTTGTTGGTCATATTATTCTGCGTGTTGTAATTAACTGCTAACCCTAATCTCGCATTTATCCCTAGTGTTGACATTAAATGAAAGGCTGGAACATACTATAATTCAACGACCTCTTTATCTATCTCTCATCCCCCCCCCCTCGTTTACAAACCAGGGCGTAATTCACTGTCATTAATATCAAACTAAGCCCGGCACGGCCGCACAATCTTCATTTATTCTAAACTATTTTAAGTAATTAAATTCATCGTAAAATCCGCGGGATATCGGGAAAAACCCACCCGCGCGCTCCACTTCCGCAACTAACCCGAGAGCTGAATGCAATTACGCCCGGGGAAGTTAATTTGTAATGCAAATGAGACATTTATCCCCGCGAATTTAAAGCGTGCAGTTGTTTACGGTGCACACAGGCATTGTTGTGCTACCGGTGTTGTCACGCCCCTGAAATTCCGTGAGCTGCGTTTCCTGACTCCTTTTTTTTTTTTTTAATTTCCCCCCTCCCCCCACACCCAACCCCTACCCAAAATCATCCCCGCCCTCCCCATTTTTTTTTGGGCCGAGTGAAAAGGGACTCGTTGAAAAAACCGGCTGAGTTACTGCTGGGCGGTTGCATTTGCATTCGCGCGCGCGGCCGAAACTTAGCGTCGGAACGGTCGCGGGTGTAACGGGACAAAACGAGGCTACAAGATTTTCTTTTTTTTTTATATGCTGCAAACCATTTTCTTACCAAGGAACGGAGGGATAGGGAATTCAAAACACACGTCGCCTTGCTTTCAGCAGGTTTTAAGGTTGAAACTCACACGTCGTGTTTTTTTTTTGACGTGACGACGTCTAATAAATCGAAGAACGCCGGCTGCACGCACGAAATGTGTACCGTTAAGCACATTGTTCCGTTACGCTGTGTCCCGTTACGCTAATAAATTGACTAAAAAATTATGGTGATTCATATAATTGATGATAGATTTTTGATTATAGTTTATTTATATGAAAACTTGTTCATAATTATATTTAAACTTTATAGCTAAACGCCAGTTTTTAAAATTAATTACAAGTGTTCTACACGTGAACTGTTTCGTAGACTGTTTATAAAGTGATGTGAAAAGTTAATGTGGTTTTCATTGCTTATTACAACAACAATTTCGGCAATAAAGGTTAATTATTCTTGCATTTTAAAAATCTGATTACTAGTATAATTTCAAGTATTTATTCTTTTATTATTAAAATTAAAATGATTCAATTTTATTCATAAAAGTATGCAATCATTTCATAAATGTTTTTTATGACGTCACGTTAAACTATCGTCCGTAAACCGACTTTACAGACAACCAATATTTTTTTTCATTTATTGTTGATGATCAGGGACATTGAATTTTCTCGAAATAATCTGATTGCTTAATAGACTTTGATTTCCTGATGTAAGCTTTTGGACATACGCCATTGCTAAGCACATGTATGTCTGTAGAAGAAAACTACAAAAAACCAAAAGACAAAAACCACAAATTATGCAAAAATTGCTGTTGTCGACACGATATATAGCCTACTCCACAACAATTGTTTACAACAGCAATTTTTGCTTAATTTGTGTTTTTTGACTTTTGGTTTTTTGTAGTTTTCTTCTACAGACGTACATGTACTTATCAATGGCGTATGTCCAAAAGCTTAGGGTAGGGTGGGGCTATTTGAGTACCCTAACATTAAAATCAAAAATTTTACATCTTAAATCGATTTTAAAAATTTATTTTTGTTAAACATTGTAATTGCACTTATTGAATTACATGTATCTCAGTTATAGAAGTCGTATCTATCAAAATGCATACTACAGAAATAAAAGTCAAACCCATTGTAAAATATGTCAATAATAGAATATGTGGGGCTATTTGGGTTTCGCAAGGGGCTATTTGAGTCGTTAAAAATATATTTAATTCTGGAGTAAATGAGCTGTTAAATAACATAAATTGTGCTTCGAAGTTATGTGCAAGTCCCTTTAGGCAATATTTCGCGTACAAATGTTTTCTAATAAATAAAATGTCCACTAAGACCATGTTAAAAAAGTAAACAGAAACACGAGTTTCCATAGGCATTAAATGCATTTCCCACAAACAAACATTTTCTGACCGACAGCTCCAACACAAACTTCATGATACCAGCGAACACATTGCTGACAAGCTATCCAGTCACCTTTCTTCAGCGATTCCAAGGAGTTATAACGTAGGCTACAAAAACTACACGGTGTGTTATCAGTTCCTTCGCAGTGCATTGATACTTCATTTGGATCATCCTCAGAAGATGAATTTGTAGATATTTCACGTAAATCTTCAGCTGGACAGTGAACACTTCTTGCACTGGAATTTTTCTTTAGTTTCTTGTATGGTTGTCCTTTCAATAGTTTTATTTGCCTCTTTGCTCTACAGTCAGAAATATTATCTTTTGATGTCAAAAGTCGAGATTTTTGTTTTCTGCTTCCTTTTTTTTGTTACTATTTGTTTTAACTGGCGTTGAGAGAATCTGTGAAAAATCTGGAGACTTTGAAGACAACTGCTTCGTGGTTAAAGTTGCAGTAGATATCTCGGAGTAATCACGATCTTTTTGCGTAGAAGCAGATTCTCCAGAAAGTGGAGTCGATGGAATAGAGCTCTCTAGCCCAGGTGGTTCTTGCTGTGTGTAGAATAGTGTCGATGGTAAAACTTTATCTTCAGGGACTATTTCAGGATTGTATGGATGTATTCCTGTACATTGAAAACCTTTTTCTGCAAGAACTGGCGTTGCAGTTTTGATCCAGGCCTTTTGGAACAGTTCCCCAAAATTGAACTTGCTGAGTTTTCCACCTGGTTGGCTATGGATATACTGCGTGGCTTCAGCATGATAGTATGTTTTGAGAGTCTTAAACACAGTTCTGTCCATGGGTTGAAGCACATGAGTTGTGTGTGGGAGCAGACAAAGAAGTTCAATGTCATTTTGTTCACAAAACTCTAAGCATTCGAGGGAGCAGTGAGAAGAATGTCTATCCAGTACGAGAAGACATTTTCCGGGAACCCTAAAAACATTAAAATATTTTAACCAAAAGAGAAATATTTCCTCGTTTATGTACCCAGACTCCGACATTTTAACTACCGTTCCTGATGGCATGTGCTCGTTATACTCTTGCTTCCGCTCTCACGCTTAAACAGCACTCCAAGACAGCTTTGGATGCTAAATTAAGCTGCTCACTTGTCCACTTTAAATATGCACGAGTCCTTTTGTAAGTGCGAACCATCTGAAAAAAAGTGAGATAAAATTACATAATATGGTATGCAACAAAACTTTTTCATATAAATGTAATGTAATATAATAAATATTAGCAAAAATCATCTTTACATTTAATAAATATATCCTTGGTATCATAACAATCACTTTTGTGTTGACCCAAATAGCCCCATTGTTGACCCAAATAGCCCCAGAAAAACTACTCAAATAGCCCCAATTACTTTAAATCAAAAAATTAGCAAAATATTCAATTCATTAAAAATAATTCTTGCTGTGAATATACTAAGAAACTCACAAATGCTTCTTCTTTCGTTTGACATATAACACTTAAGATAAAGTTTCATGTTACACTTGGATATCACTATTTCCCCGGGTATTAAAGTTAGAGTTTAATATTTCAAGACACTGAGGTGATTACCTTGCGCCGTTCGCCGCCCGTCCGTACACAAAATATCACATAACATCCGCACACAACATGTCCTTCTGCTCAGCACAACCTTCTTCTCGCTTCTGAAGTCCAGTCCGTGCCAATGATGCGCGGAGTTATTGCGCAGTAGCCGAAAGTCTTATTTCGACTCAAATAGCCCCACGAACCAAATAGCCCCACCCTACCCTACATCAAGTCATGCTTTCCCATTGCACAAATCTTTCAAAGATAAGACTGTGATTAGGCAAACGCGTTCTAGCTACTGTTCCCTTGTGATTGGCGGCCGTCTGCAAGAGAGGCCATAGCACAGTTAGGCCCGGGCCATTCAGGACGTGTTTGCTCCCGCGCTGGATGGCTGTGATTGGTGCTGTTCCGACAGCAGACATGCACCTGAAATAAACCCGGCCAATCACGATAAATAATACAATGTTACAAAGTTTTAACCCTCGGCTGGTCTGGAAATCTTTTTCGCGGAAGGTACGTGGCCTTGTTGGTGTGTCACATCTTAGCTCTCGGTTTTTCGGCATTTGTAGAGACCGGAAAAATTCGCGGATTCATTTCGTGATAGTCTAGAATCCAAAAACGTTTTCCTTTTTACTGCATCAGTGATTGGGCCACAGTTTATCTGAATGATACTCGGCCAATTAAAATCCTTTAACAAAAGAAGTATCGAATAACTAGCGTCCTAGTTAAGAGGTGTCACGAGTCAGTAGCCAATGAGCAAATGTAATTTTCCCGCGTGCATAGAGGATCATGGAGTCTATCCTACAGGTCATTGAAATCGCGAATTTTTCCGGTCTCTAGGCATTTGGCGGGAGTTTTTTTTCGTGAATGGAATGGAAGTCGCTTGGAACGGAAATGTGTAACAGCCACGGTGCTGCGGGTGGCGCGACAGGGAAGTTCGCAAAGCCGAAGGTAAACTTTACGGTACTAACTGTTTGGTGAATTCCAACAAGATGGGCAGATTTTCGATAAAATTCCTTGTAGAAAATCAGGCCTAAAGCTGGGGTTTAGTGTTTTTATTAAAAAAAAAAAAGTTTCACTTTTATAGTAGCCGTTACTTTATATAGTTTAAAATTGCACTCTGCTAATCAAATGATTCGATAGTCGACGCAGCTGCTCCGGCAACGAATTCTATAGCGGCGGGCGCGGGAACTACGTGTGATTCGCGCCCAGAAATGTAGTTACACAAATTGCGTATGTTTATCACGCTCGGCATTATTTTGAAGAAGAATTCTACGTAAAATTTCGTGTCCGAATTTCGTAATAAAAGTTTGTTTGCTACATGAACAACATTAGAACACATGAATTTGCTCGTTACCGAGGTTAGATCTTTACACATCACAGGCGAGTTACTGAAAGACTTGATAACTGTGTTTATTTATTGTTCGTCATTACTAATACTTAAGGGCTATTTCTGTAGATGAAACACTATAATTACAGACTGGAAAAATCCGCGATTTCAATGACCTGTAGGATATACTCCATGATCCTCTATGCACGCGGGAAAATTACGTCTGCTCTTTGGCTACTGACTTGTGACACCTGTTAGCTGGGACGCTAGTGTTTCGATACTTCTTTTGGTTGAGAGTTTATCATTGGCCGAGTGTCATTCAGATAAACTGTGGCCCAATCATTGATGCTGTAAAAAGGCAAACGTATTTCGATTCTAGCCTATCACGAAATGAATCCGCGAATTTTTCCGGTCTCTAACTATAATCTCTCTTGAATTTGTTGTTCTATCACAAATATTTTCAACAGATGTTTAATATATTTAATGTAACAATTGGTGTAAAATGCACAGATCTTCGTAAAATGACGAGTCGCTGGCATCCTTACAAGCAACCTTGTGGTTTTCCATGTTCTTGTGGCACTGCTATAAGCATAATGCTTCACTCGCTTCCATCCTGTTTATTACCACATTCATCAAGATCTGACGCACAGAAATTTAACATTTTCTGAAAATATATTGTGAGAAAATTTGTGACCCGAATGAAATAATGGCCGGAAATGTAATAATTAAATAAAACCAGGTATAAACTTCCAGCAACTTCCAGTCCTGAAAAAAAGAAAATAACTTTTGTTTAGTCGGTGGATGTTTCAGGACGCATTCTTCCCAGTCGGAAAAAAATCTCCCTTCCTTCCACTTTTATAATGTCTCGTAATTTAATATTGTAGCGCGTAGAATAATAATTTCCCGTAGACGTCATGTAATCACAGTGATGGCACACTCTTTTACCACTGATAGGGCAAAAACTAAAAACAATTTCTGCTCTGTAATCGATTCGTACATTTTTGAAGGAAAAAAAATCATTTTACTTCCTATCTTCTTTTTTCAACACAAGGTGAATAATATATCGCTCACTTTACATGACCTTTCATACACAAAAGGGCGCCGCCATGCATATGGGTAAAATTTCAGTCCAATTTTTCGCCTCCATTTTTTAAAATTTTAATTCCAATTTATTTGTAGACTGCAGGATGAGAGTTATGATATTACAGATGAAAAGAGGAACTCAGTTTCCGAATGTAAATTGCAGGGTAAAATTAATCAAAGTTACTTTGTGTAGACATGTATTACGGAAGTAATACAGCGGATATTTTTTTTTTCAGCCTGAAGCGATCTTTTTAATAATACGGATTATATCCATCACTTCTACTTACAGCTGTCGCACTACTTTATGGTACGCTCGGGCAGTGCCGGTCGGTTTTTTCTCGTTATTCCACCGCCAGTCGCGTCGAAATCGTGCGAATTCCGTGACTCCACTCACGAGCTTTGTAACTGCCAAAATTTTATTTTTTGCTCATTGATAGCTTTGAATATATATACTGTATAGAAGTCGCGAGTGGATAGGATTTACTCTACGTTTTTCAGAAGCTTATGATGAGCAGCTTGGGAACTTCACCGCTGCAGTGCGCTGCCGTAACGCCCTGTATCGTCTTAGTTGTTATTTACACGTTAGAGCGCAGCGCTGTCGCCCGCTGTCATTCCCCGCTCCCCTCATCCATCATTCACTGCAGCTCAACGTCGTTCAACGGGAGGGGGAAGGGGTGTTTGAAGAGTTAGACACTTGTCCGCTAGGGACCACCACAAGTCGATGCCCTAGAGATGGTGGCGATTGCGGCGGTGAATTAACCAACTACCTCAAAACCGTATTAGAAATTTTAACCTGGGCTGGCGACTTCTATACAGTATATATATTCAAAGTTGATAGAGACCCGAAAAATTAGCGGGTTCATTTCGTGTTATGCTAAATTTCAAATAATTATACCTTAGTGCTGCTTCTGCCATTGTTTCACTGTTAATCTGGAGGACTGAGGGTCAATTAGAGACCCTCACTCATAGAAGTGTCGAATCACAGGCCACCCAGTCGAGACGACTCACAAGTCAGCAGCCAATGAACAGTTTGCATTTGCCCGAGTGTGTAGAGGATATTGGAGTCTATTCTGGAGGTTATTGAACCGCGAATTTTTCGGGTCTCTACTCATTGATGGGGGCATGCATAGAGACCGGAAAAATTCGCGGATTTATTTCGTGATAGGCTGAAATTCAAACATGTATATAATTCTACTGGTTCTGCTATTGGCTCGCAGTTTAACTGGAGCTCTCTGGGCCAATGAGAGACTATCGACCATAGAAGCGTTGAATCACTAGCTACCCAGTGGAGACGACTCACAATTTAGTAACCAATTAACACGCGTGTTTACTTGAGAAGTGCAGTGGATAATGGAGGCTATCCTAGAGGTCATTGAATCCGCGAATTTTTCCGGTCCCTAGGCAAGCATATTTCGCGTAAAGTTTCCAAGACTAACTGGAAGTTAAAAAACACTGTAGCATCGTCTGTGTTTTCGTGATTGGGTGTGAGTTTCTTTCAGCTACATGTCAAACGTCAGAACACCAGTCACAGTAGGAAGAAAAAGCGTTCTAAATGGCTTGGCAAAATAGGGCAACGACTTCTCTCGCAGACGGCCGCCAATCACAAGGACGAAACCGCTGGTGCGGGTGTACCTTGTTGCAGTCTAATAGACGATCAGATTTTTTTTCGCGAAAAATGTCTGCCCCTACTCATTATCATTAGTCTGAAAGCTACACTGTTATTTTACTTGTAAATGGAACAGAAATATTTATGTAAAATACAGATATTTGAATTTTTTTTTTTACATTTACGTGAAACCAACCGTATTACTATTTATTTATTAAAATTCCCCCTATCTTTCCCATCTGTATCTGCGCTGTATCTGAAATGGCGCAAAATGTTACGGATAAAATACACAATATTTGTCACGAAAGTAAATTTTTTAATTATGTTTCTTTTGAAACTATGAACTATATAGTTTATACAGTCTCCACAAGAAATGTGTTAACATTTTCTTGCTGAAGCTGGTTTTATTTTCCTTAAGGTCATGGTGAACGGTAGCGGAAATTGGTTCTGCAACAGTAGAGGATGTAATGAGATGTAAAAAAAAATTCGTAGCATTATAGCCTTCTGCCTTTTTCGGGCGCCGTCCCAAAAGATTCACCCGCACAGCAACTTATATTCACTTATTTTCCATGCGTTAAATGAGATACAGAGGGAGAAAAAGGGGGGAGGGGTGTAAACGCGTTATTTTTTTTTAATTTCACGAAAACTAGAGATTTGCTTCCGCAAAATACGTTAGCTTCCAAGCCTATCCACTCTCTGCCCAGCGCACTTATCTCCTGAATCGAATCATAGCGCTATATTTAGACGACTGATAACTAGAGACCGGAAAAATTCGCAAACTCATTTCGCAATAGGCTAAAATACAAATAGTTATACCTCAGTGATATATCTGCTATTGGCTCACAACTCACCTGGATGACTCTGGGCCAATGAGAAACACCCGACCAAAGCTTTATCGAATCACAGGCTGCTACATTGGGACGTTTCGCACAATACAGCAGCCAATGAGTGGGCGACATTTGATCGAGTGTACGTAGAACTATGGAGTTCATCCTGCAGGTAATTGCGAATTTTTCCGGTCCCTACTGATAACACATCGGGAATGATTCACAGTAATATCGCATTTTCTGTATGAAGCTGCTGTCTTTATAAGTTTCCTGATATTTTTATATGTATATATAATTTAATAACGAGGTTTCAATAGTGTTTAAAGACTCACGCGAATTTGTTTTGTTATAAGTAGATTTGAAAGTCGAATGCATCGAAACATCTTTCTAAAAATTTGTCAACTTTACATATTTAAGTACTGTATTGCATGTTAAGTAGTGTATGTATGAACTAACTTATTTGTCGACTTTTGTTTGGCGCAGTTAAGGCCTGTACGCCATCTCTTACACTGAACCATTATACATAAATAACATGTAATAAGTTATATCTACGAATCAAACATGAAATTACGTTGTAACAAATTAAAAATATTACAACAATTACTGGTAAATCATCAGCCAATTTAGCATCCACGTTTAGTACTAACAGACCATATAAAATAGTGTATTAAATATAAAATTATAATTAAATACTAACCTTAACTATATTAATTATAGTTATAAATAAAAAATAATAATTATAATTAAAATTCTTATTAGGATATTGTCATTTTCTCAGTAACTCATTCACACACACACACGTGCGGATTCATTCATTCATTGTTACGTGACTGTAAATTTAGAGAGTCCGTTTTTACTGAAATAGAATTTTTAAAAGGTATTTGAAATAAAGTAATTTGTATAAATGTTTGTAATTTTGTTCAAAAAAATGTCTGGCAAGAATAAGTATGTATATATATTTTTTAAAACCATAATTTAAACAAAGTTTCGTAAACGAATAGCAGGCTAAATTAAATTTATTTTGATTTTTTTTTCCAAACAGGCGTAAAAAGCCAATAGATAGTGGTTTTATTGAGACATGTGAGTTTTAGAAGCATTTTATAACTGAACTTTAGAATAAATTTTTAGAATGTAACATTTTCTAATGGTTTTGAAAATTTCGGTGGGACAAATAGCCGATAGATAGTGTTTTTTTTTTAAGTTATGTGAGTTTTAGAAGCATTTTTAAACTAAACTTTGGAATCAATTTTTATAATTTAACACATTTTAATGGTATTGAAAATTTCGGTGGGTAATATAGCCAATAGAGATAATGCTTTTTTTTTTTTTTTTTTAAGACATGTGAGTTTTAGAAGCATTTTATAACTGAACTTTGGAATCAATTTTTAGAATATTAAATTTTCCAATGGTACTGAATGTTTCGGCGGGACCTATATTCGTCAGTATACTCCTTCGTCGATCCGGAACCCTACTTCGAGGCGTTTTATAACACGTGGGCCGTCAGACCATGGAATATGTCTGCTCGAAAGGACGCGAAAGCGCTACGCAACGGGGCAGACACACGTTAAACTCTGGCGGGCGCCCGAACAACTCGCGAGGCATAATTCATGGCCGCGTCCCGCGCGATCGATGCGACCCGGGACGGCAGTCGCGGGAACTAGACGGTCCCCGGAGAGAACAAGAGGGAAAGAGGTCCAGGAATTATACATGAAGCGCTCGATGGTCCTCCCCTCTGGTGCGCCTGCAGGGACCCGTGTATGCTCGCCCGCCGTACACGCCTGTACCCCGGGGTCCTCTACCCTGCCAGGGGTCGCAATTGCATCTGTCCTACAGACGGCTACCGGCAGTTAACGTATTTTATTTTCCCGACGCTGTTAACTGTTTGCCACACGTACTGGCCAAACACTGGCTCAGTAACCAATACGAATGTTCTTTGTCTGGAATTATTTTACCTACAGGAAAAAATAACTTTTTTTTTTTTTTTGTGATTGGGGCAAGTACTTGCGTATGCGAGAAATAATGGACGTACGTTATTTCAGGGCGTTTGTCTGTCGGAGTGAACCAATACCGACAAAGGAAAATAAGTAAATATGTACAGCGGACCGAAAATTATCAGGAAGTATGTATGTACACTAAGAATCGCGAAATATTTTAATTCAGTATATTGATGAAAACATCACCGAAGAACAAATATGAGAGAGAAAAAAACTACGTCCGTTAGAAGTGAGACTTAACAAGCTTGGAGGTTCAAGAATAAGTATGCCAGTTAGCAAGTGTACGACTATGCACGTGTCAAGCACATGCAAGTGTGCTATAATAGATACATAATAACATCGAGAGCTATACTCCTTTCTTTGCGCCCTGAAGATGACATCGCCTTGACCTACCCTACCGGCCATAAATAAAATTATTTTTTAAAGAATTTGTTTAATTCTTGAGCATAAAAACTAAAAAAAATTGTTTGTCTGTAAAGTCGGTTTACGGGCGATAGTTTAACGTGACAACGTCATAACAAAACATTGATGAAATGATTGCATACTTTATGAATAAAATTGAATCATGTAAATTTTAATAATAAAAGAATAAATACTTGAAATTATACTAGTCATCAGATTTTTAAAATTAAAGAATAATTAACCTTTATTGCCGAAATTGTTGTTGTAATAAGCAATGGAAACCACATTAACTTTTCACTTCACTTTATAAACAGTCGAGTGGAAGAGAGATAGATGTGGCGCAAGCGAAAAATTAGCGTAACGGGACACAACGTAACGGAACAATGTGCGTAACGGGACCCTTTTTCGTGCGTGCAGCCGGCGTTCATCGATTTATTAGACGTCACGTCAAAAATGTAGTAACTTTATTGAGAAACTCGTGTTTCTATGGTTTTGTAAACCCTAATTTTAATAATTTATTGAATGGTATACCACAAATAAAGTGTTTTATGGCGAAGGATTCATACGAATGGTTAAGTCAAAACTATATACCACACGATTTCATGCTATCAGTACATATTTTAAACCATACAAACCAAAATAAGTACTCGTTTAGAAGAAAAAAAAACCTTTTGTATACAATTAAATGTGGTTATATTATGAATTTATTTAAAATCATGTGCAAACACACGCAATATTGGAAGCAAAACAATTCAGAATGTCTTTCTCTTAGCGTGCGAACAAGCGGGGAAAAAAATTAATTCGACGCTAAAGAGTTCAGTTTCGGGATAGCCTACAGTTCACAGGGATTAAAGACACAACCATAGGTTTACGGCACAGTTCCTGTAAAAGGATCAGTATAAAAAATAATAGTTCTTTATTTTTTTCCTGGAGGGTATGCTAAGGCAGGTTATCGTAACTAAAATGAAGGTATTGTAGGTTAGGTTAGTGGTGTTTAAAACACTCTGTGACCGTGAAATACATAAATCCCTGCAATACGGTGTTTTCTTTTATTTCACGAGCGATCGGAAATATTCGGACAACTCCGGAACTGTTCGGGCGCGGCTCTCTCATCCCTCAGTTTCACGTGCGCGCTGTTATAAATTACATCAAATTCACGAACTTTTTCCCAACGGAGAATTCAACTTCAAAACGAACGCAAAATACTTCAGTAATTTCAAATAACTAAATGAATCTTCGCACAGGAACAACGCCGTATTTTTTGACTTTTCGAGTTGTGTGGTTTCGTTCTGATTGAAGGTGGTTCAAAAAATAAAAAGAACAGCGTTTTTTTTCTGTAGACTTGAACAGTTTTGGAAAAAAAATTTTGCTTATATATTCCAAGGATATTTCTTTCGTGTTCAAAGTTGAGTTACGATGATAAACCGTGGATTTTGCGAAGATCCCTTGGGTGTTTTGTAAGCAAGCGCTCTTCCTTAATTGAAAATTTAGGGGGGGGGGGGGTGAGGATTTTTTTGAACAGCGTGGCGGGGTCGTTCCTCGCTACTCCTTCTTGTTGGAAGCCGGGCGCCGCCCGCCGGGACAGGGGTTGTCGTTGGTGGAGGGGGGGGGGGGAGTGAAGTGAAGGGGCGAGGAGGGTCGGAGGGTAAAAAAAAAATTAATTAGGACGTGCTTTGTTCCCTGGACGGACAATGACCGGCTCCCCAAGAGCGGCTTCCGTCCGCGTTTCGCGGCATTCACGTCCGTGTTGACTTGTCCGGCTCAGCCACGGACAACTGTTAGTGGTGGAGGGGAGGAGGAGAAAATCTGGGGCGTAATAATAAGGTTTTATGTGTGTCCCGAGGGTGGTGGAAGGGGGGGTGGAGGAAGGGGTTGGTTGATGGTCTCGGGAGAGAGCCTTCTCGCGGAACAATGGCGGTTGCAGGTCCGTCGGTCCCAGTTCGCCTTCGACACAATGCCCGGAGGAGAGAGAAAGAGAGAGAGAGAGAGAGAGAGAGGAATCGCCGCCACCCCTTCTTCCCCTTTTTTATTTTTCCTCCTCTCTCTCTCTATCCGTCTCTGCAAACTGGCTCGACCCTATGTCCATAACCCGCGAGGCACGGGCGAAATGCGCCCAATTTCCACCCCCTTCCCCCAAATAATACCCCCCCCCCCCCCATCTACTCAGCACGGGGTGTTTTTGGACATCGTCGCTCTCTGCGCCTGACGTGTGCTCGTTCGGCCGTCACGTCGACGCCGGTAGAGGCGTCCAGCCCTTTGGGATGTGTGAGCTGTGCTGAGAGAGAAACAGTGTGTGTATGGAGTCCCCACGTGACACAAGTGGAACTTATATTATGTATGTATATATATATATAAAGGCATAAGCAGAATAAGATGTCTTATCAAAAGGCAACGTGGAAAAAAACCGACAAAAAAAGTCGCCATAAAGTGCCAGAGAATGGATGCCAGAGTACAAGACGCGGTAAAAGGTGTTTTTGAAGTTCTTTATATATATATATATACACCTAATATATATTACTAGTTATTTTTTTTTATTGAACAAGAGAAACTAATTGAGAATACAAAAGGTTGAGGGTATTATCTCAAATAGAAAAAAAAAAGAACTTCAAAACACCTTTTTTTCCGCGTCTTGTACTCTGGCATCAATTATCTGGCACTTTATGACGACTTTTTTTTTGTCTGTTTATTCCCACGTTGCCTTTTGATAATACATCTTATCTGCTGCTTATCTGTTTCTGCCTTTTTTTATACTATTTTTAGGTATGATGTTAGATCACGATCTCCAGCTGAATAAATTTAAAGAACAAAAAAAAATACCCAATCGAACATAAATTACTCTTATAAAGTATAGGTCTCTTTTGACATTTAAAATCTCAGTGTTTGCATAGCAAAAAAATAAATTACACTTATAAAGCTAACCTCTTAAGTCTATACGTCTTTATTATATTTTCAATCACACTATTCACATAAAAAATGAATGATACTTAACAAAGTTAATTGCACAAATCGATAACTCTTCTCCACACGAATAAATAAATTGTATATTATTTTAATTAAATTAAATATGGTAACTACAATCGTCAGCCGTTACGAAAACTGAGGAGCAGACAAACACAAGCAACGTTACGAGAATTCCGTAGCATCACTGCTGCGTCCTTTCAACCTCTCCCCAGCCGTCTCTTCTTCCGGACGTTACAACTAGCGTATAGCATGCTACACTACGTACCTATACTATTAACTATTTACAACCAATCATACATAGAATTGAAGGTGAACTGAACTTTTTTTTTTTTTTTTTTTACAAATGCTCAATATGTGCACCTTTAGTTATACGGCACACATCCAACATAAAGTTCAATTCTTCCCACACTTTGGTTATCAAGTCCGGAGTAACGGAAGCAATAGCGTCAACAAATTTTGTGTCTCAACTCTGGAAAATCATTAGATAGCGGCGAAACGTAGGCACGATCTTTCATAAAGCCTCAAAGGGATAAAAATCGCACGGCGTTACGTCAGGTGAACGTGTGGGCCAGCGAAAAAAAAAAAAAGAGCTCTGTCGTCTCGACAAGCTCGACCAAGCTAACGGTCAGGGACTTCCACGTTCAACCACACTCGTACGAAGAGATTCCAATGGGGGAGGGGCTCCGCAAGATCTCACGTCAGGCGAGGTCTTAGAAACAGCCCGCCCTGAGAGCTTGCAGGACGTAGCAGTTCTTGTCATACGGCTCGGAGGCGAATTACAGGCGACGTTCGCGCACAAAAGCCGGGGGATAATGCGATATCACTTGCTGGGTCATTAAATGGTTTGGAAAATTATATGCTGGGAAGGATTGGGTAGTCAGGTCTGACAAAGCTAAACTGGAGTGTACAGGAGGAGGAACAAGCAGGGCCGGTGCAAGGTAAATTGGCTCCCTAGGCGAAAAACCTTAATTCCCCCCCCCCCCCCAAATCCTTCCCGCCGGACACCCCAAAACAAATTTTCCTTGTCTCAAAACACATCACGTAAGCCTAAGATTTTGTCAACAATCAAATGTAAGCAGGCTTGTGTTTTTTTTTTATTACAAATCATAAACAGGTCACTGTGGACTTTAAATAATTACTTATATCAATATAAACATTCCAAACTGTTACAAAAATCCATTTTCATCTAGTTTCAATAATCGTTAAACATATTATATCAGCTGTTATGTGTCGTGCTGCGCCGCCCCCAGCTACTTGGCGCCCTAGACGGTTGACTAGTTTGCCTATATGGACGCGCCGGCCCTGGGAACAAGTTTAAGTTCTTGCAGCAAGAAAATAAAATGACTGTAGACAGAATTTTTCAAAAAATTCAAATTTATAATTGTGCCAAAAATACTAATTGGCGGCATAATCCTGTTGTCAAAAATAAAGTTTGCGTGTTCACCCTCTACTATTTGGGGAATGAGGCCTATCGCTGGACGGAGGAGGTACAGACACCCGGTGTCAGGCACAGAGCAGAGAGAGACAGACTGCTTCTGGAGCATCGCAGAGTCGCCGTGGCTCTCTCAGCAGTTCCACCGCTCCTGTGCCTGCACCACTGGACACAGCGAGTGGAGACTGCACCGAGAGTGACTGACTCCCTGATACCTTTGAATATATATACTGTATAGAAGTCGCCAGCCCAGGTTAAAATTTCTAATACGGTTTTGAGGTAGTTGGTTAATTCACCGCCGCAATCGCCACCATCTCTAGGGCATCGACTTGTGGTGGTCCCTAGCGGACAAGTGTCCAACTCTTCAAACACCCCTTCCCCCTCCTGTTGAACGACCTCGAGCTGCAGTGAATGATGGATGAGGGGTGCGGGGAATGACAGCGGGCGACAGTGCTGCGCTCTAACGTGTACACAACAACTAAGACGATACAGGGCGTTACGGCAGCGCCCTGCAGCGGTGAAGTTCCCAAGCTGCTCATTTTACGCTCTTGAAAAACGTAGAGTAAATCCTATCCACTCGCGACTTCTATACAGTATGTATATTCAAAGCTGATACAGACGTGCCGCGTTCAACCAACGAAACGCCCCCACCCAGTTTTATTTTCCTTCCCCTGAAGCTCTGCACACACAGGTACGTGTGCCCGGGTAGGCCTGACCCTTAAGCGTGGCTGTGACAGAATATATATTTTTTTGTTTTTACATGAACTCTGCCCACGCAGGTCTACCAAAATAAAAAAAAATATATAAAAAAATAACTTCTCCGCTGACATTTTAACGCTCCACTCCTTCATCCGCGGTCGATTATCCACGCAGCGAGTCGGAACTCGAGTATCGATTGATCGAGGATGCTTGGGCGACCCTGGGCGGATCAGCGGCACGGCTCAATTTCACACGTCGCTTCGGCATCACTAACGGGGTGAAAAAAAAAAAAAAACCTACAAAAAAAAGTAACATACGCTGCTGTGCATCTGACGGATACATGTCCACAAGGGACGTATTTTTTATTCCCAGCGTGAATAACAGTGGTTTTGTCCAAACTCATGGGAGATGACAAAAAAAAAAAGAAAGAAACGTGTAGAGTCAATTTTTTTCAAAAGTTTTTTAGACTTACGTTTCCACTCGAATCGCGTGGCAAATGTCCGCGCCCAAGAATTTCAGGACAATCTGTGTTAACATAGTGGTCATAAGAGATACTTCTATAATCGCTTTCAGCAATATTAAAACAAATCATAGAGGAAACTTATAGTTAACTTGGCCTATATATATATAGTATTCGCTATATGCTGGTAACATTCTACTTCTCCTGGGAAAAAAAAACTGGCAGTTCTCTTGCTTGCCATCTAAGAACTTCGCAAGAAGAAGTGCCCGATTAAATCAATTCTTAGCAGAAGTTGAGCGTAAGGGATTTAAAAAATATATCGTAAATGTTTGCCCAAAAGATTGAAGCTCTGCGCTTACAAAATAAGCTGCTGCAACAAATGTATCTAAAAACTAATTGTAATTTTAAAATCTTAATAAACGGATATATGTTTTTTATGGTAGCCCTTAAAATAACTTATTTATTAAGACTTTTAATAAAAAAAAATTGTGGCACCATCCGATAGTTTAGATTCTTCCACGTTCAAAATCATTATTTTTTTGTTTTATTCTCCAATAGAGCCTATAGTCTTTCACGTGACAAATCAAGGTAATAGTGGTCGGCCGTAGCTTCTGTTTGTTATATTGATAGGTCAACTGTTTATAATGTATTGATTTGATATACAATTTCTCGGACATACACCATTGCCGTTTGGCACCGTTTGCCATGGAGGAAAAAAAAATTAAAAACGGAAATTAAGAAATAAAAGTGGAAACATCGTCGTTGTGTTGTCTATTATATTTGTTTATTCTCATCGTTTTATTCGGATTTGCTGATTTGTCCAGGTTTTGTTTGTCTGTCTGCGTTTACCGTTATTGTTGAAACTGTCTCGCAGTTGTTAGCCCTCTGTTTTCGCCTGTGCTGTGATTCGTTTTTTTTTTTCCACCGAATAATTGTGCGGTCAGATATTTAGGTTTGAAAATGATCATTTGTCTGTGCTTTCGCCCTCTTTGTGTTATCCATAATACCTGTTTAGGTTCGTCGTTGGGGTTTATACGTTTGGCATCAGCCGATTTAGGCCTATCCTCTGTGAGTTTCGGTTATCGTTTTTAATTCTTAATTTGCGTTCTTGAAATTTTTTTCTTCTTCGTGGCAAACTGCAGTGGTGAACGTTCGATAAATTTCGTAAAATATAAATTCCCCCAATTGCACGAATCACTTGAAGCAGGTATCAGGGTATTGGCCGTGGCTTTTGAAATGTTTACCACCCCTGGCTCTGACGGCAAGGTCGTCGCCATGTCGTCGTTCGGCGGGGATCCGGGGGACCAGCAAGGAGAAGAGAGTCGACTCCGGGCCCGGATGAGACGCCGGATGGGCGGAGTCGGGTGACGGGTCTCGAACAAAGGAGGCGGATGCGCGCCCCGGACAGGTGACGCCATGGAGAAAGCAAGCAAGCAAGGAGGAAGGATCGTCGTCTGTCAGTCCCCCTTTCTCCCACCCCCAAACCACCCCTGAACGAACGTTCCTCGCATTTTCGACGGGAAGAAACGAGACGCTGGGATTGGCTGGTCGGATGCCGAGAGGAGGTAGTTTTATGGGGGGGAAGCGAAGGACGGTTTCTAACGACCCCCATCCCCTCTCCTCAGCGCAAGCGCAGTGAAAAATGACGCGAGCAGCAGTCTTCGGGTGATAAAATCCACGCACTCAGTATTCTTCGGAACCTTACAGACTCCCCATCCGGTGTTGTATTTATCACTCTCACGTCAGGAGAAACCGGAGAGAGAGAAAAAAAAAATCTTCTTCGGAAGTAAATTGAACCGGGCGTGGCTATATAGTTGGGGAGCGGATCTGGTAAAAAACTAGTCCGGAATCTAGTAGAGGTGTAAAAGTAACGAAAAAAAAGCGTACCCGTATGTATTCGTTACTGTAACAATTAGTACTCGTTACTATCGTATCGTTACGTTACTCGTTACTTCTGATACCCCATAGCATGCTATGTTATGTTAGAGCAACGAATCGAGTCGTATTGCGTACGCGTACAGTATGACGTCGCGGCGTCGTAACATTCGTAATTTGTAGAAAACATATACTTATACATTACATACCAAACTGCGTAAGGTGCATTTTTTTTTTCACTACAAGTGAACTGTTCCATACTACGGAAAATGCTAGTAACGAAATGCATCCGTGTGTAACGTTTCGTTACTCGGTACTAGATGGCGCACCCGTTACTCAGTACCGAGTACATAGCCTACGGTTTGCTACGACTCTAGAATCTAGACCGTAGGCTGTCGTGGTGAGAATCACTGAGTACTTCTTGGTCTGTGACGCCAATAGTGATTTTTTCGGCACAATTTTAATTTTCACTTTTGAACTATCATCTTAACAGTAATTGTATAGCTTAAATTTAAATTTGTTCCGCTCACTCTACCCTCCCGCTTAATCTTTGTTCGAATGTTTCCTCGAGTCGTTTCCAGCGCAATATCTGATATTTTGGAATAGTGCAGGGGTGACTCCGGGTTCAGGAAAACCGGGCAACCGCCCAGATGGTGCTTCCACTACCCTAGCGCTTGTAAAGTAAACTTTTTATCATTATTGCAGAATACTACCTTCATTGTATAACGTGAACGCAATTTATTTGAGTTTTTAATAAGAATATAAAATACAGTCCAGAATGTCCTATTTATAAATTTTGATAGTGTAAACTGTATGCGTTCTAGAGTGTTGTTCAAGGTCACAAATGACAGAGTAACTCAAACATTTTTAGATAAGAGCATGCGCGGGTACTGCTATGTTGTTTTTATCACTTGCAGCGCGACGTACGCAAAATGGCGACTCCTGAGCGTAAAGCTTTTTTGTGTTCTGCAATTCGCTTAAGAGTGAGTCTGTAAATTCCGTACAGCGTGCGTTTCGTTTAAAGTTTTTATTTTTGATCCCCCCGTGTGGGAAAAACATCTGGCGATGATCGCGATGACAGAGCTCTTTTTCCGCTGGCCTCCGCGTCCACCTGACATAATGGCATGCAATTTTGTTTTTCATTTAGGATTTTATAAAAGATCGTGTATAAGTTCCGCCGCTTCTAAATTGTTTGTCAGAGTTGAGACACACAATTGAAGAGTTGATGTAAGCTTTTGGACATACGCCATTGCTAAGCACATGTATGTCTGTAGAAGAAAACAACAAAAAACACAAATGACAAAAACACAAATTAAGCAAAACATTGCTGCTGTCAGGATATAAAAACCACACAATAATCTACAACAGGAATATGGTCAACAAACTAAAACTATTGCAAAACTATTGTGTTTGTTTCGTATTTTCGGTTTTGCTGTGTTTTTGTCTCGTTTCAACTGTTGTGTTGAATTTTTTGGGTTCGGTATCTTTGTGCTGTCATCATTAGTCCATTTTTCTTTGTTTTTCTTTGTTTGTTGACCATATTCCTGTTGTGGATTATTGTGTGGTGTTTATATCCTGACAACAGCAATTCATGTATTTCCTCTGTATCAACATTACATTTCAAGACGATAAAAAACAAACCGAAGGAAAATCACAATGTTTTACACGCAAAGTTCGACATAAAGCCTTAAAAATAAACGCTACTTGGAAAAAAAGAGAATATGTTATAAAAAAATTATGTTAGTCATTAGTAGAGCTTTACTGGTGGAACGAGAAAACCTAAATTATTTTAATTAAATAGCGCAGTGAGTTGTTTGGCCGTAAATATCGCATGAAAAGAGCCGCACGTGGCTGTAGTAATAGAGTCGACTACTCGACTCTCCTGAAAAAAAAGTCCCTAATGGTCCATATTCTGCCGTGCGCCATGTGACACTTGAGCGAAGCGAACAGTCATCACGATCTCTCTCTCCCCCCCCCCCCCCCCGACCCCACCACACTCACGGGGCGCGTTGAGCCACGCACTGCCGCACAGGATCGCACGAAAACTGTACTCTTTTCTGCGGAGACACGTGAGAGAAAGGTTGTGAACCCTCGAAAGATAAATGAACATGCAAGCACCTTGAATCGAAGGCCGTAGCAATAGCAACTGTAACACTGTGGACAAAATTATGAAGACGTATCAGAAGATCGAATACCGCATAGTTATCACACTGTGATATATTTTTTTTTCTTTTCTGTAAAATGAAACAGAAATACTCATGTCAAATTACAGACATTTTTAAATCTACAATTACACAAATAATTTTGAATTATCAAAAACGTTTTTTACGAACAATGGTGTTTTACAGTTACACATAATAATTCAAATTACACCCGGGATCTTTTGCACAATGTTTTAAAAAAAATATTGTAACACATTATAAATAAGTTTGGTGTATTTGAGATGCGTATTTGTTATAAAATCGTATTATAAAAACGAAATAATATTAATCCCCTACGGTGCTGCCATCTACGGTGACGGACGCGAACCGAACGAATCGCGCAATCTATCTGCGTCCGCGGCAACCAGGCACTCGTTAATACATGTTTTCCTTTGTTTATCGCGAGGGGCGTTATTATTAATGAATTATAAATACAATTTCGTGCCCGGGGCCACAATTGCATATCATTTTGAGCACTGGAAGACATAAAAACGTAAAATATTCTCGACGGATTTTAATCTTGGCCCCAGCGCACCACGAGCGTCTGGGTTGGAGATTAAAGCCGAAATTCTTTCTTAAACTTACTAATACTTATTTAATTAACTGCAAGGGCATTTTTATTAAATTCTACGTTTAATTTCACGACGAACTAACTTCGTCGTTAAATGTGTAATTGCGAAAAAGCGTAAAACATTCTCGACGATCTTGAAGTTAAATAGCAAACATGTATAAAAGTTATAGTTGAAATAATCTCTTCGTTAAAGTAATAAACATATTTGAATTAATGAGTGCAAATAAAAGTAAATTTATCAATTAAATTGTAGATTTCATTTCACTCCTTCTTTGTATCCACACAAAATAGTGATAATTCAATAAAAATGATTAAATTTTATTCATAAAAGTATGCAATCATTTCATCAATGTTTTGTTATGACGTCACGTTAAATTATCGTCCGTAAACCAACTTTACAGACAACCTTTTTTTTTTTTTTTTTTAGATTTTATAACATTCATAATTAAAAGCGACATTAGGGTCGCTAGTTAATTAATATGTGTAGTGATATTTCGAGACATTTTTTTCCCTGTGCTCGTTGTAAATCTTTTTTTGTATTCGTTTTCGTAACATTGAAATCGCAGTCTGTTTACTGTGATTTATCATTCATGCCGCTCTCACTGGCTTCTCTTATGAAGAGCAACACAGGTAATTATCAAAATTACTCAACGCGGCTAAGTGAAATTTTAGCACTTGGTTACGCAATAACATTTTAACCTTTCAAAAAAAACAGGATCCGACATATAGTTGGAATCAGAAATAAGTTAATTTTGGCAAATGGATACTCTGGATGCACCAAAATATCAGATAATTCATAAAATTCAATCACTTAATTTTATTTAAGCATCGTTCTTTTCACATGAAATTAAAACACGCTCATTACATTTGTTAATCCGTCTCAACTAAATACGAAGTGCAATACTTACTTCATTGTTTGAGTCGCGTGAACAGGACTTACATTAAGGAACCGTTTCCAAAGGGTGATTTAAAAACCGAGTAAGATCATTACGAATGTACAATGAGCATAGTAAAAGTGTTTTTTTTTCTTTCTTTCTGAGACCAAAGAAGTAATTTTTCTGTAAAAAAAAAACGTAATTTTATTCAACTTTAGCTTTCTCCTTCACATTTTCCCACCGTAACAAACCGTAGGCTGCAGTCGAATTGCCTACCCAAAATAATCGACAAGAGTTTTAAATCCAAATTGTCACCTGATTTATCCCCGAAATTTTGAAAACTCTAATGTTGCGTTTTTCTGGCTTTAGGCCATTGTGTACATGGAGGTTTTTTTTTTAGCGAAATAAAAACCGTAGTGATATAAAGGATAATGATAGAAATATTTTTGAATAGTTTGAATGAAAATCGCTATGAGTATTATTATAAAACATTAGCCTGAAACAATAGTTAGAACGTTACTGCAACTAAAAAGGAAAGAAGGAAAAAATGTTTTGGTGTCTTGATTGCGGGTGTGGGTAGGAGTGGGAGGGTAAACTCTCGTTTCGACTTAAATTATTAACATGGCAAATATTGCACACGCCTTCTCCCTTACTCCTTAACCCCCCAAGCCCGAGTCACAGTGAAGATAAAGAGAAAACTGGGGGTTAAAAAGAAACGGGAAGGTCAAAGATTCTTTTTGGAGTGCCGTTGAAAATTTAATTGGCTCGCTCGCCGAACCGGGGCGCGCCCAAGCGACACGACAATGGGACCGAGCCATCGCGCCTCTCCCCCATTGGTCGAACCATCGCGCCTCGCCCTCCCATTGGTCGAAACCACAAACAACTCGCTCCGACGAGGACAAACCTGAGTTCCTTCGCTGTGCGTGCGTTCTTGCGTGAACAGTCGAGATCATGCGATCAACAACTTCCACCGGCTAAATATTTGAAAGGAAAATAGAGAGAGAGAGAGAGAGAAAGAGAGAAGAAAAACTTTTTTTTTTTTTTGCGAATGGAAGAAATGCTTACGGTATAGAGATAAACCTGTTTTTTTTTTCTTCTTCTTTCAAGGTTTTGCTTTTAAGTGCTAGCCAGAAGCTTTTCCGCGTAGGTACACTGGTCAATACGCAGACGGTTTGAGAATGTGATAGGTCTATACATAAAAGAGAGAGGAAAAAAAGGAGAGAGCACATCAGAGAAAAGGGTTTCGTTGATTTTTTGAAGTGATTCCTCGGGTGAAATAAAGTAAAAAAATGCACTAAAAATGATTTTATTAATTCAACATTGAGAGAGCTATAAAGAACTAAAAATTTAATTTAAAAAATGAAAAATCCTAGTTCTAAAAAATATCTGCAAATAAAAATAACCCTTTTTTTAACGAATTTAAACAAATCTGCGGAGATATTGGTTGGTAATATCTACAATTCCACCTAAAACGCAAATGAGGCTGGATGCCATATTTTTTTTTTTTAGACTATTACGTAATCCATTTTTCACGGCGAAATAATGGCACGGGCGTGAAAACGAACAACAATGGGTCGCTTTGTCCGGACCCGCCAAGGCGATCCAGCCACGAGATGAAGTCATCCATAAACTGGAAGATGCTTGCTAACGCTTGATAGATAACTGCGCGGGGTTGCGTCTCAGAATGATTAAGTGAGGGTTGCTCTGTAGAAAATGAAGTTTAAAAGGCGTTTGCCTACGATCCATAGCAATTAGGCTGGCTGGCAGCCTGGCGGGAAAACGAAATAAGTCGCGCCCGAAACAACCAGTGCCACCAAATCAAATGCGGACAACAATGTCCAAGCTCCCGCCTTTTGCTTGGTAGTCCATTTTTTCTTTTCTGTCCAACTTCTTCTTCCGGAACCATCATTCTGTTTCCACGTAACCAACCTGCTTGTTGTTAATGCAATACATTTTTGCATCCCGCATGTAAGTGCCCAGGGTTTTCCCTGTGTCTATGCCAAAGCTTTAGATAAAGTTTAGGATTTTTAAAATAAATTACAACTAATTTGATAGTATACTTTCAAACCTTGTTATTTCCACCCCTTGCAGTAATGGTTGGTTGGATCAGAATTTATTTTAACGAAAGTTTTAGACAATATTTAGAAATTAAACAAAAATAAGAATGGATTTGATACCGTATAGAAATTAAATTTTATTTACTTTCTTATTCCAACCCCAGGTTTTTTAAGCTTTTGCAATAATTGTTTGTATTATCGATAGTTGTTTAAGATATAAGGTTTGGATAAAATATATATAATTTACAAACAATTGTAACGGGTTTGATGATGTTTTTACAAAAGGGAGTTTTTAACACCTTTTTATCCACCCTTCGCAGAGGTTGGTTGTATCAGAAATGGTGTCAGACAAATGTTTTAGGTAATATATTTGTAGGATTTGCAAACAATTTGTTCGGATTTGATAGTGTGCCTACTAAAGGAGTTATGATTTTTTTTATTTAACCCCTGTTATTTTCCACCCCTTGCAGAAAAATCTGGTCGTATAAAAAATTAATTCACAAGAAAGTTGTAGATAATTATTTATGGCTAGTACAAAAAAATATATAATGGATTTAATAGTTTACATGGTACGAAATTTATAATTTTTTTTATATTCATTTTTCTGCAGTGGTGCGTTTTTATCAAATAATTGTATCCAACAATAGTTTTAGTTAAGTATTATACCATTTACAAATAATTTGAACGGATTTAGAAAGTGTATTTACCAAGGGAACTAAGGACTATTTCTCGACAGATGGTTTCCGAAGGAACCTTTTGTTAAAAGTACAGAAAATAAAATTTTATTTTTTGGGGATGCACCACAACGCCGAAATACCACAACGCCGAACGTACAATAACGCCGAAAACCATAACGCCGAATGCCAAATTGACTACAACGCCGACAGCTAGAAAACTGCTGCGTACCACAACGCCGAATTACCCACGACGCCGAAATACACTAACGCCGAAAAATGTAATTGCAGGACTGCCACAAAGGTTAGGTTAGGTAAGGTTAGCACACAAATGCATTCAGTTGTTTTTAATTTTGCTCGTGTGCCCCCCCCCCCTTTCCCCGCAAAATCATTTTCCGGCGTTACTGTATTTCGGGCGTTGTGGTACACAGCAGTTTTCTAGCTGTCGGCGTTGCGGTCAATTTGGCATTCGGCGTTATGGTATTCGGCGTTATTGTACGTCCGGCGTTGTGGTATTTCGGCGTTGTGGTGTTTCGGCGTTGTGGTATTTCGGCGTTGTGGTAACGACCCGTATTTTTCCTTTCCGTTAAGCTCGTATCTGGCTTCGGCCTCCTGGCTGCGTCGTGGCCGGTCGCCTCAGGGGTGGGACGCTATATCGCCGAAGTCTGACCGCGGGGAGGTAAACTGTCTGCCGTCCCCAACCTCCCCCCCCCCCCAAGCCTCCCCAGGGGTTGTAATCGAGTGACGGCGCCGCACGGCCGTATATCCCCTCCCTCCCCTTTTCACCGCCCCACTCCCCACCACAACGTGAACCCGGGGATTTCATTAGGCTTAACGACGCGGTCGCGTTAATTACACCGAGACTGTCCCCCGCGGGGCGGTGATCGCCGTGAGATAGCTGTGTGTGTGTGTGGGGGGGGAAGGGGGTGAAACTGCAAAATGACTTTCACGGTCGAGATGTTAACCCCCACGCTGCGCTGTGGTGAGTTTCAATTTTTTTTTTTTTTTCCACCCTCCCGAAGAAAACTTTACTCTGCAACCGGTAGGGTGATCGAGACGACCAAGTCTTCAGAGCAAAACGATGATAGGGTATAACTAGAGACCTGTAAAATTCGCGGATTCATTTCGCGATAGGATAGAGTCCAAATACTTTTGACATTATTTTGCTTCAGTGATTGGGCCACAGTTTATATGAAGGACTCTGGGCCAATGAAAAAACTTTAACAGAAGAATTAGCGAATCACGATCATTCCAGTCAACAGGTGTTACGAGTCGGTAACCAATCAGCAGATGTAATTTATACGAGTGCGTAGAGGATCATGGAGTCTATCATTTAGGGATTTGAAATCGCGAATTTTACAGGTCTCTAGGTATAACGCATGGTTGTAGCACATACGAAAAAAATAATAAAAGTTTGTAATGCTGCAGGAAAAGATATTGTAACTTTTGCGCAGCACATGACATTGGCTATTTTTTTTGCATGTAGGGGAAGGTCGGGCTGTACCGGACACCTTAGGTTTTCTTTTAATAAAAATATAACTTACTGCAAAAAATGAAATGTACATATGTCTCTGGAATTGTACTTTAATTATTTATAATGCCTAATAAAGAAAATGGGCCAAAACATTTAGAAATATTAGTATTTTACATTTGAACAAACAGTGGTATTTGGAAGTTTCAGTAAACTGGAGGGTTATATCGGACAGTCATTTCCCCTTCAGATTTTTACAAAATACCGCCTGTAAATAACATTTAGGTTTTCTTACAAACATCACACTTATAAAATACAGCATCCCCTTCAAGGTCAGCACAGTTTTCATGTGCCCATCCTTTACATATGGTACATTGTATCCAATCCTCACTGAAATTTTCACCGCAAATGATACAGTCAGTAGTCTCTTCGTTTGTTGCACATGGAACTTTTGGTTGGGGTGTTCTATGCATTGATGTTTTTCTGAGATGTTTCCCTTTTAGTTTCTTAGTGGTTTGCGACTTTTGATTCACATTCAACTTGCATCTTTTTGCTTCAAGCTCATTTTTGTATGGGCTAGATGTTAGAACTTCACTTCTGTCTCCCCGTCGTTTTCGTGAGGCCAACTTGGCAACTGCACTGCTAGGAAGTGGAGAAATTTGTTCTACTACATTGAAGGCTGAAGTGTGCAGTACAGTGCTTTCAGAACCTTCCATTCTGGAGCATGATGGAGTTGACATTTGCTGTGTTGTTAGACCTACTGCTTGATCTGAAGTTGAAGGCTCTGGTGAACTCTGTCTTCGAACACACGGTGGAGATTCTTCTTGAACAGTGATTGGTAAGTCATTCAAACTAGTATGGAAATCCAAGTCTGTGAATATGCTACGGTTGAGTGGGTAAATTCCAGTGCACATGAATGCTGATTGAGCGAGTTCCATTCTGCAGACTTTTGCTAATGCATAGTTAACCAGTCCAGCTATGTCCTTGAGAGCAATTTTCAGCTTTGGATATTTTCGCATCCACAAAGAACATGCTTCATTGAAAGCATTCTTAAATGGCTTCATAACTACTCTGTCCAGTGGTTGCATTTTGTGAGTTGTATGAGGTGGTAAACTCAGGATATGGACGTGGTGGGAACGAGCAAACAGAATCACTTCTAAGTCCTTGTGACTTGAATGACCATCAACAATTAACAGTGTAGGGTTCTTTTCACTTGGCACAACTCGTTCAACAAATAATTTGAACCATTTTAGGAATCCATCTTTGGTTATCCAACCACTTTGTTGTCCGTCAAACACACTTCCAACAGGAGCATCTTTAGTGAGATCCTTATCGATGCGAACTCTGGGGAAAACAAAGAGTGGGGGAACAAACATGTCTCCAGAAGCATTGATGCATAAGAGAACAGTTACATTTCTTCCTCTTTCGCCTGATGTTAATTTCCCCACTTGTTTCTTTCCCTTTATTGTCATGACTTTCAGTTGATTGTTGTGAACACAGGATACCCCAGTTTCATCTGCATTAAAGATCCGCGATGGACTAAATGAATATTTGTCCATTAATTCAGTCAGCTTTTCATAAAACCGATCAACTTGTTCTTTATTAAACCCTGCAGCTCGCTGCAAACTTGTGGATTCTGCAGACCTTAGGCTCAAATCGGGGTGCCTCTTCATGAACTCATAATAGAAGTCTTTCCCAGCCCTCTCTTTTTGCTTATTGAAGCGATGATCAATATTTAGGTGTTCTGCCAAGTCAAAAGATAATTTAAGAAATTCATCTCGAGTTAATGGCATGAGTTGTCTATCTAAAGCTTTAACATGGTTGTATAACTGCTCCTCGTGTGCATCACTGAATGTATTACTGAAAGTACCCATGTGTGGTTTCATAATTGCCTCATTTCCCGAACCAAGTTTAATGAGTCGATCACCTAGTGTACTCTTCGGAACAGAAAATTGTTCACTTGCTTCTCTAATGCTCATTTCTTTATTTATAACATGCTCTACTGCTAATTTCATATCTTCTTCTTTCCACCTTCCCCTTCTTTTCTCCATTTTCTGCAAATAGAAAGAATACTTGAATCAGAATAGACGGGAAATTACTCTACCATTGTGTCCGATACCACCCGCAACCGTCCGATATAACCCTCCAGCAGGTTGTCCGATATTACCCGACGGACATGCCATCGAAATTACGTCATAAAATATTTAGTATTTGTCGCACACAGATGTTACACTGTATGGTAATATATAAATGGTTAGTACACAAGTTACTATACTTAAACTTATAAATATCTTACTTGTTATGTTGTAACAACCCGGCAAAGTTATCTTCGTGCAGAAGATCTTGGCCTAAAATCAATAAAACGTAGCACTACTCAACAAGCAGACAACGCACGAACTCATAATGGCGACACTGCGTGTCCTTCACAGAGACCTACGAGACAAACGACCGACTGGTGCTGCCCCTAGCGCGCACCTCTGGAAACTGGTACTGTCCGGTATCACCCGCTGTCCGGTAGGCCTATTACCCGACCTTCCCCTATGCAACACGGAGTATTTCTTACAAAAATTTGGCGCATAATATTTTATTTTAATTGATGTTTAGTTCACGCATAATTTTTTTTAAGAACCGTGGAAAATATAATTGAATTTTCGAAAATTTGACTTTATTTTGTTTTATCGTGCTTGTTATGCGCGCAGTTATTACTGGAAAGCTATTCAGGGAACGGTTTACAAATAAACTTGAACGAGGTAAGAATCCGGACCCAGTATTTCTGCGAACACTATTTTGTAGTTATACGCAACTGTACGATACTGTAACTTTGTACAACACATGGATATGGTTGTTGTTTTTTTTTTTTTGGGGGGGGGGGGGGTGTTTATGAAATACGTTTTTTTCGAGATAATACAGAATATTTCTTACAAAAAATCGTTGTATCATGCGTATTATGTCCGGAATTAACGCTGGAAAAGATATTCAGGTGTTGGTATACAAATAACTGGAGACCTGAAAAATTCGCGGATTCATTTCGTGATAGGCTAGAATCAAAATACGTTTGCCTTTTTACCGCATCAGTGATTGGGCCACAGTTTATCTGAATGACACTCGGCCAATGATAAACTTTCAACAAAAGAAGTATCGAATCACTAAGTGTCCCAATTAACAGGTGACACGTGTCAGTAGCCAATGAGCAGACGTAATTTTCCCGCGTGCATAGGGGATCATGGAGTCTATCCTTCAGGTCATTGAAATCGCGAATTTTTTCGGTCCCTAGAGATAATACAGAGTATTTCTTAACAAAAAATCGTTGTGTCATGCGTATTGTGTGCTCAATTAATGCTGGAAAAGCTATTCAGGTGTTGGTATACAAATAACTTTCAGTGTTGGTGGTACTCGGACTACACAAAGCTTGAACATGAATGTTTCTGCTCCGTCTATAGACATTCAGAACTGTGACGTGGCGGGCGCCACGTGGCAAAAGTCCGCGCGAGGAGGAAACGTGATCGTGTAAACCGGCGCACACCTAATCGGCGGGGGGGGGAGGGGGAGAGAGAGGTGTTTCCAGCCATGCAGTGGCGTGAGCGACTGTCGTTTGGGGAGAGGTCGCGTGCTCCGCGCGGGCAGACAGCCCGCAGGGCGCAAACGGGAAGATACTCACCGCGCGATACTCATTTCTTCTCCAGGACGAATACCGTCGCGGTTCACCAACAAACCCCCGCAGCAAGAAACCAGCCAATAAACTGTTAAAAAAAAAAAAAAAAAAAATTCACCTTGCAATTTACGAAGAGCACAGGTTACTAAAGACCTGAAAAATTCGCGGATTCATTTCGTGATGGTCTAGAATCCAAAAACGTTTGCCTTTTTAACTGCATCAGTGATTGGTCCACAGTTTATTTGAATGATACTCGGCCAATGAAAAACCTTTAACAAAAGAAGTATCGAATCACGAGCGGCCCAGTTAACATGTGTCACGAGTCAGTAGCCAATGAGCAAAAGTAATTTTCCAGCGTGCATAGAGGATCATGGAGTATATCCTACAGGTCACTGATATCGCGAATTTTTCCAGTCTCTACAGGTTACAAATTAACCAGGTCTCTTCGTAAAAGTACGGCTGGACATCTTCGTAAATTTTTCGGTCACTTGAGTTCAATTCCATTGAACACGAAACCGAAATAGTACCCTTGGTGTATTAACGAAACATTCAAAAACTTGTCAAGTCCACAGCGAGAACAACCTTCATTGTCCACGTGTGTATGTGTGTGTACGTTTCTTTATAACTAGGGACACCTGTATTTCGCGAATACATTTCGTGTCAAGGTATTTCACAAAATACTGTAGCTTTTCTCCTGTGGTTGTTGGCTGAGGTCGGTGAGAGGTGTCGTCCCGCTCTTGACGGGGCCAATGAGAATGTGGTCACCGTACTGCTGCACCCTCACAATTTGCCATGTCTCTTAGAAAAAGCTACAGTGTTTTGTGAAATACCTTGACATGAAATGAAATCGCGAAATACAGGTGTCCCTATTTATAACGAAGCTAACAACACGTGGGTCGAAATACGGCGTAGTTCGTACAAATATACAGTTATCTAAAATTACGAAGACCTTTTCGTTCATTCGAGGCGAATTCTTTCGTTGAAAGTTCCGTAAATTTACTATAACTTCTAACGTTGTAACTCAGGATAGTTGCCTAGCGAATCAGGCCCGGACAGCCATAGCTGGCTATCGTCACAGGCATATCGGATCCAAGGGCCGAATACCCGAACTTGGCATCGAACCCTGAACCCCTGGTTTTTGGAGTACCTGGCGGCGAAAAGCTTTCACACAACCTGCTTTTTTCACCTATAATTAGAGACCGGAAAAATTCGCGGATTCATTTCGTGATAGTCTAGAATCCAAAAACGTTTGCCTTTTTGCTGCATCAGTGATTGGGCCACAGTTTATCTGAATGATACTCGGCCAATGAAAAACCTTTAACAAAAGAAGTATCGATTCACTAGCGTCCCAGTTAACAGGTGTCACAAGTCAGTAGCCAATGAGCAGATGTAATTTTCTCGCGTGCATAGAGGATCATGGAGTCTATCCTCTGGTCATTGAAATCGCGAATTTTTCCGGTCTCTACCTATAATGATTAGTTTATGAGGGGTGATTACTAAATGAGACTATAAGAGCTGAGAAGCTTTATTGCAATTAATTAATTTCCAATGTAGCCATTAGTGAACTTTATGAGATTTTCGGTAGTTACTTTGAATCAGTGGGAATCGAGGATTCGAAGCAAAGAGTGGAGGCAGGTTTTGATATATTATCTGAACTGTTAGTGGCAGCTGTTCAGTTCTTTAATTCAAAGTTGGTCTGCGAGATTTTGCTTTGAAAAAAAAAAAAAAGTAACGAAACTGAAAGACTTGTCTCGAAAGTGACGGAAAAGTCCCAAAATTAAACGGTAACGGCGCTGGAATTCATGAAGCTTTAATTTACGGCGGCATTTTCCTAGGTTATATTTAGTTTTTTCATGCCCTCTCTTCAGTTTATTTTCGCACATAAAACAAGAATAGTTGAAGACTGTCCACCTGTAATTTTTTTTTCCTGAGGGCGCTACAATTTTCGAGCGTTACCAAAGTTCCGATCGAGGGGAATAAATAGTTAGGTACGTGGTGGGGGAACATGTAGAGGAGAAGGCAGGACAGATGTAGAAATGACGCAGCAGTACTTGCATACTTGCACACGTTCATATTTTCACATACTGCTCAATAGCAGGATTTAGCGCTCGCATTTTTGCACATATATTTTTGATCTGTGATCTCAGCCGAATTGAATTATTTTTCATAAACCTAGCAATTTTCACTTCTGTCACGCGTGGACTCAACGCACACAGTTTGTTTTAATATATTTTTAATGAGTTCAAGGATTGTAAGAAAATTAAGATGTCCTGAAATTGATTTACTAGGTATTTTTAAACATACCGATAAAATAAATCACATCAGGGTGTAGAGATGACGGTTATGAAAACAATATAAACAACTACTACCGACTGCTTTTCACCCCTCCACATATAAAAAGAGTGAAAACTGTGTTCGCTAGACTCATCATAAAAAATATTAATTTACTAGTGTTTGATTTATTCTATTTGTTTTCTTGCACGAACTATATCTCATTCGTCTTTTAAAATTCACCACGTGCTACGATGTGTATCTTGCCTTTGAACAAAACTGGATGAAACACGCATAATCATTGGACGTCTTGAGAAGTGGCGACTACGTTGACATCATTCATAAATTTTAAGTCAGTGTTTGTCGCAGATTTGAGGTGAGTATTATTATTTTTTTTTCTATTTTGACGGAGGGCGTATCTCCAGGTAGGCGTCGTCGTCGGCGGCGGCTGCCGGTTGTTGACGCGCATGCGCCACGTCCCTGTGACCTCGCACGCCATTGGCCGGGTCACCGCCGCGCGACGGTTAGGGGGAGGGGGAGGGTTGGGGTTTGGAAGGGGTTAGGGGAGGAGGGAAGGTGGGATACGCACTCCCGATGAATAATTTAGTCTGGGCCGCACTCGGAGAGGTGGGAGGGGGTAGTGGAGGGGCGGGTCGCTTCCGGTCGATACTCGCCGGCCTTGGAGGTCACGGGTCAGGACTGCCCTCTGGCCTCAGCCGCGCGCTGGACCGCGCGGTGTTGCCAGATCCTCGCCTCGAAATTCCCCGCTGCACAACAAAAAATTATACATTTTTCTGTACTTTTCCAATACATTCCTTTGGAAACCAGTTGCCAAGAAAGATAATTAGAGACCGGAAAAAATTCGCGATTTCAATGACCTGTAGGATATACTCCATGATCATCTATGCACGCGGGAAAATTACTACATCTGCTCATTGGCTACTGACTCGTGACACCTGTTAACTGGGACGCTAGTGATTCGATACTTCTTTTGTTAAAGATTTTTCATTGTCCGAGTATCATGCAGATAAACTGTGAACCAATCACTGATTCAGAAAAAAATGAAACTTTTTGGATTCTAGACTATCACGAAATTAATCCGCGAATTTTTCCGGTCTCTAAAGATAATGAAATGCGTTTTTCGAGACAAAAATGAGTATTTCTTACGAATATTGACGTATGATTTTATATATTTTAGTTGATGTTTCATTCAAGTATAAGTTTTTACCAACTGTGAAAAATACATTGATCTGTAAGTTGCCTCAAAGGGAAATTTCTTAGTATCAATCATGAGGAAGTAACCAGAAAAAAACAATTAGGTAGTATGATTTATCTCCGGTTGTACTGTAATATTAAATATATCTAAAAAATTATTCTTTGGTCTAATAATTTGAAAAATTCTGTTCTTCAGTTAATCTTTCAGAAATGACGCCAAACATGGAAAACTGACAAAAAATTGAGCGTGTATGGGGCACTTATATAAATCGGGATGCTAGTTTGAAAAATGGAGTGTAACGAAAGTAGGATAGATTTTGAATCGTTATAAAATATAAACCGGGACGTAGCGCATGCACAGACAAAAAAAGTTTGTTTGACACACCTTTTTTTTATGTGGTGGGACATAATTTTATTTCATGTAACAAACGGTTTGGTAGGCCATACCGAATTTTATACGTAGCAAAATTTTATCTTGTCCCCTTAACATAATATTTAATTATGTTCGACAGAACTATCTTGACGGGTCGACCTAATATTTGTTTGAATCAACTATATGTATTGTTGAGGCAAACAAAATTTTCTTTCAGTGTTTATACAGGTAGGTTAAGGATTTCCGCATGCGCCATTACTAGAGACCTGCAAAATTCGTGGATTCATTGACCTCTAGGATAGACTCCACAGTCCTTTAAATACTCGCGGAAAAGACACCTGTTCATTGGCTACTGGCGCGTGAGACGTCTCAACTAGGCTGTTCGTAATTCGGCACTTTCTTGGTTTAGTGTTTCCCATTGGCTCACAGTTCCCCGGATAAAATGTGGGCCAATCGCAGAAGCGGTACGAAGGTATAGTTGTTTTGATGTTAGCCTATCACGAAATTAATCCGCGAATTTTGTATGTCTCTAGCCATTACAAACAGTTATTGTATATTTCCGGGTAAGGCCATGCATAGGGGCATGCATATTTTGTGAAAAGAGTCCGAGACCATTGGAAAGTTAAAACACTGTAGCATCGTCTGTGTTTCGTGATTGGGTGTGAGTTTATTTTCGATTCATGTCGTTCGTTTCATAACCAATCACAGTACTTCAGTATGAAAGCAAACGATACCTGAGTGGTTCGTTTCAACTAAGCCAACGACTTCTCTCGCAGACGGCCGCCAATCACAAGTAAGAAACCATGGGTGCGGGTACACCTTTTTGCAGTCTATTAGGCGTTCAGTTTTTTTTTCGCGAAAAACGCCCACCCCTATTGATGAGTAGAGACCTGAAAAATTCGCGGATTAATTTCGTGTTATGCTAACATTCAAATAATTAAACCTTAGTGCTGCTTCTGTCATTAGTTCACTGTTAAACTTTGAGACCCTCACTCATAGAAGTGTCGAATCACAGGACACCCAGTCGAGACGACTCACAAGTCAGCAGCCAATGAACAGTTTGCATTTTCCCGAGTGTCTAGTGGATATTGGAGTCCATCCTGAAGGTCATTGAACCCGCGAATTTTTCCTGTGTCTATTGATGAGTGATTTGTAGTAATTAGTCTAAATTAAACTTCTGCAATATATAAGGTCAAGTATTTTTCGCGAATAAATATGAATGCCTATTAGACTGCAACAAGTTATACTCACACCAGCAGTTTTTTCCTTGTGATTGGCGGCCGTCCGCGAGAAAAGTCTTGTCTGAACGAGCCACTCAGAACGCGTTTGCTTCCACTCTTAATAGCTGTGATTGCTGGTTTGACAATCGACTTGTGCCTGAAAGAAACTCGCCCAATCACGAAACTCAGACGATGCTACAGTTTTTTTTTAACTTTCAGCTGGTCTCGGAATCTTTTCGCGAAATATGCGTGCCCCTAACTAATATATAGAGACCTGAAAAATTCGCGGGTTCATTTCGTGTTTTGCTACAATTCAAATAATTATACCTTAGTGCTGCTTCTGCAATTGGTTTACTGTTAATCTGGAGGACTGAGGGCCAATTAGAGACCCTCACTCATAGAAGTGTCGAATCACAGGCCACCCAGTCGAGACGACTCACAAGTCAGCAGCCAATCAACAGTTGGCATTTGCCCGAGTGTCTAGAGGATATTGGAGTCCATCCTTAAGTTCATTGAACCCGCGAATTTTTCCGTTCTCTACTTATATACAATTGAAGTTGGGATATTATTTTATGGACACAACTGTATAACCAGCAATGGAATGTGACCCGTAAAAAAACCTTTCAAATGCCCTCATAATTTCGCGCGCTGTGAGAAGAGATGCCGTCTGTCCGATTCTGGCCCGCCGCCAGCGAGCGAGGCAGCGGAGCGTGGTGGTTAAATGGGGCGTGGCCACAATTAGGTCGTCAGCGGCCGATACGCTCCCTACCGAACAACTCGCAAAACACACACACACACACATATATATATATTATTACTGGAGACCGTAAAAATCACGGATTCATTTCGCGATAGGCTAGAATCAAAATACGTTTGCCTTTTTACCGCATCACTAGGGACCGGAAAAATTCGCGGATTCAATGACCTCTAGCATAGCCTCCATTATCCTCTGCACTTCTCAAGTAAACTCGCGTGTTCATTGGGTACTAAATTGTGAGTCGTCTCCACTGGGTACCTTGCGATTCGACGCTTCTTTGGTCGATAGTCTCTCATTGGCCCAGAGAGCTCCAGTTAAACCGCAAGCCAATAGCAGAACCAGTATAATTATACACATGTTTGAATTTCAGCCTATCACGAAATGAATCCGCGAATTTTTCCGGTATCCACGCATCACGTAGGGGCAGGCATTTTTCGCGAAAAAATCTTAACGCCTATTAGACTGTAACAAGGTATACGCGCACCAGCGGTTTCTTCCTTGTGATTGGCGGACGTCTGCGAGCGAAGTCGTTGCCTTGTTTGACCCGAGTCACTCAGGGACGTGCATTGCTTCCGCACTGACTCACTGTGATTGGTGTTGAAACAATCGATACTGGCCTGAAAGATACTCCCTCAATCACAAGACACAGACGATGCTACAGTGTTTCAACTTTCAGCTAGCCTCTGATTCTTTCCGCGAAATATGCATGTCCCTGCGCATCAGTGATTGGGCCACAGTTTATCTGAATGACACTCAGACAATGTTAAACTTTCAACAAAAGAAGTATCGAATCACTAGTGTCCCAACTAACAGGTGACACGAGTCGGTAGCCAATGAGCAGACGTAATTTTCCCGCGTGCATAGAGGATCACGGAGTATATCCTACAGGTCATTGAAATCGCGAATTTTTCCGGTCTATAATCATTACTATTGCCGACGGAGGAGAGGTTTTTGGAGTCATCTCGGAGAGAGCCGGAAGTTGCCACTGCACATGACGAAAGTAAACGTTCCTATTAACTTTTCAACTTTTCATCTCGTTATCTAATTATTTATTTAAAGGAAAACGCACAACTCAAAAAAAATGGGCACGAACTAAGGGGATAGCACCACTGATTTTGTGCGTTAAATGATTAAAATACGTTGAGGTTACCTACCGAATAGACTCGATGATCCTCCATGCACTCGGTCAAATAACATCTCATTGGCTAGAGACTCGTGACACCTGTTAACTGGGATGCACGTGATTCGATAAGTAGAGACCTGCAAAATTCGCGGATTCAATGACCTACAGGATAGACTCTACTACACTCTACACACTCGGGCAAATGCCACCTGTTCATTGGCTGCTTACTTGTGAGTCTTCTCGACCGTTTGTCTGTGATTCGACACTTCTTTGAGCGAGGGTCTCTAAGTGGCCCTCATTACTCTAGATTAACAGTGAACCAATTGCAGAAGCAGCACTAAGGTATAATTATTTGAATTGTAGCATACCACGAAATGATTCCGCTAATTGTGCAGGTCTCTATCGATAAGTCTTTTGCTGAAGGTTTTTCATTGACCCAGAGTCCTTCAGATAAACTGTGGCCCAATCACTGAATCAGGCAAAAGGCGAACGTATTCGGACTCTAGATTATCGCGAAATGAATACGTGAAATTTTCCATTCTCTACCCACAACTTAAAAAACTACGACCCTTTTTTTAGTTATGTTTTTTTTTAATACATAACCATAATTAATCGGCCTTATAAACTGCTCCAGGCTTGATGTAGAGTCCTGCGGAATCGTGTGTGTACATTTAAATAAATACATCAAGTATTGTAATTGCGTCATGGTTGCTCGCTTAAAGTTAAATTTTGTGGTCTTCGCGTCAGAAACCAAAATCGTATGATTTGAATAATCGCGGCTATTAGATCGTTTCACGGAAAGTAAAATTGTGCGAAGCATTTAAAATAGGAAAACTCATATTTTTACTTATTTATGCGCAAACAATCTTAGTTTACTTTTCCTCTTTTTAAAAAAAACTTAGTGACCATTTAATTCATGAAAACATGTTTTACAGGAAGAGAGGTATTTTGAGTATAAAGGGAAAGGAAGGGCCTTATAGTTTTTTTTTTTAAAGAATCGATTAGTCTAATACAGAGCAAGATTCTATACATCGACGTTTTCTTTTTAGGAATCGATTAGTCGAATACAGAGCAAGATTCGATACATCGACTTTTTCTTTTTAGGAATCGATTAGTTGAATACAGAGAAATATTCGATACATCGACTTTTTTCTTTTTAGGAATCGATTAGTCGAATACAGAGCAAGATTCGATACATCGACTTTTTCTTTTTAGGAATCGATTAGTCGAATACAGAGCAAGATTCGATACATCGACTTTTTCTTTCTTGGAATCGATTAGTTGAATACAGAGAAAGATTCGATACATCGATTTTTTTTTTCAAGTGGATAAATTCCCATCGTTAGATGGAAACCCAATCACACGCATAATTCACTGGTGATTGGTCGGCTCACCGTCGTAACGATCACACGTGACTTTCCTTCCCCCCCTTTCCCATCCGCGCGAGGATTTCATTTCAGCTGCCGCGGCGGTGGGATGGTCCTGTGTCCGATCCCTATCTCTCTCTCTCTCTCTCTCTCTCTCTCTCTCTCTCCTCCCTCGAAATGTATCCTGTAAAACCAAGCGTAAACCGCGGGCGGGCTGTGGTAATTAATTGGACGCGATGCCGTTAGTTATTCAAACAAACATGGCCGCGACCTGACCTTTTCCTGGTAAGGGAGGGGAGAAGTGGGATTTACGGGGAAATGACCAATGATAACACGCCTCGCACACCGAGCGCAGACCCGCGCAAACAAATATTACGATCTCGGCGGCTAGCTACAGAAAGGGGGTGGGTGATGTTTTCGCAACGCGACACGCAAACCAGTTCACAGTCGTCAAATGGCCTTTTTTTGAATGATCGTTTGAAATTACGCGCTAAACAACTTTGTCTAATACATTTTTTCCGATTAAAAAAAAGAGCGCTTGTAACTCAGTACACGTGATAGAAGTGAAACTTACTTTGCCAAATCAAACCTCGATAGTAAATTTATCGTAATGAGTAGAGTAAAACAGCAGAAACACACACACACACACACACACACACACACACACACAGAGAATACAATTTTCTAAATACATAATAATGATTTAACAAAATTATTACTCACTTCAAAATAACTGCTCAGAAGAGACCGGAAAAATTCGCGGATTCATTTCGTGATAGGCTAGAATCAAAATACGTTTGCCTTTTTACCGCATCAGTGATTGAGCCACAGTTTTTCTGAATTACACTCGGCCAATGATAAACTTTCAACAAAAGAGCATCCCAGTTAACAGGTGTCACGAGTCAGTAGCCAATGAGCAGGTGTAATTTTCTCGCGTGCATAGAGGATCATGGAGTATATCCTACAGGTCATTGAAATCGCGAATTTTTCCGGTCTCTACTGCTCAGGATATATATACATATATGTACTTATTGATTAATCAATGATCATTAATTAGACACGATTTTGATTGGCTGGTCGCATCCAGCATATTGATAGGTTAAGGCCACGGCGCGTGCTAGGTACCTGAGCGGGCCAGCTTTAGACAGGTCTGGCGGCCCTCTCTCGGTCAATGACGTCACGCGCGCATACATTTGGGGATTAGGGAGATCCGACCTCGCCACCCCCATGCCCCCTCCCCCACCGGTCGCGCTGAGCGCTGTCATTTAATCCTTAGTGGCCTGAGGATTACGTGGGCTTTCAGAAGCCACCGCGTGGAGTGGCGTGAATAAGCGCCGCTGTTCTGGATGCTTCGACCCCCCTCCGGCCCCATTAATTCCTGGGCGCTATCATATAATCCTTAGCGGCCTGAGGATTACGCGGGCTTCCAGAGGCCGCCACTTGGATTTATCTACTGTTCACGCCTCTGTTCTGGATGCTTCGGGCTTCGGGTCGGTCCGGGATGAGACGCGACACGTCTACAACCACCACTCCAGCCGGTTCCGGAAAGACGGCCAGCTGGTATAAAAGCGGCGACGCCGTGCTCCGCGTGAGTTCCGAAAGTGTGCGAGTTTGGGCGAGGAGGGTGAGAGCGTTCGTTCCCTTCGAGAGTGGCGCGGGACCGTGAGAGTGCGACCGAGTGGCGCGAGACTGTGTGTGTGGACAGGCGTGAGGTGAGGGGCGAACAACTGTGGAACTTGGCAGATACTCAGTGATTTGTGAACGGACATTTCTATGTGCGATGATTTAATTAGTAATGTAAATGTTAGTAGCAAATAAAACTGAATAGAATTAATTGGGTAATATTTACGAACGTGTTTTTCCCATTGGTAACAGTATCTTAGAACCCGTCCTAAGTCCCCCCCGAAAAAAAAAAGTGAAAATAAAATTTTCAAATCAAAATTTTCAAACCAAACAGGAACTTAAGTTTCTACGATGGTATTGCTCATTATGTATAGCTTAAAAGTCCAAAAATTAATCATAATAAAATTTAACGTTATGAAGGAATAAAAAAGTAAATGTAATATGAATATGGCTCTACAGTTTGACAAGCATTTCACTCCACAGGTGCGTCGGTACACAGAAAATCATTCCCGTTCTTTTAAAACATTTTTTTTTTCGGAGATCAGTTAACAAGAAATAGTTTTTAATGCTGCGAGAAAGATACTGTAACTTTTCACAACCAATTGCCATGGTTATTTTTTGCATGTATGAAATACGTTTTTCGAGATAATACCGGCGCATAATTTTATATTTAAATTAATGTTTCATTCAAGTTTAATTTTTAAAAAAAACAATGGGCTTTACATTTTATCATGCGCAGTTAATACTTGAAAGCTAGTCTCGGAACAGTTTTAAAAAACTTAAACTATTGGAGGTACTGGGACCACGCAAAGCATAAAAGTCGTGTAGTAAAGTAGCTAGTGCACGCTCCTGGCTGCTCATTGCAAGGCATTGACAATTCATCGATAGAGACCGGAAAAAATTCGCGATTTCAATGACCTGTAGTATATACTCCATGATCCTCTATGCACGCGGGAAAATTACACCTGCTCATTGGCTACTGACTCGCGACACATGTTTAACTGGGACGCTAGTGATTCAATACTTCTTTTGTTAAAGGTTTTTTTCCATTGGCCGAGTATCATTCAGATAAACTGTGGTCCAATCACTGATGCGGTAAAAAAGGCAAACCTTTTTTGGATTCTAGACTATCACGAAATGAATCCGCGAATTTTTTTCCGGTCTCTAGGCATGGGCAATTCATCGGATCACTCAGTCGGTATCGGGTACAGGAACCCACGTACATTGGGCGTTATTTAGCTCCAAATGACGTGAGGAATGAACCCGGTGAGTGGTGATGGTACCTTGATGATTGAGGGAGGGGGGAGGCAGGGAACCCGCTCGGGTGTTTGCGCAGGCTTCCTCCGCAGGCTTCCCTTCCCGGAAATTGAATCCCCCACTCCTCTCCTTCCTCCCCACCTCCCCCTCCCCCAGGATAATATCAAACAGCTTCCTCTCGGCTGCACGGAGCCCGCGGGCGGGGTAAGAGACGTCATCCACCCGACAGGGAGAGAGAGAGAGAGAGAGAGAGAGAGAGAGAGAGTCCTTCTCCCCTCCCCTCTAGACGTTGATCGCGTTACCGCGGAAAAATTTCACCTCTCTCCCGACCCCTTTCCACCACAAAACCCAACCTCCACGGCTTCTCGTACCCGCGGGCGTAAACACGAGGAAGGAACGTATTTCGGAACTCTCGGAAACCCCCTTCGAGACGATGCGTTTCCTCTGCCTTCTCTGCACCGTGGAAAAAAAAAAAAAAAAGTTCATTTTACGGATATGTAAAAAAAAATGGAAAAGTGTTTCAGTACTCGCCAGAGATGTGCAACATCTCTAACCTCGGTAACGTGTTGTGGTCTCGTGTTGTCGAGCGTCGTAGATACACAAAGAATGTGTTAGTTCAGCTGCATTTCTCGGCGCGAATCTCACGTAGTTCCCGCTACCGCCGCTAGAATTCGTTGCCCGAGCAACTGCGTCGTCTATCGAATCATTTGATTTGGCAGGCCGGAATTTGAAACTATGTAGCAAAACGGCTGCGGTAAAAGCGAAAAAAAAAAAAAAAAAAAGACTTGAAGAAAATACTGAATCCGGGCTTTGGACCGATTTTCGAGACAAGGAATTTTATTAAAATACTGCCCATATATGTTTAAATTTATCAAGCAGTTAATACTGTATAGTTTCCCTCTGGCTTTTTTGAAATTCGTTTCGCGTCATCCGCCACTGGTGGTTACACATTTACGTTCCATGCGACTTCCGTTCCATTCACGAAATTACTCCCGCCAGATGCCGTTCGCCCGAGAGCCTAGATGCTACACATCAAAAATTTAGGAACTTATCGCTAGAAACTTTCTTTTTAGCTTTACGAGTAAAACTAGCGTAACTTTTTTTACAAAGAATAAATTAGACAGCAAGCATATTTTTTCGTGTGTTATAAAACAGTAGCATCATCTGTGCTTCGTGATTGGTTCCAGCTTCAGGTCCATGCCAGTCACACAGCAAATCTGTGCGCAAGCAAACGCGTCCTGAATGGCCCGTCCAAAATAAGGAAACGTCTTCTCTCGCGGACGACCGCCAATCACAAGGCAGAAACCGCTGGTGTGAGTATAACTTGTTGCAGTCTAATAGGCGTTCAGATTTATTCGCGAAAAATGCCTGCCCCTACTCGTTAGTTAATTTTGCTTCATTTAATACTTTTTTCGAGTTTGAAAGTTGTTTAAAGTGGACAATAAACGCGTGTTAAATATAAATGCCATTCATATTCACAACCCCTCTATTTTTGTTTTCTAAAAGTATGAATCATGTATAGATTAGTACCCTCCATATGGGCAACACCAGTGATTTTTAAGTGGAAAGATTTTGAGTCCAGCTGTATGGTAAAACATTGTATCATGTTTCTTGTCTCGTGATTGGTCGATTTTCGTGCAGGTATACGCTCACTGTCGGCAGGCGAATCACAGCGAGCCTGTGCGAAAGCAAACGCTTCCTGAGTGGCCCGGCCAGACAAGGCCGACGGCATCCAATCACAAGGCAGAAATTGCTGGCGCAATACAATTTACTGCAGAAATAGTGACCGATCATTAGGGGCAGACATTTTTCGCGAAAAAATCTGAACGCCTATTGTACTGCAACATGGTATATCCGCATCAGCGGTTTCTTCCTTGTGATTGGCTGCCGTCTGCGAGAGAAGACTTTGCTTTATTTGACCGAGCCACTCAGGACGCGTTTGCTTCCGTATTGAATTACTGTGATTGGTTGTACTGGCAGTAGACATGTGCCTGAAAGAAACTCACCCAATCACGAAACACATACAATGCTATAGTGTTTTTAAATTTCAGCTAGTCTCGGAATAATTTCGCGAAAAGTGTATGCACCTACCGATCATATTGTTTCGCGAAAAATCATTGCCTCTAAATATTAGCATTGTTATTTTGCACTTGATTAGACTGCAAACTGTAGTGTATATAAAAAACTGTCATTTGTTTACACTCCCCGTAGGATTGGAAGCCAATAACTATTTTGCAAGAAACGCGTGACCCAATTAGGCGCAACTAGGTCACGTGGTGCGACGTGGCGGCAGCCAATCAGCGAGCGACGCCGTTCTAATTACGAACAAGAACTCGACGTCAACCCTGCTCGTGGCAGAAAATAACAACAAAAATGTTGTCTCCAGATATGAATTAGTTAAAATTTAAATTTACATCTTTAATGCAGATTGAAATGAAGAGTCATGAACAACAATAACTGACTGTAAAAGCTACAAACTTTCCTGTATTTTTTATATACAGATTTATACAATGTTAACTTCAAAAATAGAAAAACAAATGTTTATTTTTTCAAATAAAATTACGAAATATATTTAAATCGCTTGTTTCCACTTACGCAGAATTATTTTTCCCATCCGGTTACTTAAATATCGTGAATGGGGAAAAGACTACAATTATTTTGTGATACATTAAATCGAATGCGCGCTTCAAAAACCACGTAAAAATAACTGCATTCTTGGACTACCGGTCACTCGAAGCTAACACGTGATCGACACCAAATTCAAGATCGTCGATGGCTCGCAAAGGTAGAATTAAAACAAAAACAATTATTCAAGAAACTGGCAGTTGTAAGAACCGAACTGTATTGTGGAACGAGAGAAGCAGACATTACAAATCATGGATTTGTAGGAATATTAATTAATGTTGCTGTCAACACCCCCTCCCCCTTGTTAATTAGATAAAAAATCAACCGCTTCATCATCCGTTAATGCCTTGAAATTATTCATCAGAAATAAATTATGATTATCTCTCTTTTCGTGGAATCACTTTACTAAAAAAAAAAAGTAATCGAAAGAAAATTTTATTTGGATACCTTGCCGTATCCTTTAATTTCAGTAAATAAGTCAAACTGTAAAATTGGTTAAAAATTTTCGCCGTTTCTTGAGTTGGTATTCAGAAAATATTTCCCTGGTTGAAGTTGAGGCTCACTTTATTCATGACGTAGATATATAAGTTGTTTTTATATTTTACTGGAGTTACTGTTGTTTCTGTACTTCTTAAAGTATATTTATATATGGTCCAGCACATCACGAATTTATTATAAACTTAACGTTCACAAGAGTTTTTTTTTTCGTTATTAGTCTTAAATATTTAACATAACAAAATGCTTCCATCATTATTAACTTTATTCTACAAACGTGTGCAAAGTTTTCAGTGTCTAGTAATAAAGGCTGTTGATATCAAAACGCGGAAGATGGATGGGAGTCCTAAGATTCAGTGAATCCTGATCAGTTCACGAACATATACGAAGTTGACCGCTAACTAGTGAAACTTCGTGGTCGGAATAAAAAAAAATTACAAAAACCACCTATTTGCGAGAGTTTATACATTCTCTCAATGTTAGAGGATTTTTTAACTGTCACTGACCTAACCTAATGAAACTCTCATTTTAGTTATGGACATGGTTACTTAGACGTGCGAAAACCTACTCTTCGGAAGAAAAAAAATATAAAGAACGAATTTTCCAGAGAAATCACATGGATGTACTCTAATTTTTTTTTGTAAATGGAACATAAATATTCATGTGAAATTACATATATATATAAGTTTGTACATTTGCATGAAAACAACTGTACCACTACAAAATAGTGTCCACAGTAATACTGGGTTCGTGTTCTTACCCGGGCATTTATGCTTTGTGTTGTCCCAGTACCTCCAATACTTAAAGTGTTTTGGAAACCGTTCCCCGAATAGCTTCTCTGTTTTAACTGAGCATATTAATAAACGTAATAAAAACAAAATAGTTTCCAATTACTAAATATTCGAATATCTATTCCATGGTTTCAATAAAATATGCTTGAATGTAACATCATTTAAAATATAAGATTTTGCACCGATTTCCGTAATAAATTCTCAGTATTATGCCGAAAAACGTATTTCATATATGCAAAAATAACCATAGCTATGTGTTTTACAACGTTACATTATCGTTCTGGTAGTATTACAAACTATTTCTTGGCAACTGATTTCCAGTGGAATCTTTTGTAAAAGTACAAAAATATTTTTTTTTTCCTGTGTAATATACCAAACTATAACTACCTTTTTATTTTTAAAGTAATAAATCCCCGAATATGCACGAACGCAGTTTATTCTGGCATCTGTCTCGGGGTCAATGAATCGTAGGTTTTCGCTCGATGAACATAATAAACCTACTTGTGTTCGTTTTGTTGCTGTCGTCGTCATGTTTCATTCCATCGCCGTGTTCTCATTGTCGATGTGTTGTCCAAGTTTGTTGTTTGTCTGCGTTGACAGTTTTCGTCTTTTTTTCAACCCACTGATGTGTCCTACTTTGTTGCGACATCGTTCTGATTACTTCCGTCGGCAGATTTTTGGCTTTTGGTTTTCTGCTGTTTTTGTGCGTTTACATCCGTTCTTCGTGGGGTTTTCTCTATGAGACACGGGTGCAAACTAGCAAGATGTCGGTAGTCCGAAATAACGGTTTAAATCAATGTTTCCCATTGACTTGATGTAAGCTTTTGGACATACGCCATTGATAGAGACCGGAAAAATTCGCGATTTCAATGACCTATAGGATAGACTCCATGAACCTCTATGCACGCGAGAAAATTACACCTGCTCATTGGCTACTGACTCGTGTCACATGTTAACTGGGACGTTAGTGATTCGATACTTCTTTTGTTGAAAGTTTTATCATTGGCCGAGCATCATTCAGATTAACTGTGGCCCAATCACTGATGCAGTAAAAAGGCAAACTTTTTGGATTCTAGACTCTCACGAAATGAATCCGCGAATTTTTCCGGTCTCTAGCCATTGCTAAGCACTTTTTTTCTGTAGAAGAAAACTAAAAAATACCCTAAAGACAAAAACACAAATTAAGCAAAAAAAATTGCTGTTGTCAACAGGATGTTTCCCATTGCAAGAAGTCATTCGAAGGACGTGGGACACTCTTGCTCGATGCCTGGTTCCTCTCGGCATGTTGACAAGGTGGTTTGGGGGGGGGGGGGAACTAGTAAAGTTGCCTTGATCTTATTACGCGAACTTTGCGTGTGTGTTCAAGCCCGTGCGGGGAGGCTCCCTTTCAGGTTCTTCGGCTCCTGGATTGTGTGTGACGAGGGAGAGTGGTGTGTGTGTGTGAGGGGGGGGGGGGAATGGGTCCGTGTTTCGTCTTCGCCGGGCCATCACAGGCTGCGACGTCAGTGTTGCTTATCACGCTGTGATGCGGGCCCCCTCTCCTTTCGGGAGCGCATCACTCCACCACTCCACCGCCTTCATCTCCACGCAACCAGAGACACCAATCATCCCCACCACAAGCCGCGAGGCCGAACAGCCACCCCCTACCACATCAGACTCCAGAGTCATGTACACCCAAACACATCAAAAAACGTACACACGGACACATGCCACCACGCGAACCCCCCGTGGATCGATGCCACGGACAGACACAGACAGACATAGACAGGCACATACAGGCACGGACAGACACAGACAGGCACATACATGCACATACAGCCACAGACAGACACATACAGGCACATACAGACTCGGACAGACACAGACAGACATAGACAGGCACATACAGACACGGACAGACACAGACAGACACGTACAGGCACAGACAGGCACAGACATGCACAGACATGCACATACAGCCACAGACAGACACAGACAGGCACATACAGACACGGACAGACACAGACAGACATATACATGAACATACAGCCACGTACAGGCACAGACAGGCACAGACAGGCACGTACAGGCACAGACAGGCACAGACATGCACATACAGCCACAGACAGACACAGACAGACATATACATGAACATACAGCCACAGACAGACACAGACAGGCACATACAGACACGGACAGACACAGACAGACATATACATGAACATACAGCCACGTACAGGCACAGACAGGCACGTACAGGCACAGACAGGCACAGACAGGCACAGACAGACACAGACAGACACAAACAGGCACATACAGACACGGAGAGACACAGACAGACATATACATGAACATACAGCCACGTACAGGCACAGACAGGCACATACAGACACGGACAGACACAGACAGACATATACATGAACATACAGGCACGGACAGACACAGACAGGCACATACAGGCACGGACAGGCACAGACGGGCATGCGGACCGGCAATGACGACGGTGTCAGTTCCGCGACGCACCGGTCGCCGACTGTGCGGTCCTTCATTGGCAGCTGAGCTGAGCCACGTTTGCTGTTGCGCGCCCACAGAGTCTCTCAACCACGGATTAGAAAGGCGAGGCTAACGCACCACCAAACACCAGGCCTTAGTAGAGACGCACCACACAGAAGAAGAAGAAGAAAAAGAAGAAGAAAAAGAAGAAGAAGAAAAAGAAGACGATGAAGAAATTCGTTTGGAAACCAGTTGTCAGGAAATAGCACGTAAGACTAGTATCGTAACTTTGTACAACACATGACTATTTTTTTTGCATATGTAAATATACGTTTTTTCTTCTCTCTCGAGGTAATACTGAGTATTTCATACGAAAATTGGTGCGCATAATTTCTTATATTGATTCATGTTTCATTAAATCATAAATTAGAAAAAAATAACCACGGATAGGATAATGTTTTCAACAATTTGACTTTATTTTCTTATATCATACTTACTATGTGTGCAGTTAATTCTGGGAAACTATCCAGAAACGATTTAAAAATAAATTTAACTATATACATTTATTTATTAATTTTATTTTTTCACGTGTGATCCTATAGTTGAGGACCATCACCAGAAAGACACATACAAATCAAACATATAACACTTACATGAACATACAAATCACGCTATACTACACAAAAACACTTTGTTAACACAACCATACAATTAAAATTATACTAACGATGACAAAACACGAGACAGCACAGCATACAGACAACATTACTTTAATTTTTTTTAAGTTTTCCCAAGGTTATAACAAGCATACACATATGTTTTATATATTTACGATGACACATACTGAAATAATATATTATAATAGTTGTAAAATTTATTTATGTTTTTTTTATTATTGGTGAATGGCTCTAGTTTTTAACATTAAGTAGTAGTGTAATTGTACATACCTATCTACTAATCTATTTTGTTTTGTAATAATGTTGAAAGCAATATTTATTCTATGATTATTATATGGAATTCTTTAGCTGATACGAGATATTATAACTGAGCAGTCAAAGTATGTTCAAAAAATAATAATTAATAATAGTTCATCGTTGGTGGAACGCCTAATTCAGTGTAAAGATAATGTACCAGTCGGGTTCATTGCTACTCGTAGAGAGGTGCGAAAACTTACGAACTCCGTTCTTCAAACGATTCATGCAATTGGGAATTTTGATTTAATACAATTCTTTGGACATACGCCATTGCAGTTTTGCAATGTTTGTCACGGACAAACCTTCAAGAATCCAAAATTTAAAAAAAGTGAAATAAATCTACAGAAAACAAGCCTAAAACATCTGATGCCAAACTTCAAATATCAGACAGCACTGAGAATAATTCCGTGGAATACCAACCGCACCGACGAACGCAGTGGACTATCAAACAACGAGACAGTTTCAAACAAGGACAGCGAATACAGACAAGACAACAACCCTGGTCAAACACGGCAAGCACAACGAACAAAACGATGGGAAAATACAAACACGACGACGACGACAGCTTTATGTGACAAAAACGGTTGCGACGTTTCGGGAACTGGCATCATCTGTTCCCGTCATCAGGCGCGAATACATAGACTAAATTCCTTCACGGTATGTTTGTTTATATTTTCATATTTTTAAAAATTTAATTTTTTAATTGTGCACTTATAAATAGAGACCGGAAAAATTCGCGGATTCATTTCGCGATAGGCTAGAATCAAAATACGTTTGCCTTTTTACCGCATCAGTGATTGGGCCACAGTTTGTCTGAATGACACTCGGCCAATGATAAACTTTCAACAAAAGAAGTATTGAATCACTAGTGTCCCAATTAACAGGTGACACAAGTCAGTAGCCAATGAGCAGACGCAATTTTCCCGCGTGCATAGAAGATCATGGAGTGTATCCTACAGGTAATTGAAATCGCGAATTTTTCCGGTCTCTACTTATAAAGTTTTTCCGTGACAAACAGTGCAAAACTGCAATGGTTTGTGTCTCAGGGACTCGGATTTCCTCTACCGCAACCCGCTCCCAAATTCCCTGCTTGAATAAATTTGCAGGTGAGAAGAGTGAGTGCTAAGCCTCGATTTACGGTCGTTTAATAATTCCGCCCGCTCGTTCAACGGCAAGCGCTTAATCTCGCTTTAAAGCGGGACCCGGCGAATAAAAACTGCTCTGCCTCGCACACTCGTTTCGTGCATACGACATTACGTAACTATCTACGAGTGGGGCGCAACCTAAAAATAAATTTAAATCCAAAAGTTTTATATATATATATATATATACTTAGTGACAACGTCTAATAAATCTATGAACACCGGCTGCACGCACGAAAAAGTGTCCCGTTGCGAACATTGTCCCGTTACTATGTGTCCCGTTACGTTTATTGTACGCATGCGCCGCATCTATCTCTCTTCCACTCGATTGGAATAACCATCGATTTGACTTTTTTCGAGGCACATTAAACTTGAAACACTCCTATTCGTTTCCTACTTGTCCTATCATCGTCCTATCCTTAACAGAATAACACAGATTGGAAGAAGTTAAATAGCAAATATGTGTAAAAGTTATAGTTAAAATAATCTCTTCGTTAAATTAATAAACATATTTGAATTAATGAGAGCAAATAAAAGTAAATTTATCAATTAAATTGTAGATTTCATTTCACTCCTTCTTTGTATCCATACAAAATAGTGATAATTCAATAAAAATGATTCAATTTTATTCATAAAAGTATGAAATAATTTCATCAATGTTTTGTTATGACGTTGTCACGTTAAACTATCGTCCTTAAACCGACTTTCTAGACAACCAATTATTTTTTAATTTATAGCCATTTATCATTCAGTAAAACAACAAAGCTAAAAATTTCACGATCCCATTGTCTGAGACAGATATAATTTTCCAGTATCATGTTCATGTTAGGAAATTGTTACTATGCCGTGTTGAATATTTGAAACAAGACCGTTCGCATTCTTCGTGTAGGCGAGTTATTTTTTGTGTTTCGTATTTCGAGGAGAATTGTTTTGTTTCATATATCTGTGCTTCCGAGGTCAAATTTTCAACGCGCGTTTTTTTTTTACTCTTGTAAGAAAAAAAGAGTTTTGATGGATTGGTTCATCTACATTAGTTAATCGTATTTAATTGTAATCGAACATAACCCACCATTAAGACGGTAAGCTATTGTTCACTACTTGAAATAACGTAATGTCATTTTAAATAATAGATTATGAAATATGTTAGGAAGTAAATGTAATAATTTTCGTATTTTTTTTACGTTTGATTTTATTTTGAATTATTATCAATAGTAGTTATTTATGATACGTAGCAAAAATATTTAGTCACAGTATCTAAATGTGTAACTGGAAACTGCAACATTTTTTTTAAATTTTTATTTTTAGATTTAGAACCCGTAATTATTGGCCTATCAACTGTTCGGGTAGCAAAATGTTTTTGTCACGGCATCTTATAATTTGGTGAACAGTGTGGGTGTAAGAAAACTTAATGCCTATAATTCTAAAACTACCGATATTTTCCTTCTTTGGTTTTAGGTTTTTTCTTCTTCTTCAGAACCGTAATTCACCGGCTTATAAATTGTTGGTTGGACGTTGAAATATTCCAAATTAAAGAAATATGATGATCAAATAATAGCTGCTAACTATAATTATTCTAACGGTTAGGTTCCGTTTATATTTTTATTTGCATAGTTTAAACAAAACATTATATTTTCATTGTAAAATTAAAATATATAATTTTTATAAATATTTATAATAAAATATTCTTCCGTAATATCTTCAATAATACACTCTATATAAGCTATATAAATAAAATAAATGTTAACATAAAATTGTAGAGTTACGGGACACCATGCTCTGAGCGAAAGGTTTGTTTGCCTCAACAAAATATTTGTTTATATATGGCGAAATAAATATAATTCGTTAATTAAAACAAATATTTTGTATTAGGAAAGATACTGTTGACCCAACAAAATGATTTTGTCAACTCACATGTGTATTTTGGTTGGGTGTAACGAATCAATTTCGTTACTTACCAAGTTTGGTTGAGCTAAAAAAATATATATATATATATATTTTTTTTTTTTTGTTACTGCAAGTTAATATTTGTTTTCGCCACATATAAACAAATATTTTTGTTTGGTTCAAAAACAAATCATTTCCTCTGTGTGTGATAGTATTTGATGGAATGAATCCATCCCAGTGTGAAATTTCAGCTTGTCCGTGAGTTACGGTGGATCACGTGTTGCCACGGACACGGCCGCCATGTTCGCTGGGGGGAAAAAAATATTTCCCCGTGGCCTGTCCTTCAGGACACATCCTCCCCCCCCCCCCCCCACCACAACTCCCCCGTGACCCCGTGGGGACAACCACGAATGTCGTCACGTATCGATTTTTATATCCGATTACATCGGCTTTGCCAGGGTCGGGCGTCCTGGAAAAAAAAATTGTTCGTGGGGTTTAAGAGGGGAGGGGGGGTTGGGGGTTTAGTAAAGGGAGGGGAGGGGAATCAGACAAGCAGTCATCGTTATTGGATTTCATGCGCCATTATCGAAAAAGACACATTCACCGCCCGCGCGCGCGCACGAGGGAAATTTAATTAAGGGGGGAATGGGAAGTTCGTGTCGGGAATAGACTTCCGAATATTTCAAGAGGAAATATATATTTTTTTTCTCCCTCCCTCCCCCTCCTCCTTTTTAATTTTATAATTCGTAACCAGTGAAAGAAATTTTTTTTTTTGGGGGGGGGGGGGGGGTAGGAAATCGTACGTGCGTTCACTACAGAATGAATGTAGTCGATGGTAAGCGAACTTGATGTAGGTAATTCATATATTTCAGTTTATGTTTTTTATCATGTGGTCGCGAAATTCCAATTTTCAATACCGTCACTTGAAGTACAAAAGGTAGTATGTCGATCGTTCATTTTTTTTGCTTTTATTATTACATTTTATTATATGGCTTTTCGTGACTTCCACCTACTGAATATACATATAATATGATTAGTTTATCATATATATATATATGATAAAGCATATATATATATCTGTGTGTGTGTGATTAGTTGATCAAATAACAAGTTGTTCAACTCAAGAAAATATTAGGATATGGAGTGAGTTCCTGGTCTGAAGTTGAAGTCAACTGGTTAGCAATTGGATAGAATAGCAAAAGTTGCTGCATAAAAGTGCTTTGCTACAAGTTTTTTTTTTTTTTCAGTTTGAAAGTGACTCACTGGGAAGAATCTTAAAAACACCGTCATGTAGTCTGTGTTGCTAAACAAACGAGACAACAACGCATTAAGCTGGAGTCACGATGCCGTGATTAACGCGACACGACAGGCACGACACGCTCATGAAATGTAAGGTCGGGCGTGATGTCTACACGACAAAGTATATTCTATTTATAGAGACCGGAAAAAATTCGCGGATTCCTTTCGAGACAGGCTGAAATCCAAACTCGTTTAGCTTAAGAGGCCACTCCAGTGTTTCAGGGGTACTACGCAACCCGCGTTAACATCATAAGATTCAATGCTATTTTCATTTTGCTTATAACTAATTAGCTAATATAGATTTCGAAATTATGCTTGCTTGATATGTTAGACAACGATGCTCTTAACAAAGCCCCTTTCTTCAAAAACGTGCATAAATAATGGTTTTATTCTAATATTTACTAATATGCATAAGTGTATTGTCTAGGTTCGAACCATAATTTATGCTGCCCGAGTACATAGAGAATCGTGGAGTCTATCCTAGTGGTCATTGAAACCGCGAATTTTTCCAGTCCCTATCTATTTATAATTTGGTTGTGCCGTGCCGCACGTTGGAAAGCAAAACGGAAACCTTATAGAACTAAACTTCAAAAATATTTACTTATTTGGTTTTAAAAAAAAAAATTGATGAAAAATGATTTTTTTTTATTTCTACGTTTCTGTACACTTTAACATTTGTAGTGTGGCTTAAAACTGTTTATTACGCTCGTGATTCGATACTTCGTTTGGTGAAGTGTTTTTCACTGGCCCAGAGTCCTTCAGATAAACTGCGGCGCAATAACTGAAGCAATGGCAAACATGTTTGAATTCTAGCCCATCGCGAAATGAATTCCGCGAATTATTTCAGGTCGTTAACCATGCGTATTAATAGTGTGTCAAATGAAACTTTATGATAGTGAAACTACCCTGGAATATATTTGGTTAACTAAAATAGTCATAGTAAAAAGTGATCACTAGTTTTAAAATAGGCCTACTTAATCAAACTGGCCTTACAATTACTTATAATAATACATATTCTCCTTCTTACGCCCAATACGCTCGGTAGTACAGAGATATAGCGCGTACTTTTGAAGATCAAGGGCGATTTTTTAAAGTGGTTCAAAACTTATTACTGGAAAAATATTTTTTTTAAATTTTTATAATAATATATAATTATATTAGATACGGTAATAATAATATTGAATCAGCTCAATAAGTTTAAGGTTGGTTTATAGGAATTATACACAGGCTGATTTCAGTCGTTTAGCAGAAACAAGTGTACAAATATATACTTAGTGTTATAAAATGTGTTTTAAAATACTTTTGGTTAATATTTTAGACATGCATAGAAGTATGACTTCCGACGTGTGCCGGAACTTAATAGTATTAACTGTTTAGGGAATTTTAATAAAACTGCTTGTGGAAAATCTACTCAAAAGCCGGGGTTTAGGATTTTTTCAAGGTTTTTTTTTTTACTTTAATCGGAGCCATTTTTAATATTTTGAAATTTCCATCTGTTTCAGCAGCGAAATGTAGTTGTGTTGGCGGACGCATATAGCACGTGTGTGATTCGCTTCCAGAAAATTTTAATACTTGAAAAGCGAATATTTTTCATTTATCAGTATGTGCGTCAACGCTCGGAGTTATTTTAAAAGAATTCTACTTTAAAATTCTTGTCGGAGCATCGTATCATAAGTTTATTTTCAACACGAACAACGTGAGAACAAACACGAATTTTGCTTGTTACCGAAGTTTAGATGTTCGCACATCACCGGCGGGTACTGAAACACTCGCTCACGTATTTTTTTTTTCTTTTTTTTGTTCTGAAGAGAGTTGGTTTTAAACTTGCTCAATTTCTCGTGCGGCAATTACAGCGACCGTCGCAGGCGGTTTGGTTGGGGGAATTTGGGGGGGGGGGGGGAGTATGCCGTTTTTGTTCGTGTGCCGGGAGGGCAAGTTCAGCTCCAGTGTTGGGGTTCGCTGGAGCCGAATAGTCTCTCCCCTCTTCCTCCTGAACTCGGAGTGGGGGAAGGGGGTGGTCGCCTCCCCTCACGCCACGTCACAGCCTCCTGCTCGTTAGGACGGGCGGTCGAATGGGGCGGGAAATGTGTCACAGTTGGGTTCGCCCGCGTTTCCCTTCCCACAAACCCCCGGTCACAAACTGTGGCAGGCCACGGTTCCACCCCCAACCACCCCCCACCACCCCTTTTCACCCCTTTTCCGGAAAAGCCACGCGGCGGAACCGGGCACCGCACATAACTTAGAAACACACAACTTAGAACAGTCATATCTTACAAACCTCGAAAAAAATCCACGTAACTTAGAACTTTCATAACTTAGAAACACGTAAACTTAGAAACAAGCAACGCAGAACCACACAACTTAGAAACGTCATAACGTATAAAGTCATAAATTATTAATATCACTACTTAGAAACTCACAACTTAGTACTCTCATAACTTAGAAACACACAACGCCGAACCACATAACTTAGAACTATCATAACTTAGAAACACACAACTTAGAACAGGCATAACTTAGAAGATTCTATCTTGTGTGTTTCTAAGTTGTGACAGCGCCCCTGCGGTGCCAACCATCTCCGTCGAAGTTTCTCCGAAATTTTCCCGCGTCGCACGTAGAACTCCCGCGTCCATGTTTGCAACTTTGCGATCGCACACATACGATTTTTTTTAAGTGAAGCTTCCTTGCTGAGGGAATAAAATTTTTCGAGCGTTGCAAAAATTCCGATCGCACGAGGGGAATAGTTAGGTACGAGGTGGGGGAACCGGTAGATTAGGGGGAGTTAAGTCAGCGGCGACGCCAACTCCAACGCATGCAAAAGCAGCATAAAGGTTTAATGTATTTGAATTTTAGCCTATGGCGAAATGAATCCACGATTTTTTCCGATGTCTAGTAATTTTACATGAATATTTATGTTCTATTAAAAAAAAAATACAGTGTATTACCTAGGGGCATGCATATTTCGCGAAAATATTCCGAGACTAGCTGGAAGTTAAAACACTGTAGCATCGTCTGTGTCTCGTGATTGGGCGAGTTTCTCTCAGGTCAGTATCGATTGCGACAACACCAATCACAGTGAGTCAGTGCGGAAGCAAACACGTCCTGAGTGGCTCAGGTCAAATAAGGCAACGACTTCCCTCGCAGACGTCCGCCAATCACAAGGAAGAAACCGCTGGTGTGAGTATAACTGTTTGCAGTCTAATAGGCGTTCAGATTTATTCGCGAAAAATGCCTGCCCCTATGCGTATTATTAACAAGAGTGACCTCAACTTTCGAAAAGACACCCATTCCATAGACTAATGCCTCTCTCAATTCCACATAAACACTTTTCTAGTCTCTTTCAGTCCCTTGCCTTTATGTGGTACGTTACAACGTTGTAGATCAACCAAGCAAAATTTGCGACTTCTTCAGTTTCTTGTCCTATCTCGGCTAGTTCAGAAAAAACACAAGTCTCTATTTTGTTGTTTTGAGTTAAGCACGAATTCAACTTCTATTCAATTGGACGCACAGTTTGAAAACATAAGAAACATTAGTTACCCCTTTATTTGGAGTTTTAAATGGTAATGATCAGATAGAACATAATAGCTAGAGACCGGAAAAATTTGCGGATTCATTTCGCGGTAGGCTACATTCCAAACTCGTTCACCTTCATTCTGATTCAGTGATTGGACCACCGTTTAATTGAAGGACTCTAAGCCAGTGAAAAACCTTCAAACAAAAGAAGTATCAAATCACAAGCATCTCACGTAACACGTGTCACGAGTCATTATCCAATGAGCAGGCACAATTTGTCCTAGTACATAGAGGATCGTAGAGATTATCCTAGAGGTCACTGAACCCGCGAATTTTTCCAGTCTCTAATAATAGTTTATATTTATTTAAAAAAGAAGACTTAGAATTGTTATTTTTTTTTCAACACAAACACAGTTAAAAAATTCAATTATGATGGAAAATACATTTAAAAAATTACAAAACTGTTCATGGAACAATTATGAATGAATTTATGTTTTATTGTGCGTCCTAAAAAAAAGTATGGTTCAGTGATTTATGTTGTTTCTGAAATACGTTGTTCGACTGCTAGTACGTAACGCGACTGTAGCGCGCACCACGGGGAGCGTTCACACTGTCTGACGTCCTGCGTGTACGTACCGCGTGCTCCATTGAGATAATTAGGCGTGTTAATTAGGGGAACTGACCTGTGGCCAAACAACCCTCAGCGAGCCTGTTCCACCACTTTTCTCCCTCCCCCCACCCACACCCCCCGCCCGCGCCGTCGAAACCGCTAATCCAGTGTGCCAACCGCTTCTGAATCAACAGTTCATCTGTCTGCCGCCGCTATGAGTTGGTTCGAGACCCGTCTGACGCCAGGTTGAAATACGCTGTCTACCAACTCTTGCTTTCCCATTGGCTGATTTCTTCGTCAGGGGTGTACGTGTGTCAGTGAGGCGGGATGATAAGCGCGACGCTCGCTGGTGCTTCTAGCGCGGTGTCTCCTCTGAGCTGGCGCGCAGTCTTCTCGTCGTGCACAGGACAACTGTGAAATTTGAGCGGTGACCGTAACATTACATGGCGGAGAAATGAAGATAAAGGTGTAATGCAAGTCCCTTAAGTGCTTTCAAGAATCTGTACTGGTTGTTTGACGCCTAAAAATTACTCTGAAAACACGCATTTTAGCCATTTTAACTCTTCTAAAAAGACAGTTTAATAACTTAATCCGAAATCAAAAGTACTTTTCGGCCCTCAGCGAACTCTTAAATGCTTTTCGTAAGCAGACCCTACTCTGATATCTCGAGTAGTTTTGAAATCGCGTTGTTTTTCCTGAAGCTCTGCGCACCGTGTGTGTGTCCGGGTAGGCGGGGGCCATTTCTGGTCTCGTTAGTTGGCACTGCCTGATTGCTTACTTCTTTGGGTGACGTTGGCGCACTGTCGTGTTCAATCATGAACACGGTGCAAGGTTTGCTTCCTAACTTTCGACCCGACGAATCCGCGAAATTTCCGTACCTCTACCCGTAACTAAATACGTGGAGTTACCATTAGTCTACGGAGAGGGTGTCTGTTCTAAATTTGAAACCACACTGTTCAGCAATTGGTCGCAAAAAAAAAAACAGGCCCGTAGCTGCATATGTGTTAATTCTAGATGTTTGTTTAGTAGCTTGAAAGTAATTTGCTAGAAATAATCGTAAAATCACTATCATAAATGATAAAAAAAATTCCGTGATGTAGTGAGTACCTACTGTTAAACAAAGATGTCAACAACACATCACTTAGGAGCTAGCATTAAACTAAATTATGTATAGTAGCTTCGCTTCTGGATTGTAGCCGCGTCCAAGGCGAATACATCACCGAAGTTTCGGTCGACGTTGGCTGATTAAGGAATGGAGGTTATTAAGTTAGGGATTTAATAATTGCAGTTAAAATGAGAACAACTCCAATTCCGTCTTTCTAATATATATATATATATATATATATATATATATATATACCTACCAGTAGGTAACTCTACCCTGATGATGACGACGACTGCAATGTTGACCGAAACGTCAGTGATATATTCGCCTTGGACGCGGCTACAACCCTGAAACCAAGCTACTTGAGACAGTGGCCGCTGAAGCCAGTGATCTTTATTAAATTATATATATTTACTAGCTGACCCGGCCAACGTTGTTTTGCCATATGAATTATTTCTAGGGAATTTCTAGTGTAGAAAAAAAAACTAACTTATTGTAGGTGTGTAAGGATGTGGTATATGAGGATGTGGTGAAAGAGGCATGGAGCGCTGTGAACGATGAGGGAATATAAAAATAACAAAACACCAAAAATTAATTTTTATAATTTATTTTAATTTATTATTAAAAATTATATATCATTAATTAATTACGATAGTAACAGTAACAATCAATATCAATCTCTTAATGCTATAGCGTGAACAATATTTTTTGTTAGCCCATCTTTAGCTAACACAAACTGGATGGTTTACCCACTCGGGAGCATGCCACGTATAATTGTCCGTGAGAAAAACATGGTGTGCTCAAATCTAAGCCACAAATAGACATCGTTTGGCCTTGGGACTTAATTATAGTCATTGCAAATGCCAATCTAATCGGAAATTGAATACGTTTAAATTGAATCGGCACATCTGTAGGTATAATAGGGATTCGTGGTATTAATATATTTTCACCTCGGAACTTGCCATTTAAAATGCTGGCTTCGATAACGTTTTTCATTAATTTTTTAATGACTAATCGTGTACCGTTGCACATCCGTGGTGGGTTCAATTACGAAGTAAAATAATCGGAGATCCAACCTTCAATTGTAAATTATGCGGTAGCATGCCTGGCAAATCCAGTTAGTTCAAAAACTATGTATAAGAATAATTTATACTTACAACACAGAAGCCGTTGTTGGCGGGAGCTCGTGACACGTGTTGAGTACTTTTGAGGTTATGTAAATCACTTAATTAACTAATGGTGCGAACTATACTCAAAATTAATAATTTTATTAATTATTAATAAAATAGGAATAAATAATTATATATAAATATTAATTATAGTCCAGCTAATTAATAATAAATTTACTTGAAAATATAGTTAATATGAGAGTTACACTGAGATAGTAAAATTATAATTGTAAACGTTACTACCACGCTTGATGCATAAACAATAATAATGGCCGAAAGCTGTGGAGGGAGTGAGAGAAGGCTTATGGTGTGAGAGAAACAGGAGACCGGCTTCGGTCTCATCCCTACTCCGTGCTGTTTACGGGGTGAGAAGTGACACGGGTAGACCCCTGGCGGGGAAGGTTGATCAAGTGTTAATTGATCAGCTATCGACCGGGGTTTAAAAATATAAAAATCTATTAAAAATTAGGGGTTGGTGATAGAAGGGTGAAAATTTAGGGCTGTGTGTATTTTTTAATGCCACATCATAAAAAATTTAAAAAATAAATAAATTTTGTCCAAAAAATTTAAAAAAATGTTAGGGGTGGACAACCATTATCACTTAGGGGTATGAAAAATAGATAGTAGCCGATTCTCAGACCTACTGAAGATGCATACAAAATTTCATAAAAATCGGTCAAGCCGTTTCGGAGGAGTATGGTAACTAACACTTTGACACAAGAATTTTATATATAAGATATATCGCTATCTCATTTTGATTGCAATTATTAACTCCCTAACTTCTATCCTCCATTCCTTAATCAGCAATACAGAAAGCGTACTTAAGTTTCTTTGGGTTTATTTTGTGTTGCACGAACCGAATTTGGCAATAAGTCATCCATTTTAAGAAAATGCATTTGGCTTGATCTAGCAGACATTTTTTTTTACTGAATTACGAAGTCATGTGTGTCCAAAACACGTATCAATATATACGCAGGCTCCACAGTTGATCTAAAATATATTTCATTAACCTAAAGTTCACGAAGTATCATAAATGTTACTGATTTGACTCAGTACACATGCTTTAGCAATAATGACATGTATGAAGGAAAAAAAAATTGACCTAGTAAATTTTAGAAGTTATCAGAGTGGAATAATTTTTTTTAAATTTTACTTTATTTCCTCTAAGATCGAATTCTTCGAACACTAAGGATTGTATGGTGCTTGAAGATAATATTTGACAGGCACACGTATTATATTAAATATCGCTGATGAATAAGTGTCGTTGAGGACACTACAAAATTATTTCGGTGACCACGCACGGTAATCACAATGATTCTTGCTGAGCAAACAAAAAAATATATTTTTTGTAACCGGCACAGTACATTGTATTAGTGTGAACTTCACAGATTTTGAGCATTTAATTTTTTGGTAAGGTTCCAAATTTGGGTTTGGTACAACGGCGTGTCGTGGAATCGAAAGTCGTCGTCGCCTTCGGGCGCCATGACTCCGACCCACCGCGCGGTCGGAAGAGAACCCTCAGGCTCGCTGTAAATCGCATCACGGAAGCAATAACTTACGACCTTGCCTGCCTCCCCCCCCCCCCCTTCCATCCCTTCCACTTGGACCGGCAACCAGCAAATAAACCATGCGCCCCTGGCGGCGAGGAGAAGAAACCCTCGCGGCAGACCGGGGCCAATTTCGTAACCTAGAGCTTCGCGAATCTTCCGTCAGTAAACTTGAGGCTCTGGGGGGTTTCGATCTCCCAACCACCCCCCCTTCCCCACTTTCCCCCACCCCGCTTCACCCCTCTATCCCTCCACTTCGGGCGTGTGATGAAACTTTATTATTTTCCTGTCTGCCCCGCGGGCTTCTATATGTCAGACAGCTCGGCTAGACACAAAATTGCAAGTATCGGCGTGTATCTGTAGACCTCGGATGCACAATGCATAGAGACCGGAAAAATTCGCGATTTCAAGGACCTGTAGGATGAACTCAATGATCCTCTACGCACTCGGGAAAATTACAGCTGCTCATTGGCTCACTGACTCGTGTAACCTGTTAACTGTGACGCTAGTGATTCGATACTTCTTTTGTTGAAGGTTTTTCATTGGCCGAGTGTCATTCAGATAAACTTCGGCCCAATCACTGATGCAGTAAAAAGGCAAACGTTTTTGGATTCTAGACTATCACGAAATGAATCCGTGAATTTTTCCGGTCTCTAACAAGACACCATGTTCACATAAGCCTTAAATTTTTCATGAGAGCAGTTTAAAGAATTTTCAATAGTGCCTTACTTATTCACTCAAACAGTATCCACCCAAAATATGAGAAATGTTTTGACATGTCACAGATCTTAGTGTTGTATGCCAGTAGAACGAACGTAACGTCAAACGGTGGCCAAGTTAATGGTCGAAAGTGCATTTTTCCCCCAAAAGTGGGCATAGTTAGGGGCAGGCATTTTTCGCGAATAAATCTGAACGCCTATTACACTGAAACAAGTTATAGGGCCTACTCACACCAGCGGTTTCTTCCTTGTGATTGGCGGACGTCTGCGAGGGAAGTCGTTGCCTTGTTTGACCTGAGCCACTCAGGACGCGTTTGCTTCCGCACTGACTCACTGTGATCGGTGTTGTAACAATCGATATTGACCTGACAGAAACTCACCCAATCACGAGACACAGACGATGCTAGAATGTTTTAACTTTCAGCTAGTCTCGGAATCTTTTCGCGAAATATGCATGCCCCTAGGCATAGTGTTTTATGCCTCCGAGGTAAATATATATTAAAATAACTTTCGAAGGTGTTTACGAGTTTAATTCTCCCCTTGCCTAGAAATTTAACATATCCTAAAAAAACAACAATGTTTGCAGTCGTATACAGGCGTTCGTAGAGAACGAAAGTGTGGGATATTATTCTTCTTGTATACACGAATTTACATATACTTTTTAAAATAAATTTACAATTCAAAATTTAACTTAGTTTGGACACGGCCCGTAATTTCCATGGAGCTTCTGAGCATGTTAGCGATTGTTTGCAAGAAAAAACAAATTTTACGTGATATATAAATCAGCGGGTACAAAGCATTAGAATTTCTGATTGGTTTAAAAAAATAAATAAATAATCAACGCGTGTGCTGCACCAAGCGTAAGGTTCGAGCACTACAGTTTACTTCACAATCAAGGGGCCCGCCTCGTCAGGGGTGAATGTGTGTCGGTGAGGCGGGATGATAAGCGCGACGCTCGCTGGTGCTTCTAGCGCGGTGTCTCCTCTGGACTGGCGCGCAGTCTTCTCGTCGTGCATTGAGCGGTGACCGTAACATCATATGGCGGAGAAATGAAGATAAATGTGTAATGCAAGTTCCTTAAGTGCTTTCAAGAATCTGTACTGGTTTTTTTACGCCTAAAAATTACTTTGAAAACACGCATTTTTTTAGCCATTTTAACTCTTCTAAAAAGACAGTTTAATAACTTAATCCGAAATCAAAAGTACTTTTCGGCCCTCAGCAAACTCTTGAATGCTCTTCGTATGCAGGTCTCACTCGGATATCTTGAGTAGTTTTTAAATCGAGTTGTATTTACCGAAGCTCTGCGCACCGTGTGTGTGTCCGGGCAGACGGCGCCCATAGACACTTAAGCCCCCTTCCCACTGATGCAAACACTCTCTGAAGTACACTTCGACAATTGATCATTTTTTACAGGTTTATTTCTGCCGTCGGTATATACAGAATGAGTCTGAATTCAACACTTAGCGTCTGGATTAAGTTTAATATAGCCGATCTCAGCTATCATACGCAAATTTGGTCACAGAAGCAAAATTATTTTATTGAAATGTTTGCGGGGGAACACCTTTATTTTACACATATAATTTTTTGTGGCACATTGCTACCTCCAATTATTTCAATGAAATAATTTTACTGCTGCGACGAATTTCGCAGTGGCTGTAAAGCTTCGTTCAATTAAACATAATACGGACGCTGAGTGTTACATCTAAAATACTTTACTATTTACAATAACAATTTTGTTCAAACTTCAAAGACGTATCACCAATCTTGGACAGCAAAATATACCATAAGTCGTGTATATATATATATATATATATATATATATATATATATATATATATATATATTCAAGTTATTATTTTTTCAGATTCAAGCTAAATAATTATTTTTCCCCGGAATTTTAATTTAAAAATTGCAATTTGTTCATAATTTTATACAAACTTTTGTTGAGAACGAAAATGACAGGTTATTATTTTAAATCGTGAATTTGCGTATATTTTAAAATAACTTTGTTTAGATACGGCACGTAATTTTAAAGCAATGCCCGAACATGTTTGTAACCGATCGCAAGGAAAAAGAAATTACATGGTACATAAATATTTGAGGCCAGAAAACAAAAAAAAAAAATTCTCGATTCATTTTTTTTTGAAAATGTGCAATTTGCTGCATCAATAAATGCACTTCACAATCAACTGACAGGCCCGTAAACACTTTACCGCCCTTCCAACGTGCGTAAAAACTCTGAGAAGCTCTCTTCGACAAATGGACATTTTTGTATGTACATGGATTATTTTTTTCAGCCCTCGGTGTATGTATATTTGCGTTCTCTCTTGGAACCGACCATCCGTTGGTTGTAATTAATACAGCGAGCGTTCTGTGAAGAGCCCGCGCTTGAAAAATGCCCCCCCCCCCCCCTCCCAATTCAACCACCGTTATTTTCCACGGAACGACGCTCTCGTCCGCTGGCTAGAAGTTCGTTATTCTGCCGCGCGCAGCGCTGTTTCACGTGTTGTTGGCTTTGTGTCGGGATGCGCGTCCTTCTTTTTTTTCCCCTCTCTGCACTAGTGTTTGTTACGTAAAGCCTAAAGTTCACAGGGTTGAGACCCCGCGCCCGGCCAGTTCCGGAGTTCACCGAAATTTGCCGATCGCTCGTGAAAAATTGCAAGGATTAATAATATATTTTATGGTCACAGAGTATTTTAAATAACGATCACCTAACCAACCTTTCGTTTTAGTTTCAATAACCTATCCTACCGAGAAAAAAAAATATTTTTTTATGACACAGATCGAACCTAACCTAACTTTTTTACTTCGGTAAACTTCGGTTGTGGCTTTCATCCTTGTGAACTGCAGGCATAATGCGCATACAGTCAAAGGGCAGCATATTATTTACATTCTGTATTGCACAGACCCGAACAAGCCCGAATATCTACCTTCGGCCAACTTCGTCAGTTTTTTTTTGTTTAATACTTTACAAAATTGGGGATGGTTGGTTATGTTAGGTTAGTATAGCTACATTAAAAATACTGTCAAATCAAAAAATTATCCCGACGTTGGCCGAAGGTAGATATTCGGGCTTGTTCGGGTCTGTGCAATACCTAATGTACATCGTAGGCTTCCCACAGTCAAATGGAAGGAGCTGGCATGACGTCACAAACGTGAAGCCTGTGTCGTCTGCTAGCGGCCATCTTTGGTTTTGTTGAAGTTGCATGGTCTATATTGTGTACAAGGGAGTTTTGCCCATGTTGTGTACTAACAAATTTATGTTGCTAAGAGATTGATGAGATTTTATAAGATTGATGATTGATATAAGTCACACATAATGGTTGTCAGCTGTGCAGCATATGACTGAAAAACAAGTTTTAAAAAATGAGAGCTTAATCCAACTATTCAAAAGTAAGTACTTTTTGCAACATTTTTAAAAATTAAATTAATTAGTACATTTATTACTATGATTGTTTGTCTTTCAGGTATGTACATTATCTTTTAGATATCATGACATGACAAACCATTCATATTATTATAAAATGAGCTAACCTATCAAAAAAAAACATTTTCACAATCAGGCTTTGATAGTTATCCTGTGAAAAAAAATACCAATTAATTTCTTCATACGCTTTAAGCTAATGTGGTGCGACATTATTTTGGGTTGTTTAGTCAATAAGTTACCTTTTATTGGGCTACCGAAGTCTGAATATTCGTAGCAACACCTGTCAAAATCCTAACATCATATCTGAGACAAACTATCATGAGTCTCAAAGTTAAAAACTATTTTCACAGAAAGAAATCAGAAAGCGTTTTAAACAGACGCATAAGCATTTTCCCTCCTTAAATAATCTGAGACAGCCTTCTGGTAATGCTGTATGCCCATAATCATCTGTGATCGATCACAATGTTTTTTCCTAACCGGATATGGCGTCTAAGCCACGCCTTCTGGTTTCAAATGTTTGTACAGCCAATAGCTTGTCGGGCAGCTATGCTCCTTCTCTCCTCCCTGTATTTATTACTGGTTTACACTGGTTACCATAGAAAAACCTCATGAATGAACAGCAAAGACGAATACATAAAACCTGCAGATAACACAACAGTATCAGCTGCAAACGAAATTTGTATCGGTAGCAGTTTTAAACATTTTTTTTAGTAGATTATTGTACAGGTAAAATAGAATTTGCTTATAATAATTGCCAAATAGAACAAAGCGATGACTGCACAGACGAACACATTTAAAATAAAATATCAGACAGCACAATAAGGAATCCAATGATGAAAAATTATATTAATTTGCAACATTTAATTCAATATGAGTTTAAATTTAAAATTCAAATTTTGTCAAGGTGATTTAAAAACTTTAACTTCGTGCTCGTTGGAAACATACATAGAAGAAATGTTCTGTACTTTAACAAAAGGTTCCTTTGGGATCCAGTTGCCAAGAAAAAGCTTGTGATACTACAAGAAAGATATTGTAACTTTGAAAACACATGGGCATGTTGTTTATTTTTGCAACTATGAAATATGTTTTTTGAGATAATACTGAGTATTTATTTAAAAAAATAGGCGCATTAGTTTAAATTTTAACTGATGTTTCATTCAAGCATAGGTAATTGTTTTTGTAAACGGAAAAAAATTATTGAAAATTGGATCATTGGAATTTTTTTGATTACGCTTATTAATGTGCGAAATTTATAACGGAAAGATATTCAAAGAACGGTTCTGGATACGCCACTTAGAGGGTGGAAATGGACTAGAAATGTAACAGCTTATGTGACTTGGTTTTAGTTTCACCAACATAAGCGGCTCTATTCAGTGATAATAAAATCAACCTTAACTCCAGTCCCTGATCAGATGAGCAACCCTCCAAAGCGTTTGCTTCCGCACGGAACTGCCGCGATTCGTCTGGTAACAGTGTCAAGGCTTCTGTGATTTCCAATATGTAATGAAGTTAATCCAAACATTGCAGTCTCTCATGTGAGATGCATTCCTCCAGGGAATCGTAAATAGATTTTCCTACGGTATTCATCTGCGCTGTTTACAGCGTGTACGCTTGTGCGTAAGTAAACAACTTATTTATTTACAAATTTATCAAGCGCCGGCCAACAGACGTAGTACAAAATAGCTGACACTGTACAAATAAAAAAAACAAATAAAAAGACAAACAACATAAACCTAGAAAAAAAAGGATAAAAAAGGGAAAAACAAAGAAACAGAAAAGAAAAAAATGCGTAGTCGCGGATTTCCAAGCAATCATACACAACAGTTTGAAAATACTGCTACTAAAAAAAAAAAACACAAAGGAAATCCACTATTAAATTCACATTCAAGATACATGTACCCATATAATACTATCTACGGAAATGAAATGATTTACATTACTACAAGTAAATTACAATATTTTTTTTTACGTGCTACTGTATTATTAAGTCATTAACACTAATTGTATGAGGATTCATAAAAAGGATGAAACTATTTACTGCAGTAACATGAAATAGTTGGCTCTGCTCGATCATAGTATATAATTTAACGGAATACCTTAATAAATAATAGTGGCATTCTGCTGCAAATAGTTTCTCCCGTGAGCGTTGATTTGTATTTTTTTTTATCAGAATAACTTTTAAAATTGTAAAAATACTATCAACAGACACTATTGACATATATAATGTTTTGTAAACTAATTTGTACATTTGCATGAAAACAATCGTATCACTACAAAAAAAAAGTTTTCGCAGTAATACTGGGAGCGGATTATTACCCTGGCGTTTATTCTTTGTGCTGTCTCAGTACCGGCAACTGTTAGAAATATTTCGATGTCAGCACTTATATCACTTAGGACCAATAACAATAACAGACGCGTGCCCTAACGAACCATTCGTGTGTTTTGCCATGATTTTACTTTTTGAAGTGAAAACTTCTATAGGAAGGTTTGGATAGGGAAATTAGCAACATAGACAAATATAAAGCTTCCATAAAAAAAATACACTTGTATGCAATCCATTTTACAATTTAAAATAATTTATGGAGTATACTGCTGAAAGAGGGGAAGCATTCTGGGACAGCCAGACTCCCTTGTATAGCTACAATGCCTAACAACATCATCCTGCTTAATTTTTTTTCTTACTTAATAAATATAAGAAATTGCTTGACATGTCATGTCTATGGGTATGTATAAAAGAAATAATGTTATATTTGTAATTCAGATTATCTATAAAAAATTATTACTATTTGTTTTACTTCAAAGTTATGTGTATGTAAAACTGTGTACATGTAAAACTGTATGTATATATATATATATAACTGTAAATATGTAAATGACATAATCCATAGCCTTATGGTTTCTACCAAAAGAATGCTCAATGGAATACAAATAAATAAAAAATAAATAAATAGGGAGTAAATTCATGAAAGTCGTAATCGACATGGTCACGTAACGTGTATATATATATATATATATATATATATATATATATATATATATATATATATATATACACATACACATACTCAGTGGTGCGCGCGCAGCCAGTACGCGTCTTCTGTCCCTGTACATCAGTGCTGTGCATTGTGCATATTTGAATCGAATGTGTGTATACAGTGTTAAAATTGTGTTTTTGTTCCATTTTTATTTTAAATCTTAAGTATAAGATAACTGTGCAGTAAAAAGTGATTATAAAATATATTAATATTCTCATATGGATATATAGTTTGAATAACGAAGAAAACGGAGTATTTGTAGCAATATAAACTAAAAATTAAGAACATCATTATTTATTTATTTGTAATACCTACAATTACTATGCAATGCGTATTTTATAGTAATTTAGGAGTTATTTTACTAACGTGATAAAACAAATTTGTTTGTGTGATAATATTTTTTCGTAAAAATTGCGAAAAAGTTTTTACTTTGTCGGCAGTCCTCGTGACTGCTTTGAAATTGTTTCTTTGAAGTGAAACTTCTAATGCGACTTCCAACAAGGTTGCGTTAAACGTGTAACGCTACCATGGAGGGGGTATGAAAGCACTGTTGCGTTAAACTTTCAACTCTCCTGGGGAGGGGGAATAGAAAGAGACAGAGCGAGAGTGAATGCGTGGCACTCGAACGCATGCGCGTAGTATACCTGTTACAGGCCAGCGTGTCTTACGTTAGTCATCACGATCCCATTGTAAATGTTATATAGATTTGGATATTTCTCCACTCGAAAAATGATGATTAAAACATGCGATCAATTGTGAATTGTGAGCAATGTTAATAAAGTTTGTCTTGAAGAAACAATATGATTTCACTAAAAAAATCAATTTCTACCCCTTCCTATTTTCATTTCCACGTTACGAAGTTTCGCTTCTTCCGCGCGGAGGGACTCCAAGCACTTTTTTTTTTTTTTAAAATTGTGAGAGCGCGGGTTTTCTTGTGTCCGTTTCTCCCGCCCGGGAGACGAGGTTGAGGAATAGTGTCGTGGGCCGAACCACTCAGTTTCGCCCCGGAGTGCCCATCGGCGGCCGAGACGTACCCCCTGAGTGGCTGGCGCGGACGTGATTAGGATCGTTTCAGCAGATCCCACCCCCTCCTCCTCTACCCACTGGTCACTTACCGTCTCTCACTTCGTCTTCGGACGAGCGAAGAGGGGATTTATTTCCTCCCCCCCCCCACCTCGGTGGGTCCCAGGGCAGTATTTTCGTCGCTCGAGAGCTTCATGCTCTGACCGCCAGAGTCGCTCTAGTCGCACAGAAAAACAAAAAATTTCTCTACTTTTGAAAACCAGTTGCCAAGAAATAGTTCGTAATACTACATTATTGTATAACTTGGCTACGTTTGCACATATTGTATACTTTTTTTTGTCTCTCTTTCGAAATGATACTGAGTATTTCTTACGGAAAATTTGGCGCATAAAGTTTCATTCAAGCATAATTTTTTTTTCTATGCCATGCAAAAAATAAAAGAAAATCGCGTATCCAATATTTGGATTTCATTTAATTTGTTTTTATTGTGCTTATTGATGCGCAGTGTTAATTTTGGAGAGATATTCAAGGAAGGGTTTTTTTTTTTTAATTGGAGGTACTGGGGACAACACAAAGCATAAATTACCCGTGTAAGGATCCGAATCCAGTATTACCGCGAACACAATTTTTTTGTGTGATTCAGTTGTTTTCTTGTAAATGTACAAATTTACTCATATCTGTAAATTTACGTGAATATTTCGTTGCATTTACATAAAAAATATATATACAATGCAGGGTCTGCGGCTACAGGGTTCCGCAGGTCACGAGAGACATAAGTGTACGCAGAATTATTTTTCTTTTGGGGGGGGGGATACCGCCCTTTTTTTCAAGTTATTCATTTGTTGGTAGGAATGATAGTTTTTTTTTTTTTTTTTTGCATTTTGGTTTGGGGGGATGAGGTATAAACCCCTCTCCCTCCTTATCATCTTATCATCTCCATCAGCGTTCACCCCTGATGAAAATCATGACAGTCACAAAAAAAAGGTAAAGAAAAATGAAGGACTTGTTAGGGACGTTTCGAATTTTCCCCTGAAAAAAAAAAACAGTAAAGGTTCACTGTTAAAAAATCTTCACCTTCAATTTACGAAGAGCGCTGGTTACAAATTATCCAGGCATCTTCGTAAATTTGCGGCTATCTTCGTACATTTACGGACACTGAGATATCTTACTTAGAACATCAATACAAAAAAAAATTGGTTGTCTGTAAAGTCGGTTTACGGACGATAGTCTAACGTGACAACGTCATAACAAAACATTGATGAAATGATTGCACACGTTTATGAATAAAATTGAATCATTTTTATTTTAATAATAAAAGAATAAATACTTTAAATTATACTAGTAATCAGATTTTTAAAATGCAAGAAAAATTTAACTTTATTTCCGAAATTGTTTTTGTAATAAGCAATGAAAACCACATTAAGTTTTCACTTCACTTAATAAACAGTCAACGAAACAGTTCACGTGTAGATGACATGTAATTAATTTTAAAAACAGGTGTTTAGCTATAAAGTTTAAATATAATTATGAACAAGTTTTCATATAAATAAACTGTAATCAAATATCTATCATCAATCATATGAATCACCATAATTTTTTAGTCAATTTTAACATAACCTATTATTACTGCACTCGCCGACAGCGTAACGGAACACAGCGTAACGGAAAAATGAGCGTGACGGGACACAGCGTAACGGAGCAATGAGCGTAACGGGACACTTTTTCGTGCGTGCAGTCGGCGTTCATCGATTTATTAGACGTCACGTCAAATTTTTTTTTTTTTTTGGATATTAAGAAACCTTTCAAAAACTGAAGAACACTCTTATTATGTCCACGTGTTAGTTTATCCTTGTTTAGAAGTAAACACAATACTCTAAAATCAAAATACGGTGCAGTTTCTAAGAAGATACTGTTATTTGAAATTACGAAGAACTCTTAGTTTATTTGAGGTTAATACTGCGTTGAAAAGTCCGTAAATATACTGCAGTGTCTAACAAGAACCTTTAATTTCTACAGAAGCATTTTAGCAAACCTACAATGTTTTTACGCCTTGCTCTAGGTTTTAGCCGATATTAAATGATAAAAATCGTTCAAGACAGTCCACTTATAACATGTAGACATTATCTCTGGAACGTTTATTACCGATCTAACATAAAAACAGGCTAGTTACTATAATAAGTACATATACTTCCTATAATGTTCAATTTTAAAAAAAATATTCCAATCAAAATCGGATAATAGTTACGGATTTTCAAGACGGCGGCTGTAACGACAATTGCAACGTTAGAGAGTGGGGAGCTAAACATAATGGGATTCTAGCCTATCGCGAAATGAATCCGCCAATTTTTTTTCAGGTCTCCAGTTATGTAGCCTAACAGGATATCTTAAAAACTATTTAAGAAGACAAGGGCCTCTGAAGGATATGACAGCATCGATAGTTGCAACAGAGTGGTCCGGGAACAGAGGATCCCAGCGCAACCGACCATCAAAATGCATAGAGGGAACTAAACATAGAAGTTTCGTCGGTTTTGCTAGGGCAAGCACACAGCTGCAGCGTACAAAGTGCCAGACGCAATGCATAAATTATCCCGCCCCGCCCTCCGCCATCACCGGCGGTAATGGCTCGCGAATTAACAGCGCTGCTCTGCGCAGCTCGTCCTCTGCTGTAGCGAAAAACAAACACATTTGAAATTCCACCAGCGCTGTACCTCCCCCCATGGCTCGTATGTCTCTGATTACCACCGGACAACCCTTCTTTGTGCGGACTGCAAACAGAGCGAGCGAGCGCGGCTAACGAGAGAGGAGCACGTGTTTCCTGCGCCGTCCGCAGCGCCGCGCCACCTGCCTGGCGGCCATCTTTGTTTGCATTCCTACCCAACCCGGACCGCCCCTAAACACCACTATGCTGGGTATAGTTTTCAGTTAAGTCATGGGGTGATTGGGGGGGGGGTGGAGGAGGTCAATCCATTGTTATAGTCGTCGACAATCCTCTAGAATACGGGCCATACTTGTCCCAGTTCCCCATGGTTGCATGGTAGATATTTTTTCCACCGAACCATCCTCTTGTCCTGAATGTGTCCCGATTGCTTTGATACGTGTCGTACGACATAACCGAACCCAGTTTTTTTTTTTTTTTTTTTCCTGTTTCCATGCAGGTTTATTTAGTCTGGAGTTAGAACTGGCCAATCCCCAAACAAAGTACACAGTTTCATGCGACTCTTTCGTCATTGTTGATACCCGGCATGAATAGGCTTGCAGACTTAGACCTGAGTCACACGTAAAGCTCGATCTTACACACAATTTTGGTTATTTCTTTTTATGTGTTTGTGTTAAGTGGGTTTTGGCCCCGCCATCTTGTTTTTTTTTTTCCATTATTTTTACTGCATTCAAATTTTGAACTATTTATCCCCTTTTTTTTTTGGGCATTTCAAGGCATAAGTCACACCTCCCAGACCGTCTGCACCTTGTTGCAAACACGTATTTATTAACAGGCTCTAGTCTGTAAGCGCCGCGCGAACAAAATAACTTACTATCTCACGTGGACTGCTACATCCAGGGGCACAACAACAGGGGGGCAAAAGGTATTTTGCCCCCCTCTGAAACCTTGAAATGGGGTCAAACAGGGGCAAAGAAAGTGCTGTGTAATCAATTTTTATATAATAAAACTGCTTAAATAGCACCATTTTCCACCTTGAAATACAAATTTTCCCGGGGGCGGACCCCCGGACCTCCCGCTTCAATAGGGGGGGGATCGATGATTCTTTATAAAAAGGTATACTGCCCCCCCCCCCCCCTTGGAAATTTAGTTGTTGCGCCCCTGGCTACATCTGTCGTGGTAATCACACCATTTCACAAAGTGTTGACTTCAACAAGCAGCCGAAGCTTAGTCCTATGCCGTGCCAAACCAAAACATACAGCACGAAAGCTACATTTCAAATTGTATCAAAATATCTTCAATTGCAAGAAGGAAAGGCCTAATTCCACTTAAGGGATTTCCCTGTAAATTTATTAAAGTTTTCGGAATAAATTAACAGGAAAAGTCTTCAAATAATAGTAATGACAAGAAAAGGAAATGAGCCTTAGGACCTTCCGTTACTAGGACCACTCCTCAACTTTTAAATAGAGACAGGAAAAATTAGCGATTTCAATTACCTACAGGGTAGACTTCATGACCCTCCATGCACGCGGGAAGATTACACCAGCTCATTGGCTGCTGACTCGTGTCACCTGTTAACTGGGATGCTCGTTATTCGATACTTTATTTGCTGAAAGTTTTTTTTTACTAGCCCAGAGTTCTTTAGATAAAATTGTGGCCCAAACGCTGAAGCAGCAAAAAGCTTAACGTATTGGGATTCTAGCCTATCGCGAAATGAATCGGCGAATTTTTTCAGGTATCTACTCATGACACTTTAGTTTTAAATTAGGTTAGGGGAAAAAATTGGCCAGCGTACAGTTTTTCCCAACTCCCCCTTATTCTCAGTTAGTTTTACTGTGCCCTTAAAATTTCCTTTTTTTTTTCCTTTCTTTTTTCTTCCGAAATGTGCCAATGGCCACAATTGAACTATGGCACGCCGCTAACAACCGCGCTATGCACGGAACTTCGTTTCACAAAACAAAACGAACTGAAGCGTACAGGGCACATACACACTCCAACTGCTGCTGTTACCTACTAACATGCATGCCGGAGGGCTCACATAACTGTGAAAGTTGCTCACACTGGCAAGATGGAACGTGGAGGCTCAAAAAGAATAAAGAAAAAAATAGTTTAGGTTATTTTAGACTCTATAATGCGATTTATTTTGTAAATGAAACAGACATTACAAATAATTGTACATTTACGTGGAAACAACAGAATCACTACAAAAAAATGTTCGCAGCAATACTGGGTTCAGATTCTTACCCGGGCATTTATGCTTTGTGTTGTTCCCGTACCTACAATAGTTAAGTTACTTGTTCTCGGAATAGCTTTCCAACATTAACTGCATGGCATAATAAAACAAATTAAAGTCAAATTAATGAATTCTCGATTATCTTGGTTTGAAAAAAAAACTATGCTTGAATGAAACACAATTTAAAATATAAATACTCAGTATTATATGTTAACAAAAAGAAAAAAAAAGTATTTCGTGGATAAAAAAATAGCCATAGCTATGTATGTGTTGTACAAAGTTTCACTATCTTTTTTGTATTATTATAAACTATTTCGTGGCAACTGGTTTACAAGAGAGTCATTTTTAGAGGTACAGATAGATTTCTTTTTTCTGTGTATAGAAAGCATCCACCTATTTACAATTTAGTAAACACAAAACTAGAAAATAAAATTCTTGCACTGACAACATTTTCCGTGATGTTATTCGGAACAAGTTGCCGTTCAGAATGGTTGAGAAGTTTCCCGATGACGCACACTTCCGTAGCAATTTTTACGAGAGAAACGCACTAGGTGGTAGGCCTACCCTTCTTAAGTTACAAATTTGAATGGCAATTAAATTTCTTTTATCATAACATATTTTTTTTTTATGTTTGAAATGTCTGAATAAATTCTTTTATGAATGTTTGTCACAATTCAAACCAAAAATTAATTTCTTTTTTGTAATAATTTTTCGTCTTTTAGAAACGGAGGTGACGTGTTATAATTTCATAAATGGCATTATAATAATAGTTATGATGCGAAATTGAAAATTTTGCAAACAATTATGTACATATTTTTTTGACGTGACAACGTTTAATAAACCGATGAACGCCGGCTGCACGCTCGAAAAAGTGTCCCGTTACGCACATTGTCCTGTTACGCTGTGTCCCGTTACGCACATTGTCCTGTTACGCTGTGTCCCGTTACGCACATTGTCCTGTTACGCTGTGTCCCGTTACGCTCATTGTACGCAGGCGCCGCGTCTATCTCTCTTCCACTCAATTGGAACAACCATCGATTTGACTTTTTCGAGGCACATTAAACTTGAAACACTCCCATTCGTTTCCTTCTTTTCCTATCATCGTCCTATCCTTAACAGAATAACACAGATTAGAAGAAGTTAAATAGCAAACATGTATAAAAGTTATAGTTAAAATAACCTCTTCGTTAAAGTAATAAACATATTTGAATTAATGAGTGCAAACAAAAGTAAATTTATCAATTGAATTGTAGATTTCATTTCACTCCTTCTTTGTATCCATACAAAATAGTGATAATTCAATAAAAATGATTCAATTTTATTCATAAAAGTATGCAATAATTTCATCAATGTTTTGTTATGACGTTGTCACGTTAAACTATCGTTCGTAAACCGACTTTACAGACAACCCATTTTTTGTACTACGGCAGTGCCGAAAACAATTGAATAAGCCAAACTCGTTCTGTGTGACCAGAGAGACAGAAATTGTTGACCTGAATTCCACAGCATTCGAAACGCAGGATAATATTTTTTTTTTAGTATATTCCAGGAAGATGATTGGTTGCTAACCAGCTCGTGAAATTGCGGGGAACTGCTGTTGTGAGGCGTGAAGCTCATTCTGCCGCGAAACAGCACTCGCCGCGGCTGGAAATGGATTTCCCGCGTTTTAACAAAGCGGGTGATGGAAAAAAAATGTATACGTGGCTATGTGTGAACCGCTAGTAAGAGTAAAGAGCATGTTTCGAACCTATAGAAAACTCACAACAGCAGCAGTTTCGGAATTCTTGTACACGCAATCGTCCGGTGTGAATTTACAACAAGAAACATAAAAAAAGGTGCAATTTCGCCTACTCTTATTCAAGGAAAAATTGGGTGTGTAGCTGTGTCGTGGACACGGCCGTGTGTTGTACGTAACAGGTAATATTTTCTATGCCAAATATTAAATACGCTATTTTTTTTTATTTTAACACCATTTATATTCGCTGTAATTATTTTACACTAAAGTTTTTTACATGCAATCGATAGATTTTGACGATAGCTGACGACTGAAACCTAAGCGAACGTCGTAGCTTCTCTGAGTCAAAAGTTATACTAAATGTAAATCTCGAAACGCAGCAAAATTACCTTAAAATGGCGGCGCTTCCCCCTCCACCGTGCGCGATGCGTCACAGTCCTCACGTTAGCGTAAATAATTCTTTGATGCGTTAGCTATCCAGTGGTGTGATTAAATTTTGGATGGAGATGATAGATATGTAGCTGCAACACCAAACTGTATCCCCCAATTTTGTTATCATTCCCTTTTTTGAATTGCCTCCCACAATTGAAGAAATTGTAAAGACGTATTCACGTCAAAAATGTATACGTGGGTATGTGTGAACCGCTAGTAAGAGTGGAGAGCATGTTTCGAACCTGTAGAAAATTCACAATAGCAGAAATTTCGGATTTCTTGAACACGAAATCGTCCGGTATGATTTTACAAGAATAAAGAGGGTGCGATTTCGCCCACTCTTATTCAAGGAAAAATAGAGGAGCATACTTGTTTGCGTATCACATTACTAGAGACCAGAAAAATTCGCGATTTCAATGACTTGTAGGATATATATATACTCCATGATACTCTACGCACGCGGGAAAATTACTCGTGTCGCCTGTTAACTAGTAATTAGATACCTACTTCTTTTGTTGAAAGTTTTTCATTGGCCGAGTGTCATTCAGAAAAACTGTGGCCCAATCGCTGATGCAGTAAAAAGGAAAACGTTTTTTACTGATAACGTCTTATAAAAAAATCGATGACGCCGGCTGCTCGCACGAAATCGTGATTCGTGATTGGGCGTGAGTTTCTTTCAGCTGCATGCCAACTGTCAGAAAACCAGTCACAGTAATTCAGTGCGGAAGAAAACGCTTCCTGAGTGGCTCGGTCAAACATGGCAACGACTTCTCTCGCAGACGGCTGCCAATCACAAGGAAGAAACTGCTTGGGCTGGTATACCTTGTTGCAGTCTAATGTTTTTTTTCTCTCGTGAAAAGGCCTGCCCCTACCCACCATTACTCTGTTAAAAGAATGTGACTTTGTTTGCACCGAGAATACTTTCACTGTTATAAAGCTGTAATAATCCAGATCGGCACAGGCTTTGTTTGATTTTAAATATATATATATATATATATATATATATATATATATATATATATATGTGTGTGTGTGTGTGTGTTTCTGTGTGATATATCAGTATTTGCAACTAAAACCTGGAAAAAAAACACCGGATTAATTACTTTCATGCCAGAACATGGTGTACATGTGCGTTCGAAACATGCTGTCATATATATCTTTATATTCATCGCGAGTTAACGTAATTTTCGGGTCTTAATCAAATCTTCATGTAACCATCGTTGCCATCAAATCGACAGTTTATTGGTCAAATAAATTTGAATTTGGAGGCTGGGTACGAAAAACAAAAAACCTGTAACTTGACATTTTTATGGAGATAAAAAAATATTGTTCTGTAAAAAAATCTTGTCAGCTCGTGTGTGGCCGATTACCACAGCTGTATACTAGATAAACTGAGACTGATAGGGAGTGACTCTTGCTATAGCGTGTCCCGTGCTTATACTGCAGCCATTAGTACTCTTAGACACAACTTTATGATATAGTGAAAATTTATTAAAATATAACTTGAACACCGTATTTTCTAGAGAAAAAATCGAAAGAGAATTTTGAAATGTATCTTTTTAAAGTTTTTCTCATCAAAAGCATCATCTGATAATATATTTTTTTTTACTTCAGAAAGAGATGTAACTGAAAGTCAATATCTTAATTTCAACCGTTTTTTGTCAATAAACATTTTTTTATGTCAGAAATACCATAAATTTTGGCTCCGTTTGAACATAGCGTGTAATTTGATGGGTTGTCTTGTTATTAAGTGACCTATTGGGACAACTAGTTTCTCCTGTAAATTTGGATATATTAGGGGAATTCCCCCCTTAAAGTCCTAAGAAATCCCCCCAAAAAATCTAACAACAAAAGGAAATAATTTGAAAGCAAACGCAGGCACTGCGGTTGAAAAAACAATTCCCCCCCCCCCCCCCCCCCAATTCAACCAGTGAAGTGTAATTCTACGTACGCACCTTATTTTTCGGGAATAAAATGATATTGTTAATATAAGGGACGCCACCGTAAATAATATTATATTAAGGGAGCCGTGCGTCTGAAAAGTTTAGGAATTTTTTGTATCCAATTACCTATAGGCTGCTAGGGGAAAATTTTTTGTATAAGTCACAAAATGGCCCAAATATGATTAAAAAACAGTCTGCTAACAGGATGAGTCTACTCACGTGGTCTTAGTAGCATAAGTTAGTAAACGTATCTTGAGACAGAACTTTGGGTTTTAAAAGAATAAGTCTTGATTTTCCAATCTCTTAAGAGAAAATTAGTAAAAGTCAAAAATTGTCTTATACTCTTTTTCCCTGGCAGCCTATAACTGATACATGAATACAGTCATTTGTAAAGATGTGCAAAATTCACGTTATTTTATAGTACCGTGCTATATTCCACTTACTTATACATAAACCAGTCAGTGCCTTTTTCTCATTGACTGCTGCCTTGTTTTTTTTTTTTTTTTACTTTCAGTTGACGCTGAATTTAAATGAGTCATACGAATTGTCTGATTAGTAGGAATTGTAAAATTATTCGATTCAGGATAGACTAGACAGAATCCTCTGTATTCTCGGCCAAATAACGCCAGTTCATTGGCTGCTGACGTTATTCGTCGCAACTGGTTTGCCTGTGATTTGATTTCTCTTTTGTTGGGGGTTTATGATTGGCCACATCACTTAGACTCAGATGAACACTGAGCCAATATAAAATCAGCTTATAGGTAATTGTAGGGCCACGCGAAAAGATTTCCAGACCAGATGTGTGTTAAAACTTTGTATCGTTGTCTGTTTTTAATTCAGGTACATGTCAGCACGATTTTATTTTCCTAAAAATATTTTCATCTTTTTGAAATGATTAAGTATTTTTGTATGCTGAACAAAATATCAGTCTAAATTCTTATACCCTTACATAACATTGGTTTGACAAAAAAATATCACTTTATAATAAAACAGTACAAAACCATTCAATTCTCTAAGAACAATTATTAATTTTTGATCCCAGCAACTTGAAGCTTTCATTTAGCAATCGACACACCAAATAACATGTGAAAACGGGAATTAAATTCGAATTTCCAGACCAGCGGTGTGTTAAAACTTTGTATCGTGGTTTGTATTTAATTCAGGTACATGTCAGCACACCAATCACACACATCCACTTATCAAAATGATTCATGCAATAGGGTCTTTTGATTCAATTCAATTTTTTGGACATGCGGCATTGCAGTTTTGCACTGTTTGTCATGTAAAATATGAAAATGAAAACATAAACCCACATAAAACAAGTCTAAATTAGCTGATGCCAAACAAATGGACCCAGCGTTTAAACTAAACACATATTATTGACATCACATCGTCGACAGCACTGACGAATACATTGAAAATATAAAAATCATGACAGCACAAGAAAACTTGTGGTAGGAATTTAGTTGTGAAAAAATTAACAACAACCAGACAGTTTCAACAAGAACAGTAAATGAAGACTGGCAACAAACCTGGACAACGCAGCAAATATACGAACACAACGATGAGAATACACAGGAATAGACTACACAAGGACAGCACCGACGAACACAGAATGTTTCCTATGACTTTTTTTTTTTTGTCTGCTTGAGCCCCCGAGACAGTACTCTATTGAGTGCTGCCAAGGGACTCTTTGCAATTTGTTATGGATAGAGACCTGCAAAATTCGCGGTTTCGATGGCCTTCAGGATAGACTGCACGCACCCCTGTACACTCGGGCAAATAACGCAAGTTCATTGGCTGCCGACATGTAAGTCGTCTCAGCTGGTTTGTCTGTGATTCGATCCTTCTTTGGTTGAGGGTTTATAACTGGTTGAGATTCGTCCAGATGAACAGTAAGCCAATAGCAAAATTATTTAAGAGGTATGTGTGTTTGAATTCTAGCCTATCACCGAATGAATCTGCGAATTTTGCAGGTCTCTAGTTATGGACCTTTACCTCCAGCCTATGGGGATTGCATGCTATTACTACTTTTATCTGTATGGCTGTTGCCTGCTTATTTGTGTTTTATCTAAGCCTAATTTTTTTTGTTTCCTATGACACAACAGTTGCGACGTTTCGGACGTATCGGACACTGGAAAACAGCACAGCCAACGGCAGGCGAGGGCTCCCCTGATTGGCCGCGCACCTAAGGTCTGATATTATTGGCTGGTGCGTTGCTGTGAGGGTTGTTGGTTTGCGTGTGAGTTTTATGTTAAATTGATTTCTTTTTTTTAGTTAAAGGTATCCGTATATTGTAATTGTTGACAATAAATGCTGAGTTTTATTTTAATTGGGTGTTGTTCATGTGTGAGTGGTGCAGCATTGTCCCAGACTATTCTATGGCTGTTGTCCCAGGCATATTCGGCAGGTCTATATTTTTGAGTTCCACCCTTCTTTATGTTGTTTTCGTGCTGTTTAATGCGTTGTTGAAAGTGCCCTGCCAGTTTCTCCAACATACATGTACTTGAAACCACATTCATAGGGGATCTGATAAACGCAGTTCTGACATTGCAACCAGTGTCCTGGATTGCCTGACCAAATAGGGCATACCTTATTGCAGTATGATGAGCGATCCAGTAGGGGCACATGCATATTTCGCGAAGAGATTCCAAGACTAGATGAAAGTTAAAACACTATTGCATCGTCTTGGTTTCAAGGTTGGGTGATTTTTTTTTTCAGGTACATTTCGATTGTTATACAAGACCAATCACAGTAATTCAGCAGGAAGCAAACGTGTCCTAAGTGGCTCGACCAAATAAGGCAATGAATTCTCTCGCGGACGGCCGCCAATCACAAGGAAGAAACAGCTGATGTGGATATACATTGTTGCAGTCTAATAGGCGTTCAGATTTTTTTTACGCGAAAAATGCCTGCCCCTAGCGATCAGATATTTCGCAAAAAAATACATTGCCCTTGGTATATGTATTTTAATTTAAGCCTTTCGTGAAACGAATCCGCGAATTTTTCCGGTATCTACCTATAGGGCGTCTAAAGCTACCCTTGCTCCAGAGATGAGGTCATCCAAGTGTATAACAGTTAATTTTCTTGCTCCTGGAGGAATTTTTTTTTTACCGTTGGCAATATGGCCGGCGTGATGCGGCGCACGTGGGGCTCGACGTCACGATGCGGACGTCCAAGCCGTAACTCCTCTCCTTTTTTTATGTCTTTCACGGCGTAGCGCGGCGCCATTTGTCAGGCCGCCTCCAGCAGTAAACAGACGGCAGGTACGGGGGCGCGAGAGTATCGACCACGCCCTGGCCTCCACAATCGATACTGCGAGCCCTCGACCGCGCGTCGCGCCCGCGTGAACCCGGCTCTTCATTAGCTAATGGAGGAGGCGGACTCGACCACCCGCACCCCTCTCTGCAAGAGTGGACCCGTCCGTGTCACTCCGAGGAGAGGACCCCAGCGCTCACTGACCCCGAGTCAGGCGAGACACCCGAGTCAATGCCGGGGCCAGAATAACCATTATATCATATTTTTTTTATCAGTAAGTTTTCTTTTTAATTGAGATTCGAAAGAACATTTTCACTAAAATCTCAGAAGAAGTACAACGTTTACACGCGGAAATTTAACCAATAATGTTGCTTGAGAAATGAAACTTGAAAATTTTACAATTTGGTTTTTTAATGCTTATTTTTCTCAAGTCAATTGTCTGATGTTTTCGTTGAAAGAAGTCATAAATACTATATATATATATATATATATATATATATATATATATATATATATATATATATATATTAAATGTTATTTAATATATATATATATATTAAATGTTATTTAATACATGAAACACGCATGTCTTTGTATGAAAGACGTGCTTGCAACTAACACGTGCGCAAACCGGCATTAAATACAGACCAATTGGCAACACAGTTCTTGCCACTTCTGTGTATGGGGCATTTTGGGCTAGATGTGGGAGGAAATCAAGGTTATTAGAGAGAGGTTGCCTCGATCGCTTGCGCATCGTTCTGCGCATCGCGTCACTTGCAGCCCCGGCTCGGCTTGCCAGCCCGTCCGCTCCTATCAGTTACTTAGATTACAAGCACATCTGCTCGTAATAACGTGTCAAACTACAGCGTAATGCAGGGAGAGTTATTGTTGTGAGGAGTTTAATTGAGTGTGTGTGTGTTATAAAATGTTGGTGTTGCTTATATCATAAGTGCACGGGTGCTTCGTTAATTATAACTAGCAGGCAAAACGTTAAGAACACGAATTTAAAGTGAATTTGTTTTGTTAGACTAAACGCTGTTAACAAGTTGTATTTAAACATAAAATTCCAGGTACGCGGTGTACAGTGGCTGTGTGTACAAATAGTTTGTAAAAACAAAATCTTTACCTGAAACAAATCATATAAAATATCATCGATTCCCATGTGATGATCATCTGTTGAAAGTGTGGGTTCAGAAATGCCGACGTGATGGTGAGTGGAATCCAAAAACAACTTACATATTATATGTTCAGATCACTTTACAGATGATGATTACGAGCGCGACTTGAAAGCTAAGTTGTTAAATGCATGCGCTAAAAGACGTCTTAAACCAAATGCTGTACCTTCATTAAAACTTGGAATTACAACACATGTAGAAACATTGGAAAGTCGTCAGTGGCGTAGCCAGGATTTGTGTATGGGGGGTGTTAAGAAGCATGGCGCCCCCCCCCCCCGTATTAAAGCGGGGGGTCCGGGGGTCCTCCCCCGGGAAAATTTGGATTTTAAGGTGTAAAATAGTGCCATTTTAGCAGTTTTCGGTACTTAAATTTAAATATTGTAATGATAAAAATTTTATTAATTTTAATGTGAAATTTGTTTGAGAGTGATGAATAAGAAATTAATCAAATATTTGGTGCTAAGGGGGGGGGGGTTGAACCCCTAAAACCCCCCCTTGGCTACGCCCCTGAAAGTCGTGTGCGCCGAGAAGACCGAGTTAAATGCAGGGGAAAAAAAAAATGTTATGTAAATTAATCGTAGATTCAAATGAAAATGTAAGTGAGGAATAAACCTGTTCTTGTAGTCAGTTAAAGCATTCAAAGTCTTGTTCTAACAATGACTCGGTTGAAATGCTTAGGAAGTAAATCCAAATTCTTAAAGAAAATTTGTTTCTTGCCGAAAGAAAGTCAATTTTAAATTTGTAAGTCATGAAAAAACTCAAAAAAGAAAACGTAAATCTTAAAAACAAACAAAAAAACGTTCTTCGTTAGAGTTCCACATGCGGAATATTCTTTCAAGTTTTTTTTTTTTTTTTTTTTTTTTCAAAAAATCAAATTGACATTACTTTCGTTGAAAAAAAAGAGTAAACTGGACCAATGAGGAAATAGCTCTCGCTTTTACTTTGCGTTATTTCAGTAAGCGATGTTATTTATTTTTAAAACAGAAACTTAACTTCCCATTACTTGGACTTTCAACTCTTCAACGATGGGCATATTCATTTGACATGAGAGAAGGTATCCTAGTAAACATGTTTGAATTTTTGAATGTAGCACGTTCTTCGTTGCTAGAGTTCGAACGCATTGTTGTTCTTTCATTTGACGAAGTAAAAGTGAAGAAAACGCTCCAGTATGATGCAAAACAGGATGAAACGATTACACGAAAAACTGCTCTATTCATGTTAGAAATTTATTTTTAAATCTAACCTCAGTTTATTTATATTGTAAACATTCCCAAAACGTTTTAATGAGCTATGGCTACTTTTATTAAACACTAAGAAATTGATATGCAATTATTTTAAACATTATAATCTTGCTGAGAAATAAATACAAATAAACCATTTTGTTTACTAGTTACATGTTAATTATATTAATTTTTAAAAATTCATGGATTCATCATTGATATTTTGAAAAGTTTTACTGACACTTAAAAATATGTTGAAATAATAATTCATCCTTGTTTTCAGTCACAGCATTTTGTCATTTGAAAAGCATCTCAAAACGATTATAATTAACAGTAATCAACAAAGCATAAATGAAATACTATAAGTATTGCGTATCAGACATGTGAAACGAACCGAGCTGATAAGAGAAAGCCGTCAGTCAGCAGGTGCAGTATTACGGCTGGGAACGGCAGGGCTGCAGATGACGTCAGAGCGGAGTGTCGGGCTGTCTACATTGTTCTTATGGGATCGAGACAACCTCTCTCTACTAACCTTGGGAGGAAATGCATTTATTGTTGGTCACTCTATAAGGATTGCAATAATCCTTCCGAATAAAGCTCTCTGTAACCTTATGTATAGAGACCTGCAAAATTCGCGGATTCATTTCGTGATATGCTACAATTCAAATAATTATACCTTAGCGCTGCTTCTGCCATTGGTTCACTGTTAATCTGGAGTAATGAGGGCCAATTAGAGACCCTCGCTCATAGAAGTGTCGAATCACAGGCCACCCAGTCGAGACGACTCTAAAGTCAGCAGCCAATGAACAGGTGGCATTTGCCCGAGTGTCTAGAGTGTAGTAGAGTCTATCCTGGAGGTCATTGAACCCGCGAATTTTGCAGGTCTATACTTATGTAGCTAAGTTGCTGTAGTTTTATCTGTCTTCACTAGTTTATTTTCCATTTAAATCCTTGAATGGAGGGGTCCTGACCCCATGCAACCCCCCCCCCCCCCCCGGTTACGCCACTGTCCCCGTCTATAAAGGAGTTAGGAATTGTCAGCAGATGACATACCTACTTGGTTGAGGTCACTCCTTGAAGTCGTCATCGCCATAACGTCACGCCCGAAACATGGTGTTTGACTACGTTTGATGAAGTTTAGTACAAAAATTTTCTGTACTGTACCAAACAATTACTCTGGAACCAAGTTGTCGAGAAATAGTTTGTAATTCTACAAAAAAAAAATCCGTTTTGTACAAATATAATTTTTTTTTTTTTTCGGAAATTGACGCATAAATATTTTTTTAACCATGAACAATATTCAACAATTTGGACCCATTTTGTTGTATCGTGCTTATTAATGAGAGCAATATTTACTGGAAAGCTATTCTTGGAACGGTTTACAAATAACGTTTAACTATTGGAGGTACTGGGACAACACAAAGCATTATGTGTCCGAGTGAGAATCCGAACCCAGTATTACTACGAAAACTATTTTTTTGTGATGTAGTTGTTTCTTGTAAACGTAAAAATTAAAGCACATCTGTAATTTTACGTGACTATCTCTGTTCCATTTAAAAATAAAATACAGTTAAAAGTATGAATTATAATCTCCGTCGTTAAGCACTGTCACTTCGATAATAAAAAAAAAGTTATTTGAAACTGTTTCAACAATGAAAACATTACACTTCAGCTAATGTGTTTGGGCGTCTAGCCAACATGGCGCATGCCATTGGCTGAAGGGGGAAAAAAAAGGCTTCAGCTGGGAAGCATAGAATCATGCAGACTTTGCCATTCTCCCAGCCGTTTACAATAGCAATGTCCCAAATTGTGTCCGACAGACACTGATCGCTGATTGGTCCACACGACCCTGGATGGCGTGGACATTGGCCCGAACCTTCCAGGTCCGAATTCATTGGTCAACTTGAAGTTTTCATCTCAATGTGTGTCCATTTGTAGCATATAAGAAGAAAAAAAGAACACACAAGATATTTTCAATTACCTGTTACCGTTTCAAACTTCTACTGGTAAGCAGGGGGGGAAAAAAAGACTAAATATTGTTGAACTCCAACAACTTTCACAAGTAAAATTAATATTCAAATCGTAGCTGCGTACTAATTTACAATACATGAAAACAATAAAGTGTTACAACCGAAAAAAAAAACACTATATTTGGCGCATTATTATTCACTGCCCTCCGGTGACTACTTTAAAAATCAGTAGATTCGTACATCGCACTCTTGTAGAAAGGAAAGTTTTCCGTGCGACAATGTGACGTAATTAGGAAACAGACCACCCGCAAGTTCAGACGGTTTTTTGACAGGGTCCGTAAGGTCGGTTCCAAAATGACGAAGAAACGTAAAAACGAAAACGGATCACGGAACCGCAAGATACTTGCTTTCCACTATCCGTATGCCGCTTCCACAATGCACAGAAAACCGTAACAAATTGCAACCGATGAGATTGAATTTGATGGATACAAAAAAAATTAATTTAATTGAAAAAAAAATTGAGATACAAAAACAAATCATGGACAGGATTTACATTTATAACAAAAAAATGACCACAGTGTAGATGCAAAACGCTAGATATTATTGTACTTAAAAAAAAATAACGCCATTAAAATGAAAACAAGCATGGCTGCCATCACGGCCAAATACTCGGCTTCCGAAGTTCGCATACGTGTTGGTGCAGTTACTTCAGTCCCACGTGATCCTTCTTCGCTGATGTATTCCTTCTCCACTTCCGTGTGTTTGTAGAACGAGCCTAATTTGTAGTCGTGCAGTTTAGCTATTTTTTTTGTAAAAAAAGTTAAAGATGTGTTAGTTCGTCAGGTCAGGTCTGTTACTTACCTAAATTAAATTCTCATACAATTTTTTTTCCGGTAGGGTAAATTATTTTGCATGTTTAGTTGATCGTCATTAAAATAAAATACAAGTTAAATTAGGTCTGTTACTTCGATAATACAAAAAATAATTGTTAGACTATTGAATTTCTTGCAAAAAAATCGTTATTTATTAATTTTTCTCCAGGAGTGGTACGTTTTCTGGCATGTGTGTGATCGTATCTAAAATTAAAAGTTGGTTACGTTATTCAAGCGACGATTTAAAATACTCTATTTAAAAAAAAAATTGATCTTTCAAAACATTTTTTTTCCTTAACCTAACCAAAACTAAGTATGTTTGTAGAAGAATATTTTTTTTTTTATTTTAACTGCGAATTTGCACGAGCTAGCGGTGAGCTTCGGGTATGTTCGGGACTGATTGGGGTTGAGTGAATCTTAGACCTCCCTAGGATTCCCCGCCCTTGTTAATGGGAGGGGACTTGTGACGTCAGTGCAGACAGCTGTGTTTCGCGAAGGTGGCCAAGACATGTCTATTTTGACCGCGTTGAAGGGTCTCGATGTAATGTGTACCTGACTTAAACTGTTTTATTTAAAGCTCTTGGTCAAAGTATTCTGAAATATTATTGTTTTGAAGTGAAACTTCTAATGCGACTTCCAACAAGGTTGCGTTAAACGTTTAACGCTCCTGGGGAGGGGGAATATAAAGATACAGAGCAAAAGTGAATGTGTGTTTCATAGACACATAAATAGTGAGTGTGTGTCATTTCTCTATGTCCACGAGGTCTCGCCGCGTCAATTTTCTCCTTGGGGTGAACCCGTTCGCTTAATTAAATAAACAGCTTTATCGTTGAATGATTTCATGATTTATTTTTGTTTGATTTGATACAATATGATTTCACTAAACATCAATTTCTACCCCTTCCTATTTTCATTTCCACATTACGAAGTTCACTTCCGCGCGGAGGGACTCCACGCACTATTTTTTTTTCTTACGAAATTTTTTTGAAATTCGTAGACCCATTAGAGCACTTGTATTGGAAAATTCCACAGCCACTTTCGCGCCACGAAATCTCCTTGTTTAATATTTACTTGTTTTATGTAGTGTTTAAATTGTATTAAATAAGATTTTTACTAAGTAATAAAACTTCTGCATATATTTTTGCGTAATTATATTCAAAAGTCTCATTATTGACGTTATGGTGACCTTCCAAAACAAAGCTAACGAGATGAATTATAAAATAGAGTTATAATATTGATTTTTTTTTAGTTTGAATGTCCACGCTACTGGTTGAAACATTACGTAACAGAATTTATATTTTGTCTCAGATAAAATTATTATTTTTTTCATCTAGGTTCAAAATTCTCAAATTTTGAAAAGGTAGGCACGCATTTTTTTTTTTTTTCCTTTTTTTGGTGTTGAGTCGTGAATGACTTGAATGTGGTTCGCCTGTTCAGTTGATGTCGGTTTGTCATTGGTAGAGACCTGCAAAATTCGCGGATTCATTCTGTGATAGACTAGAATTCAAACACATATACCTCTTAAATAATTTTGCTATTGGCTTACTGTTCATCTGGACGAATCTCAACCTGTTATAAACCCTCAACCAAAGAAGGATCGAATCTCAGACAAACCAGCTGAGACGACTTACAAGTCGGCAGCCAATGAACTTGCGTTATTTGCCCGAGTGTACAGGGGTATGTGCAGTCTATCCTGAAGGCCATCGAAACCGCGAATTTTGCAGGTCTCTAGTAATTGGTTTAGACACCTTGTGGGCGTTTCGAAACAACGTGAGGCCCATTCGATGACGTGTTAAGAAACTAACACAAGTGTTTCAAAGCTAAACTTGTCGCTAAATGATTCCGCGAAATATCAAGATCTGCTATGACAAGAGATAATGTTTCATTGTGAAAGCGTTTTTGCGCCAGAATATCATAGGCCTACGCAATAAATTTTGAACTGGAATATTAAAATAAAAGCTTCCTGCACTTCCTTACCACTTAGAAATCCTTACTACCACCTAGAATTTTTTCATACCTAAAAAATTGTCTGTCTGTAAAGTCGGTTTGCGAACGATAGTTTAACGTGACAACGTCATAACAAAACATTGATGAAATGATTGCATACTTTTATGAATAAAATTTAATCATTTTTATTGAATTATCATTATTTTGTATGGATACAAAGAAGCAGTGAAAGGAAATATACAATTTAATTGATAAATTTACTTTTATTTGCACTCATTAATTCAAATATGTTTATTACTTTAACGAAGAGGTTATTTTAACTATAACTTTTATACATGTTTGCTATTTAACTTCTTCCAATCTGTGTTATTCTGTTAAGGATAGGACGATGTTAGAAAAAGTAGGAAACGAATGGGAGTGTTTCAAGTTTAATGTGCCTCGAAAAAGTCAAATCGATGGTTGTTCCAATCGAGTGGAAGAGAGATAGATGCGGCGCAAGCGTACAATGAGCGTAACGGGACACAGCGTAACGGGTCAATGTGCGCAACGGGACACTTTTTTCGTGCGTGTAGCCGGCGTTCATCGATTTATTAGACGTTGTCACGTCAAAACGTCCATTGAGACACTCTTTTTTTTTCCTTTATCCTATCTGTGATTCCCGTCCGGCAGCCCGGTCAGGCGGGCGGATTGAAGCAGTTGTTGGTGCGGGCGCGTGTTGTTGACCCTCGGGGGGCCTGGCTGTTGTTTCGGCAGGTGGGCATCAACAACACGTGGTTCCTGCCGCAGGAGGGCTTCCCCGTGTTCTACCGCTACTTCCGCGACCTGATCACGTGGTACGAGGCCGACGCCGTGTGCCAGTTCCACCACGCCAACCTCGTCACAGGTCAGTGCTTGTCCTCCTCTTTCTCCTGCACGCTGGCCTGTTGGGTAGGCGACGTTGTTTTCCCTAACCTAACTAAAACCTTTGAATATATATACTGTATAGAAGTCGCCAGCCCAGGTTAAAATTTCTAATACGGTTTGAGGTAGTTGGTTAATTCACCGCCGCAATCGCCACCATCTCTAGGGCATCGACTTGTGGTGGTCCCTAGCGGACAAGTGCCGAACTCTTCAAACACCCCTTCCCCCTCCTGTTGAACGAACTTGAGCTGCAGTGAATGATGGATGAGGGGTGCGGGGTATGACAGCGGGCGACAGTGCTGCGCTCTAACGTGTAAATAACAAACGATACAGGGCGTTACGGCAGCGCACTGCAGCGGTGAAGTTCCCAAGCTGCTCTCGTACGCTCCTGAAAAACGTAGAGTAAATCCTATCCACTCGCGACTTCTATACAGTATATATATTCAAAGCTAAAACTAAAGCCCGCCGCACACGGTACAATATTCCTTACAATATTGTAAGCTAGGAGTCGTACTGGCTCTACTACTAGTTTCTTCACTCGAATTCAAACTGGATACTAGCAGCTGTACGAGCTGGGCTACTGGTTTTGCGTAATAGACTGCGTCCTATTTTCGTTGCTTGGTGTGTTCCAATCTTTTAAGTAGTGGCCAAATCAGAACTCACGAAAACAGCACGAGGGGTTGTTTACACTTTTAAGCGCGCATGTCTTGATAAACATGGACGGAAAGAAGTGGAATAGTGAGCAACTCCTCGTTTTAATAAATGCATACAAAGAAGAGCCTTGTTTGTATGCAGTAAAAAAATGTGAATTATCATAATAAAAATTTGTTGTGGAAAATATTCTCTTAACAAAACTAGTAAGGCAGCTAGAATCGTGTGCAGCAGAAACTTGTAACGCACCTAGTGTTTCAGCTTGTAGCCTACACAGTACAGAAACCAGTAAGCATTCTAGTAAGCAAACTAGTAGAAAATATTGTACCGTGTGCGGTGGGCTCAAGTGTATTTGGGAGGGGTCTGGGTTAGGGATAGTATAGAGACCGGAAAAATTCGCGGATTCATTTCGCGATATGCTAGAATCAAAATACGTTTGCCTTTCTACCGCATCGGTGATTGGGCCACAGTTGATCTGGATGACACTCGGCCCAATGATAAACTTTCAACAAAAGAAGTATCGAATCACTATAGCGTCCCAACTAACAGGTGACACACGAGTCAGTAGCCAATGAGCAGACGTTAATTTTCCCACGTGCATAGAGGATCATGGAGTATATCCCACAGGTAATTGAAATCGCAAATTTTTCCGGTCTCTAGGGGTAGATTCTAAGTGCGTCTCAGGCCGAAGCCTGTACGCTCTGATCATGCAGGGTTTAAGCCATGCGGGAGAGGAAGCATGCATCATGTGCTAGGAGGGGGATTGGCCAGCCATGGTAATGTTTTAGCCATCACTAACTCCCCTCACTGACTATACTAGACTAAAAACTAGATAAGCTGGGCCCAGGTGAAACCTGCATAGACACAGGGGAAAACCCTGGGCACTGACATGCGGGATGCAAAATTTTCATGCATTAAATAACAAGCAGGTTGGTCACGGGAAACAGAGGGATGGTTCCGGAAGAAGATTTTGACGGAGTAGAATTAGACTACTAGTCAAAGGGCTTGAGATTGGACATTGCTGTCCGCATTTCATTGGGTGACACTGGTTGTTTCGGGGGCGACTTTAGTCGTTTCCCGCCAGGCTGCCAGCCAGCCAGGGTAGACGACTGCGCGCCCCAGAGGGATACATGTACTCGCCCGGAGCCTTGCGAGCTTCGGCTTCCAGAACAGGCGAGGACAATCTTCCGAAGCCTCGTTCGGAAGAGCTCGGGTGTCACGTGGTCGGTGCTGGGTCGTTACCACAACGCCGAATGTCAAAATTGACCACAACGCCGACAGCCAGAAAACTGCTGTGTACCGCAACGCCGAAATAACAACTGAATGAATTTGTGTGTGTTTCTTAAATGTACCTTAACGCCGAAATACCACAATCAAACCTAACCTTACCCAACCTAACCTAACCTAACTTAACCTAGCCTAACCTGACCTAACCTAGTCTAACCTAACCTAACCTAGTCTAACCTAACCTAACCTTTGTGGCAGTCCTGCAATGACATTTTTCGGCGTTAGTGTATTTCGGCGTTGTGGTAATTCGGCGTTGTGGTACACATAAGTTTTCTAGCTGTCGGCGTTGTGGTCAATTGGGCATTTCGGCGTTATGGTATTTCGGCGTTGTGGTAATTCGGCGTTGCGGTACAGTCAGCGTTGTGGTCAGTTTTGACATTCGGCGTTATGGTATTTCGGCGTTGTGGAGCGTTCCCGTCGGCGCTTTCCGGCCACGCGGGCTGACGCGGAGCCTTGCAGTGACGCCTAGAGACTCAGAGAGGGGCAAACAACAAGGACAGGAGATGCCGTGTTCGGCGGGTAGTCTGCTTACAGGCGGCATACACGTACAAGTCCGGGAGTGAAGGAAGATGGTTGGTTACAGGCCACAAATAAAAAACACCTGTAATACTCTCTAACCCATACCCAAATCCTCTTCTCTTTCCCCTATAATCCCTGCTCACATTCTCCTCTCCTCCCTCTCTAACACCTACCCTCAACCTCCTACCCTACCCTCAAACACCTACCTTAATCCTGTCCTCTCCCTTTCTAACCCCTACCTTCATCCCCTGCCCACTAACACCCACTCTCATCCTCTTCTCTCCCCCTCTATCACTACTCACATTCTCCTCCCTCTGTAACGACTTGGCTCTCTCTCCTCTCCTGCCCACTAATCCCTCCCACATCCTCTCCTCTCCCTCTCTTACCCTTATCCACACTATCCTCCCTCCCCTACCCACACCCTCCTCCCCTTCTCTTTAACCCCTCAACCTCAATCTCAACTCTCCCCTCCCTCTCTAAGCACTACCCACATTACACTCTCCTACCTCGTTAACCACTACCCACATTCTCCTCTTGCACCTCTCTTCCTCCCCCTACCCACTAACCTTTATCAAGTTCTGCATCTTCTTTTACTCTGGATGTGACGATCCTGACTGTTCAGAACTGGAATCACAAAGTTCTTACAAAAATGTTGTTTATAAAATCAAAACACACAATGGAGAATAAACACTCAGCCAAGTTTCAGCAAAAAAAAAAAAATTGTTGGGCATATTAGTATAGGAATATAACATAAACCTCCGTTTTCGTCATGTTGATTTCAGGAAGGAAATGTTTATAGTACGCCTTTGCCAATATTGTTTATGGTATGTTTTAAAAAAAAAATAATTATTCGTACAGTAGCTCGGCTTGCTCTCTGTGCTGGAAGAGTCGGGACGGATGAGATGCGTATCTTGTAGTTCGCCGGCTCGCCGTCGGAGCGCGCTGGTTGCCATGGCGACGGGAGGAGATAATGGCCACCTGGTTGGCCGCGCCCGTGGGTGGGCGACTTCGGGTCCAGCCGCGTTCCGTTTCATCGCCGAAGCGCACCACGCGGCGTGGCACGCAGTGTACAGGTCAAAACAAACATCAAGTGTCATTCAAAACTGTATACAACACGGTTACTTGCTCTGAGTTAATGCTAGGGCATAGCCTCAATTTTTATTCCCAAACGACTGCTACCCTGAATATTGTTGCGACTGCAATTTCGACCGAAACGTCAGGTGATGTATTCGCCTTGGACGCCTTCGGACAATGGCCACGAAAAGCCTACGAATTTTATTGATGTGCAAGATTTTTACTTAACGCAGACAAATTATCAATAGTAAATGATGGAAAATTGTTATTGCGTGCAATCTTTTGAAACCAAAATGACGTGTTTCTGTTCCTATCTTTACACCACTAAACTTAAATTTTAGTGAGTCGACAATCAACGCAGGAAATGGAACGCGCGGTCTTATTGGGCGGTATTCCAGATTTTTGGGTAAGGCAGCGAATAAGCACTGCCTTTTTTTGGATTCAACCGTAACCCAACTCGCGGGCCGTGTTCCAGGACGTGTGCAAACCTAATCCCGGTAAGAAAATAAATCGGCAAGGGGTTTTAATAAAAGGTGCCCTGCGCGAGGCTAGAAACTGGTTCCAACTCATTTCAGCAGACGTTTCGCAACCATTGATACAATTTTTACTGTAAAAAATTCAAGGACAGCAGCACCATTGCACAAAAATGGAACCGCCTGACTAATTTTCTCAATTACCAACTCCATAAGTAGACACCAGAAAAATTCGCGATTTCAATGACCTGTAGGATATACTCCATGATCCTCTATGCACGCGGGAAAATTACATCTGCTCATTGCTACAAGACTCGTGACACCTGTTAACTGGGACGCTAGTGATTCGATACTTCTTTTGTTGAAAGTTTATCATTGGCCGAGTGTCATTCAGATAAACTGTGGCCCAATCACTGATGCAGTAAAAAGGCAAACGTATTTTGATTCTAGCCTATCGCGAAATGAATCCGCGAATTTTTCCGGTCTCTATATGTAAGTTGCGATTATTTCTTGTTTATGTCCATGCAAGTGTAAAAAACTCATTCCGTGATAGTTTCGCTATCTTAAAGTTTCCTTTGGCTCACGAATAAGATTGGTACGTCTCCCGATGTCAACGAAAGTGACTATGTACGAGTTAGTGGCGCCAGACGCGGGTCCGCCGTCTGGACGAAATAAACTAAGAAGTGAGCTCTGCGCATGCGCGGGATTCGGGCAACAGATCGGCAACGGACGGGACACCAAAAATCCGTTCCCCTAAAAGTAAGGGGACTGGCCGTGTCCCATCGTTAGAGACCGGGAAAATTCGCGGATTCATTTCGTGATAGTCTAGAATCCAAATACGTTTGCCTTTTTACTGCATCAGTGATTGAGCCACAGTTTATCTGAATGACACTCGGCCAATGATAAACTTTCAACAAAATAAGTATCGAATCACTAGCGTCCCAGTTAACAGGTGTCACGAGTCAGTAGCCAATGAGCAGGTGTAATTTTCCTGCGTGCATAGAGGATCATGGAGTATGTCCTACAGGTCATTTAAATCGCGAATTTTTCCGGTCTCTACCCATCGTGCATTAGGAACACGGTTAGGGTACAGGCGAAGCATTTTAAACACCTAAACCCTTAATTTTCGTGTCTTGGAATACCTGTGTTGGTGTCAGGTGAAGCGAGCCGAGAAAGAGAGAAAGAGAGAGAGAGAGAGAGAGAGAGAGAGAGAGAGAGAGGAGAGTGGAGAGCGGTTGCATTCCGAATGTCAGCTGATGCGTGCGGTAGAAGCTAGTGACCGGCCGAACAGATTGCCGCTGTTCATTTGTCGCCCGTGGGTTGTTTTGATCGGCGTCATTAGGGAAAGTACGCCACGGCAAACGAGGGACCGTTCTCGTATCGGCAATTAATCTCAGGAAAATAATGGAAGTAATTTCCAATCAGGGGTTTCCCGCGGACTGGGGAAAACTCAGGAAATTCAACATTTGTCCTCGAAATCCAGAGAGCACAGGGAAATGGACAATATTTTAGTTGAAAGAGGATATACGTAATCTCTCATACTGTGTAGTATTTTAATGTTTTAAACCTATTATGTGTTTAATCACAAATTATTCTACTGTTAATAATCCTTATCTAATTACTACTCTAATTAATGGTTTTTTAAGGGTAAAAACATGTGTATTCATTTGAAGTAAAATAAAAAAATAATGTAACTGATTCGCCTAGTAAAAAAAATTAATGTATCGTTTCAAAAGATCTTCTTTCTAATAATGTCATAAAGTTATGATTATTCAATAATAAACATACGAAATAGGACACACTAAAAAAGTATTTCAAAACAATTAAGCAGAAATATTGGGCCGTCGTATCAAGCACAGTAAATTTGGTCAATATAAACTTATTTGACTCAAAACTTTAGGAAGTTATATTATGGTATTGGAGAGCTTATATATTTTTTCTGAAAACAATATGGGGATAAAAAAAATAACTCACAATAATTAGTGCAGAAAAGTGCAGACAAGTGCAGAAGGGCGCACAACTGAACCTGTCTTTATGGGCACCCAAAATGTACCAAAGAACATTTACTCTACGCTTAATTACTTTTACAGGTGCCAAAATACAACAGAAATACAAATAAAGAGCATCAGCTTTGAAACAAGAGATATCATCATTAATTCTTGTACAAAAAAATTCCATTTAAAGAAAAATAAACAAACACGAATACTCAGCTCTCCAGCAACCTTTATTCGTGGAATTTTTCTGTGTCAGAACTCTCTCGTGTGCCTGCTATGTCTTTCCTCGAGCACAAATACCCTACACTCTCTTTCTCCTTCCAACCTAATGCCTCTCGAAGCCCCCAGGAATCAAAACCTCTCAAGATCCAACTAAAACGTTCTCGAACATTCTTCATTAGTCTGAAATATACCCGACACAAACTATCCTTGCTCTGATTTCCCCTTTTAATTCTTCTTCTTCCCAAGCCGGTCCACCGGACCACGGGTTCACTGGGTGTTTTGAGGGGTCCCAGTGTGATGTGGGAGATCGGGGAAGGCGCCAGCAACGCTGATAACGTCTAAAGGGCTTAGGACGCGGCCAATTGTCTGGTCAGCTGGGTGAGGCGGGTGACGATGCTGGGATGGGTAGCCTCAGCCTCTGGACCTAGCTGGATCTCTTAACAACTCTCCTGTTTTGCGTATACGGCGTATACCGTATCCACGCCCGTGGCCGGTAGGGCTCACGCTAAGAGGTCTGAGTTAACAAATAAAAGGGGAGCAATCCCTCAGACAGTCATGTGTGTCATGACGTATACATATATAAGTTAATCCTTCTTTTTAATAATAACTTAACAATGTTAATTTTAGAAATCTATCCATAACTCCCTTTTAAATGTGTTGGTATAGGCCCTACAAATTATGAAATTTCGGATAACTATAAATTATGCTTCTATAAATTATACTTCCTTGACGCGGTTGGCTCGCCGGGCGGTAGCCTCCACGGAAACTGAATTTCTATATTATAATGAATTTTCAGGCTAATTACCGCTTCCCTTGTGAGAGGACTACTCCATCAGATCTCTCTCTCTCTCCTCCCCCCCCCCCCCCACACACACACAAGGGACCTCAAGGTGAGATTTCCTAGCCCATGATAATAAAGAGAGAGAGAGGAAAAATAAAATAGATATTTATTTCTTGGCGATAAAATAAATGATTAAACAAAATTAGTGTAAAAAAAAGTCTCTTTAAACCCCGCGATAAGGCTACGGTTAATAGGGCTAAAATAGTCTAGTAGAGTTGATGTGTATCACGACGTGGCATTGTAGCGTCGACAGTTTCTTGCCAACTACACCCCCCCCCCCTCCCTTGATGTAAGCTTTTGGACATACGCCATTGCTAAGCACATTTATGTCTGTAGAAGAAAAGTACACAAAAGACAAAAAAAATACAAATTAAGCAAAACATTGCTGTTCTCGACAGGATATAAACACCACATAATATTCCATAACAGGAATATGGTCAACAAACAAAGAAAAACAAAGAAAAATGGACTAACAGAACGAAAAAAAAAACCCACAAATGATGACAGCACAAAAATATTAAACCCAAAAAAAAATTCAGCCCAACAGTTGAAACAAGACAAAAACACAGCGAAACGAAAAGACGAAACAAACACAATAAAAGTTTTCCAAAAAAACAGAAAGGAACTAAAAAAAAAAAAAAAAACACAAATGATGGCAGCACAAAAATATAGACACCCAAAAAAAAAAAATTCAGCAAAACAGTTGAAACGAGACAAAAACACACGGCAAAACGAAAAGACGAAACAAACACAATAGTTTTCCAAAAACAGAAGCAAGCGACGTTTCGGGAACTGCTATCTACTCCCGTCCTCAGGCAGAGACTCAGAGACACCCCCCCCCCCCCCCCCCCACAAATCAGCACCAACTCAACTGTCCTCTTGCTACGGCGTATCCCGTCTTTCTGGAAGCGACGAGACCTCGGCTCCACGGGGTAGATGCTTGCTGCGGGTTGCTCAGCAGGCGGGAGTTGCTTCTTCGTTTCCGCCCCGGGACATAGATGAGAGTATCTTCCTCCAGTTTCCCTCAGACTGTTCGATAAAAAAAATTTTTTTTTTTTTTAGCACTTCCCCCTTCCTCTGGAGCTGAAGAGGGGAAAGAAAAAAAAGGGGGGGGATATGATCACGGAAGGGGGGAAAAAAAAACGAGGGAGGATGAGACGTCTGCCCGAAGCAGAAAGAGATAGAGATATAAATTTCAAAAAGTAAAAGTCGTTTTCTTTTTTACTTTCGTTCCGTATCTCGTGATCCACACACAAACACACACACACACACACACACACACAAGCGATTTTGTTTTAGAAAGCCAATCGCGGTGAATCTTCGCGGAGATTGCCCTAGGTTCCAAAAGTTAAGAACTTTATAGTCTGCGTGATAAAAAGGGTGTCTGCGCTATATTTCCGCGAGCGTTTGTTTGAAGCACTAGCGGGGGAAAAAAAATGTCTGTGGAAATTGTTCGCCTGGAAATGGCGTCCGCTAAGTTGGGAATAAAATAAAATATCAAAGTCGTTAAGTTAGGATAATATCCGTCATCAAAACCATCACCATCTGAATAATTTCGTCTGAAGCACAAATTACAGCGTTCAAGGTTCGACTTAAAAGCCAAAGAATGAGGAAGTTAACGATTAGTCATGAATTTTAAAAATTTAGCTTAGTTTCTTACGCAATTTTCAGGAAGTACAAATATTATATCATGGATTTGAAGTGAACGGGATAAAAAGTTTTGATTAAACATTATAGTGACTACCAAAGTCAGATCCTGATCCCAGCTATCTTGATATTGGTTTTTTCTCATTGCTTACCGAAATTAGTCATGGAAAATATGGTGTTGCTTTCCTACTTATAAACTATTATTTTTAAACTAACATCAACTTGAATTTAAATGTAAATGGAAGTCAGTAACGCCTAATAACACCGAGATGCAGCAAAATTCACCTCAATTACATCATTTAAGCTATTTTAAAATTTTAATAAATTTTATATTTTTTTATTTTATAAACCTAAAAAATGGTATTTATAAAGTGAAAGAACATATTTGGTTTCTATCTTAATTTTTTTTTTTCAAAGTGAATACATTCAGGCTATAGTTGATACCATACAGTTATGGGTGAAGACCTACAGGGAAACATCATTTTAACTTCGAACATTGAGTTTGGATTAGTGCATGTTTCATTTACAGTAGTAGATTTAACTTATTGTCATCAGTAAATGAAGTATTTTTGCACGTACGTAAATATTTCAAGTGTCTTACCATTTACCAAAAATTGTTAACTCAATTGATTAATGTGACTGTGCTTGTTATGTACTTATTATTACATTTGTTTCAATTTTTAATGATGGTAAAGAAGAAATCAACTATTTTTAATGATGTTAGCTTTTTTTTCTAACACCGCTCCGCCGCTAATAATCAATTCTTTATTTTGAAACGGAGTCCCAAATGTAATTAAATATTTCCACAATTTTCAGTGAAAGTTGAATAACGGGGCGTAAGTGAAGGCGCCGTTTTTCTCGTAGGGATTTCGCCAACCTGTTTCCATTCTCCTCTCAGAACGCGATGGGGTCCAAATCGACCCTGCTCGCTTCGGGCAGTAAATTGCTGTTATCATCGATGTTATCAATATTGCGAAACGAATGGTTTTTAGGATTGCTGGAAAACCACTAGTGCAGAAAAAAAAACAAATTGTCCCTCGTGACATCCTTGCCTCTTGTTTGTCCGAAGAATTATTTTCATGCGGCCGTGAATATCGATTTATCGGGATGGGGGAGGAAAAGCAACTTATCTGGAAAATTGTTACAAACTGGACCAGATAAAATAAATCCAAGCCATGTACTACACTATCTCCACGCGGCATGGTGACTCAATGTCGTTGGTTGGTTTACGAGTGATGTAATAGTAATTCATAAACTATCAGTTGCATTCGTCGGGTTGGAAAACGATTTGTGTTTCAAAACGTTCTCATGCACTTAGTGTGTGGAGTGAGTTGTTTTATTTTCTAAAACCGCTAAACGATAACTGATACCTGAGAACCCTTTATTTAAATATTTTTTTACTGGGGCATAACTTCTTGGTTAGTTAATCGGTAATGGTAGGACTTGATACTAAAAAAAAGTAAATTTAATTGAAACTTTAAACATAGTGACGTTACTGTCCTTTTAAAAAAAACATGCAATTAACTATTGACGTGTTTGTTGTATTGTATTTTGCATATGATTTTAAAGATCAACATTGAAATTAGTTGTTTTACTTGCTTTATTCCCACCTTTATTTTAGTTTCAAATATTCTACCATAATTGCAGACATGGATTTATCTCATTTAATTAGTATAAAATACAGATGTCTTTATTAAAATCAGAATATAAATTCAATTATTTTTTGTAAGGAAACTTTTTTTTGAGGTAAATAGTATTTAAAGTTTTACAAATAAGTTCTTGTTTCGAATATTAGTTATCATTCTTGTAGTTGATTCTATTTCCCATAGCGTCGTCTATGACACACTCGGTTGAACGCCAATCAATTTCGACGTAATTATTCAAGATCTTTCGGTAAAAACAAATACTACTATGCGCAAGAGAGATTGCCAAGTCACCCCTGTCGCCTACACGTCAGATAAACATTTTTTACATGAGGCCTTTATTTTTAATTTTAATGTTCTTGATAATATTGTATTCCGCAAAAGATAGATAACATCAGAGTGCTATAAACTTACGTCGCGAATAGGGTGGCGAACACTAATTAAACAAGGGGGGCGGAAGACTACCATAATGACAGTATTCCGCCTGGCCTCTTCGAAAAAGGCGGAAAAGTACCATTACGGGAATCTGCCATACCTTCAAAGGACGAGTCGGAATTCTTCCATATTATCGTATACACCCTATGGAATGAGTACAGCAGCATTGCCCTCGAAGTAGTGTATAGAATACTCGGTAGGTAGCGCTGTCAACCCTCTAGCTGTTTCTCAGGTTAACTGGCTTCTGACGGTGATAGTTGCAATTACAAATAACGTCCAGATCGCGGACGAGAAGAGATAAATGTTTACAAAAATGGGTTATAGGGAGCAGCAATTTATTCTTATCAAGACGATTTTTTAAAAAAAATCAATAGGGTAGCTTTCCATGCACGAAGGAGAATTCTGCCAAAATTTCTAATACATTCTACGGAATGAGGAAAACGGCCTTACTAGTAAAATCCGAATGTAACTAGCTTCAGAATGAAACATACACTGATACATATCAATAACTTTACGACAAAAACACGAAAAAACACAACACACAGATAATTAAAGATTGATGAAGTTCATATTAACTAATTGGTTATAATTGGTTAATTTTTTTTCATAAAATCTTAAACAGAAACTAAAATGAAGAATTCAAAATAAATATGTAGATTATAAAAGTTTTAAATAACTTTTTGCTTAAGTTTTTTTACCAATGAATGTTTCTCGATTATACGCATATTTTAACTAAACACACTCTTTTAATATCTTACTTTTATTTCAAAATAACTTTACCATCGACAGTGTAAACTATATATATATAGGTATAATACTAGTCTATAGTTCTATATAATTATTGTACAACGGGACTGTAAGTTTGTTTACAGAAAATCAGTTAAAAAATGTCCAGACTAGTTATACAAATTATATTTCACTGTTATGAAATTACATAATTCATGCTGAACGAAGAACATAAGAATACATAAATTTGTTCGTTACCGAGGTTAGATGTTACTTCACGTACTTCACGTGTTATTGACACACGAAACTACAGTAAACTCGTGGAATAACATAATGTCAGTGTTAAGAAAACCGCAAGTATTCGCTTTACCACTCTGGTTCTGGGGTAGAGCGCCTGCCTTGTGACTTGTAGGACCCGGGTTCGCGCCCCGGCTCCTCCAAGGCGGATTGCCCAGATAAAATGGTGGCATTTTTTCTGGTAGGAATACAATCCTGTGTAACAAGTCAGGCTACCAAAGAAACGGTGGGTGGAACATAAAATACCTTCCAGGTGGCTTCCAAATGGGGAGCCCGTTTCTTTTCTTGGGCTCCCCATGCGGTGGCCATTCCGGGGGTTTCTCCGGGGGAACGGAGTTTTGCAAAAATATTTTTTGTAGTTTTGTAGCGTTTTAGTTTTTAGTAACTGTAGCATTGTCATTCCTACATTAAACAAATTTGCTTTTGTACATAAAATATTTGAATTAAGTGTGTATCAGTCAGTGAGTTGTTGTATACCAATGTTCTGTGTTCAACCATTAATCGGTATATATTTTCTTTAAATATATTTGTCAGTTAAATTTCAGTCACAAACTATTGACCAATACCTCTGTTATGTAGTATTTTAGACGTTTTTCACGAAAATAAAAAATTATAGACAAATAAATTTTATTCCTAAAAATGTATTTTCAATCACGAAGATCGTCTTTAACACACACAGTATTATGTTTTAATTATCTTACAGATAGATGCTTTGCAGTCAAATTTGCAAATGCAATTACAATTTCATGATATTAGGTGTTCCACAAAGTAGTAGTTTATCTCAATACTCTTTAATATTTAATAAATGATATTCCAACTGTAATCGGAATTGATCAAGAAAAAGTGCTGAAGGAAAAATATAGAAATATATTTGTGAAACTATTCAGCAAGATATTTAAGCTGTCCAGATCTAGTCTTCAAGTTAAAAAAAAAACGTCTCTGAATTACGATACGTGAATAACTAATCCAATTAATTATAATTATCACATTATGACATTAAACGTGTTGTCCACTTTTAATACCTTCGAGTTATAGTGGATGCCAAGTTTTTATTTTTTACCAACATGTAGACAATAAATACTATTAGCTGCACTTGAAGATCTTAGGTGTTATTACATTTACAACTTTCTCTGCATCAATATTGTATACTTAGTTCTTCAAATTAATTAGCTATGAAGTAGAATATTGTGTCGTAACTAATTTTGATTGCAAAAGAATTTAAAGTATGCAGAAAATATTCCTAAATTAATATTTTAGAATTTCAAGCTTTTAAATTCCTATATTTAATTTGCATGTTCTATTTACCAGACGTCAATCAATGATACACATTTTATTATACACGTTTTATAACCATTTTTGATGCTTCAGACATAATATCTCGGTTTGGATTAAGAATTGCAACTTGCAATTATTGAATTAGCGACACTTTTAAAACTATTAGTAACTATAAAATTTGTAAAAAAAAATATAACTCTTTTTAAATAATCTAGAAACATTAATTGGTCAAAAAGTTATTTAAAACTTTTATAATCTACATATTTATTTTGAATACTCCATTTTATTTTCTGTTTAAGATTTTTTTGAAAACCAAAGTAACCAATTAGTTATTATGAACTTTATCAATCTTTATTTATCGGTGTGTTGTGTTGTTTCGTGTTTTGTCGTAAAGTTATTGATATGTTTTGTGTTAATGTTTTTTTGGTGGTTATTTTATGTGCTTATATGGTACCTATTTTTTATGTCTGTGTTATAAGGCATTTTTGAAAGACTGCAAGCCTGTGTCTCCCCTAGAGTGCCTGTGCTGCTTGCCCTGTGCTAACAAACCTCGCATTTCAGCATCTTAAAAACACATTTTGTAGACTAAATAATTTAATGTGGACATTAAAAATACATTAATAATCTTAGTATCTGAGTGTTCTGTCGCCCTAAAAATGAAAACATTACATAAGAAAACCTCTGAAAATTTGCGTTGGATTTGCACAAGTGTGTAACAATGTAAATTTTACGAGTAAGGCCGTTTTCTTCATTCCGTAGAATGTATTAGAAATTTTGGCAGAATTCTCCTTCGTGCATGGAAAACTACCATATGGTTTTTTGTTTCTTAAATCGTCGTAATAAAATAAATTGCTGCTCCCTATAAACCATTTTTGTAAACATTTCTTTCTTCTCGTCCGCGATCTGTAAGCTTTAAAGTTAAACTGAGAAACAACTAGAGGGTTGAAACAACTAGAGGGTTAACAACGCTACCTAGCGATGTATTCACACTACTTCGAGAGAAAAGCAGCTATACTCATTCCATGGAGTATATAAGAAAATATGGCAGAATTCCGCCTCGTCCTTTAAAATTATGGCAGTTTTCCATTATGGTACTTTTCCGCCCTAATCAAAAAGGCCAGGTGGAATACTGTCATTATGGTAGTCTTACGCGCCCCGCAGATTGTACGTTCACCAAACAACATTAATTTTTATATAATGCCTTCGGTATCTGATTTGTCATATCACAGGCCAATGTTAAACATTTTCCTCGAATATTAATTGAAATGAATAGTAAGCTACCATATAGTGTATGTTTTGAATTAAAATATTTAGTACGTAGGGAATGTCTCGTTTTGTTATTTTTATTTTAAACTATTACACTAAAAGCGACTCGCTGACATAGAAGATTCACGAGAAAAACCAACGGCCGTGACTCTCGATACAGCCCCACCGATTTTTTCTATAAAATTGGTAGGATGGTTCCTTACTGTATGTCATGGCTAATTCCTTTCATATTGACGCGTTGTGTTTTGTCGTCTGCATTGACCTCGCTATTTATATGTTTACGGACAAGCAAGCATTTCAGAATAAGAAGAAAAATAATATCGGAAATAGGCTATTCTCCTGGTAAATAAATATAAAACTGATTTCTTGCTTTCATAAATTAATATTCTGAAATAATTTCGTTGTCATGGACACAGTTAAAATATAGGCCTAATGTCACAACTACTTAATAAAATTTAAACAGCAAACACAAATCGCTCTCACTATTGCGTATTCACATTTGTGATTGTTTTGATCTATTCTTAATGGCAATTGTTTTTCTGTACATCTGTATGTTAAAATACTTTTCTAATGGTTTTCACAGCACATGCTAAAAACATAATGCTGGAATTACAATACCCTGTAGCAGCCCCTAGATGACAAAAACACCACAGCCATTAAGAAGTAAGGTCGTAGTGAAGTCAGCCCACGAAAAGTGAACCCCAACAGCCCATCAGAAACATAATGTGGGTATTATTAAAGATGTAGCAACGTAAACCTTTTTTTTGTGTGAGATAATTCATGCTTAAGTTAAGTTTATCGTTCTTTTGATAGACATGACGTAAAATAAACTCAATTGAATTGCCACCTCAGTACTATATGTAGATGACTATACACCTGATGGTGATAATCGGTTGTTTAATTTCAAACATATAATATAAAGCAGGTAATGGTGATTTTCGGTCACTAGGTTACATTTAATTTCAACTAGTGACCTGGAGTTAAAACTTTTATTAGAATCACAAAACTTTGTATGCTTCTTATTTAGACAAATTATTTCTAAGATAATAGACATAATTTAATCATGTCTTTCGAGAATTAGAACTGTATGGTCGCGTTTTAACTTATGATGGTTTTACATTATGGCACTTTTCCGTCACAACCCGGAAGAAAGTCTTCGATTATGGTTGTCTCCCAGTATGGCAGTCTTCCGTCGACGCCCTTCAAAACAGGAGTAAATGTGCCATATTGGAAAACTAACAAATTTTTTATTTTTACAGATCGTAGTTATGAGAATACAGTGCTGCTTCCTATTAATTTTTTCTATTAGTGCGCGATCTGTTGAGTTAAATTATGACTGAAACTACAGAGAGTAACCGTCAGAATTGCTATCCGTAACCTTTTAAGTTAACCTTTGAAACAACTAGGGGGTAACAGCGCTACCTAGCGATGTATTCACACTACTTCGAGAGAAAAGCAACTGTACTCATTCCATGGAGTGTATAAGAAAATATGGCAGAATTCCGCCTCGTCCTTTAAAATTATGGCAGTTTTCTGTTATGGTACTTTTCCGCCTCTTTTGGAGAGGCCAGTCGGAATACTTCCATTATGGTAGTTTTCCAGTATGGTAGTCTTCCGTCGCCCCATATAACAAATGAAATATAATTATTCTGTCAACCAAGGATTTTTTTTTAGGTGGAAGTTCTTCATCAATTAAAACATTATTTGTAGTTGATTTATTAAATGCCTGTTATCAACAACATTATTTGAATAGAAGTATATTCTGAAGTGTGATTAATAAAGGTTGTAACTTCATTACTAATCACTGTAGGAAAAATAATTAAGTTTTGTTTGCACGTCGCCATTTATCTTAAGAAATCCAAGTTGGAAGTTGACTTTGTCGCTCGAAAACACACCCTGTATATACCTACCAGTGTGTAATATATGGCATTGTTTTCGTCCGCTCCGGGCTGCAGCGTCTGAAAGGTACTTTGGAACTACTTTCTCGGCGCCACATGTGACGGGAAGAGGCGACCTGTGTCTGCGTATTGATTTGTTTGTGCTCCTTGTGTGAGGGGAGGTGGTGTTGGAATTTTGGAGTGGGGGGAAGGGGAACTTTGCGTCATGTGACGCCATTAACCCCCGTATTCCCCCTTCCACACACATATTTATTCTCCCGGGCTCTGTCGCTACCGAGCTCCGAGTAAACATACACTATATATATTTCTTCAACGACTGCTTTGAAATATTGACACAACGTTGCATTCAAATACGCGGGTGTTTTTATATACCTATGTCACACCTGTGGGAGGTAAAAAGATAGAAAATATGTAAAGGTCAAACATATATTTTAATAGCTTTAGAGTGATATATATAAAATATATGGATAAATATAGAGGTATATAAGATAGAGATAGTGATAGAGATAAGAAAGATAAGAGAGATGCTTTGTTAATGTACCTACTTCAAAGGAAATTCCAAAAAAAAAAGAATATATGTTTAAGGCATTTTGGAATTTCTTTTGAAGTAGGTACACATTAACAAAGCATCTTATATATATATATATATATATATATATATATATATATATATATATATATATATATATACATATATAAATATCAAAGCAGTCGTTGAAGAAATTTCTGAGATTTAAGATTTTTAACGAATGAACAGGTACATTTTTATTTATATAGATTTTTACTGCTCACACACACAACACACACACACAGCCATGCGTTTAGGATCTAGCGTGTTACATAACCAATACCACCGCACCACATTAGCTGCCTCAGGGAAGTCAATGGAAATTTCGGAGCTGTAGACAATTATATTTACATTTTATACCACATTTAAAACGCAGCTGGTCTGGAAATTTTTTTCGCGGAAAGTACTCGGCCATATGATGAAGATTTTGACAATTTTGGAATGTGGTTCCTTTTTTGAGTTGTTTTCAAAATTGTTTGGATGGCTAGAGGAAGTCGCGAAGTCGTGTGTGTTCGGTATGAGAGAGTTGGTGCTGTACTGGTCGTGATCTGGAACGGCTGGAACTTGTCCATGTCACCGCGTCACCACGTCGCGCGGCTCGCTCGGGGCGCGGATGACATCGCAGTGGACAGCAGCGAGCAGTTCGACACGAGCCGCGCCTTCCTCAAGGAGCTGGACGTGACGAGCAACGTGTGGATCGGCCTCAAGAGGGGCAAGAAGGAGGAGAACTTCTCGTGGACGTGAGTCCAGCCCACGTGCCCTTTTCGGTCTTGAAACCTTCCTTCTTTTCCCCCCCAAAACTAGAGACCCGGAACAATTCGAGGATTCAATGACCTCCAGGATGGACTCCAATATCCTCTGCAACACTCGGGAAAATGCCAACTGTTCATTTGGCTGCTGACTTGTGAGTCGTCCTCGACTGGATGGGCCTGCGATTCGACACTTCTATGAGCGAGGGGTCTCTAATTGGCCCCCAGTCCTCCAGATTAACAGTGGACCAATGGCAGAAGCAGCACTAAGGTATGATTATTTGAATTTTAGCATAACACGAAATGAACCCGCGAATTTTCCGGGTCTCTACCCATAACTAGAGACCGGAAAAATTCGCGGATTCATTTACGTGATAGGCTAGAATCAAATAAACTTTTGCCTTTTTACCGCATAAGTGATTGGGCCACAGTTCATCTGAATCACACTCGGCCAGTGAAAAAAAACCTTTAGCAAAAGAAGTATCGATTCACTAGCGTCCCAGTTAACAGGTGTCACGAGCCAGTAGCCAATGAGCAGGTGTAATTTTCCCCGCGTGCATAGAGGATCATGGAGTTATATCCTACAGGTCATTGAAATCGCGAATATTTTCCGGTCTCTACCCATAACCTACCCTAAACTAAAGTTGTATCCAAATACGCAGCACACACGTCATTATGAAAGCATAAACATGTCAAGAACGTGTTTCACATGTTTGAATCTGAACCTCAGAGGGATAAGAATACACTAAGTCCACTTTTGGGAAAAATGAAATTTTAAACCATAAACTTGACCACCTTTTGACGTGATTTCTATTGACATCTAAAGATCGATATGTGAAAAAAATGCACATACTTTGGGTAGAAATTACTTGTGTGTTTAAGTGAAACACTTTTTTCAAATGAAAAAAAAATGGTTTTTGTGTGTACGGAAATATTAAATTTATTATAATAACTAGCTAATTCCCAGTATGAGTTGTTACGCCTTTTTCATTTTTTTAATAAATTTGTTTGAAGTAGGTACACATATACAAAACATCTCTCTCTCTCTCTCTCTCTCTCTCTCTCTGTGTATGTGTCTATATATGTACCTCTATAAATCTCATATATTTCTTTATATATAAATATTCCATTATATATCTCTGTATATCTCTATCTCTTTATATATCTCAATATCATTATCTTTCTCTATCTCTCTGTGTATCCATGTTTCTGTCTCTTTATATCTTTCTATATACTTATATATATATATATACCTCGCTCTATCTCGCTATCTCTTTATATATGTACCTATATCTCCTTCTTATCTTTTTACCTGTCACAAGTGTGACATAGGTATTTAAAAAAAAAAACACGCCCGTGTTTGATGTGTCGACATTTCAAAGCAATCGGTGAAGAACTTTCGGAGAATTTAAGATTTCGAACAAACGTTCACAATTTTTGTTGATATGTAGAGACCGGAAAACTTCGCGATTTCAGTGACCTGTAGGATATACTCCATGATCCTCTATGAACGCGGGAAAATTTAATTTTCCCATTGGCTACTGACTCGCGACACCTGTTAACTGGGCCGCTCGTGATTCGATACTTCTTTTGTTGAAAGTTTTTCATTGGCCGAGTATCATTCAGATGAACTGTAGCCCAATCACTGATGCATAGAGACCGGAAAAATTCGCTAATTCATTTCGCGATAGGCTAAAATACAAATAGTTAGTTATACCTCAGTGCTGCCTCTTCTATTGGCTCACAACTCCCCTGGATGACTCTGGGCCAATGAGAAACGCCCAACCAAAGCTTTATCGAATCACAGGCTGCTACGCTGGGACGTCTCACACGACAGCAGCCAATGAGTGGGTGGCATTTGACCGAGTGTAGGTACTTAGAACTATGGAGTTCATCCTGCAGGTCAGTGAATACGCGTATTTTTACGGTCTCTAGATATAGATGAGCAGATGAAGAGTGAATGTTTGGATGTGTGGGAAGACCAGACACGGACGTGCTGTGATGGATGCTCTGTGACTCCAGGAGCATGAGTCCCCTGGAGCTGCGGGCGGACGGCGGCTACTTCCTGGAGGCTCCCCCCGCCTCAGACACCCCCCTGTGCGTGGCCTCCGACCCGGGCCGCGACTACCGCTGGCGCTCCTTCGGCTGCGGCGGGCCCCAGGTGGCCACCTTCATCTGCGAGCTGCCAGGTCTGTCCGTTCCCCCGTTTTTTAAATTTTTTCCTAACCTAAGTTAAAACTAAGTGTGTAAGGGAGGGGTCTAGGTAGGGAAGACTCTAAGTGCGTCTCAGGGCAAGCCCTATACGCTCTAAACATGCGGGTTTTTTAACCATGCAGAAAAGGTCACGTGCATCATGTGCTAGGAGGGGATTGGCCAGCCATGGCAGACGTTTTCGCCATGACTAACTCCCCTCACTCTTAATTCTAGACTAAAACTAGATAAGTTGGGCCCAGGTAAAACCTCCATAGACAGAGGGAAAACCCTGGGCACATACATGCGGGATGCAAAGGTCATGCATTATTACAAGCAGGTGGATTACAGGAATAGAAGGATGGTCCTGGAAGAAGAGTGGGGCGTGGTAGAAGTTCTACTATGCAAGGGGTGGGGCACTTGGACTTTTAGTCCGCTTTGGTTTGGTCAGGTCTGGTCATTTTGGGGGCGGCTTATGCCGTTTCCCGTCGTGCTGCCAGTTAGCACTCATTGTGGCTGTGTAATATGATCGTGTAAGTGGGGCGGTCGCGAACTGTGGCGTCGGACTAGACTCCAGAGTGGTGACATAGCTTCAGGTCGACCTGTCGCCAGTAAAAGGCTGTCGGTCAGTTAGAGAAATTGCCACCATCTGTCAATGAAAAGTCCTAGCTGCAGTACTACGCTGTGTGAGCTGCGGTCGCGAGCAGGGCATCGAGCCAGACTCCAGAATGGTGACATAGCTTCAGGTCGACCTGTTTCCGTTCCCCCGGGTACCTCACACACACACACCTCCCCCCATCACCTCTCCCTCCCACCTCCCGAACCCATCACTTCTCCCTCCCACCTCCCCCATCTCCCCTACCTCCCACCTCTCGAACCCATCCCTCCTACCTCCCCCCTCCCCCATCACCCCACCCTCCCACCACCCGAACCCATCCCTCCTCCCTCTCCCCTCCCCCATCACCCCTTCCTCCCACCTCCCCAACCCATCGCCCCTCCCTCCCACCTCCCCCATCACCCCTACCTCCCACCTCTCGAACCCATCCCTCCTACCTCCCCCCTCCCCCATCACCCCTCCCTCACCCCTCCCGAACCCATCCCTCCTCCATCTCCCCTCCACCATCACCCCTCCCTCCCACCTCCCCCATCACCCCTTCCTCCCACCTCCCCAACCCATCGCCCCTCCCTCCCACCTCACCCATCACCCCTCCCTCCCACCTCCCCAACCCATCGCCCCTCCCTCCCACCTCCCCCATCAACCCTCCCTCCCACCTCTCGAACCCATCCCTCCTCCCTCCCACCTCCCCCATCACCGCTCCCTCCCACCACCCCCATCACTCCTTCCTCCCACCTCCCCAACCCATCCCCCCTCCCTCCCACCACCCCCACCCCCACTCATTCCCACCTCCCCAACCCATCCCCCCTCCCTCCTAACTTCCCCAACCCCCTCCCTCCCACTCATGGCGAAAACGTCTGCCATGGCTGGCCAATCCCCCCCTAGCACATGATGCACGTGACCTTTTCTGCATGGTTAAAAACCCGCATGTTTAGAGCGTATAGGGCTTGCCCTGAGACGCACTTAGAGTCTTCCCTACCTAGACCCCTCCCTTACACACTTAGTTTTAACTTAGGTTAGGAAAAAAAAAAAACTTCGCCACGAGAAGACTGCGCGCCAGATCGGAAGCCTGTGAGGAACGGTGTGGTCAGTGCCGTAGCCATGATTTAGAGAAAGTAATTTTTCTTAACTGAAGTAAAAAAATATATATACTATCACACTAAATTCACATACTTTTAGAACTCCGACGATTACACATAGAAATTTAAGTAAAACTGAGCATTTTATCTTTGACGTGATAACGTCTTATAAATCGATGAACGCAGGCTGCATGCACGAAAAATTTGTCACTTTCCGCCTGAGCCGAGCGTGCAAGAACCGGCCAACCACCGTGCGAGAAAATCTTCTATAATATCAAACAGGTTAAGGTGGGCTTTTTAACTAATTGTTCGTGATTATATTTAAACAAATTATTTTAAAAAAATTTGCAAAAAAACTGTAAATAATATTCGAAAATTAAAAAAAAAACATGCAATTTTTCATCGAATTTTTCTTATGGCGTTATCACGTAAAATTATCGTCCATAAACCGGCTTTACAGACAACTCCCCTTTTTTTTATGTGTAATTGTTTTTCTTAGCTGAAGTAAAAAAATATATTATCACACTAAAATCACAGGGGATTGTATACGTCTAGAACTCCGACGCTTACACATAGAAATCGGAGTAAAACTGAGCATTTTTTTGTTGTTTTTTATTTATTATATTTTTTTCTTAATTCAATGTTTGACGGTTTGGTTAAGATAAGTAATAAATACATATATATTGATGTTGTTAAATACATAAAAAAAAAAACACGTGTCAAGTAACACGTGCACAGATCGGCAATGAACGCAACTCACGTTGCTTTCGTGCACGAGTGCTTGTCTGGCTGCAGTGTTGGAGGAGACCACTGAGGATTGCAACGTGGTATATCTCTGTAACGGTGTGCAGTGGCGTAGCAAGCGGGGGGCAGGGATGGCCCCCGCCAGGGGCGCCGGAGCACAGTGGCGTAGCCAGGATTTGTGTATGGGGGTGTGTTAAGAAGCATGCCCCCCCCCCCCCCCCGTATTAAAGCGGGGGGTCCGGGGGTCTCCTCCCCCGGGAAAATTTGGATTTTAAGATGTAAAATAGTGCTATTTTAGCAGTTTTCGGTACTTAAATTTAAATATTGTAATGGTAAAAATTTTTATTAATTTTAATATGAAATTTGTTTGAGTGATGAATAAGAAATTAATTAAATATTTGGTGCTAAGGGGGGGGGGGTTTGAACCCCTAAAAGCCCCCCTGGCTACGCCCCTGCCGGAGAAGTGGACCGGGGGGGGGGGGGTCGCCACCGTGACGGTTTCGTGTTATTGAACCCTCCTCCCCCCCACTTCTCTTTTAATCCAAGAGGGGGCGCTGTTTTCACTTCTGGCCAGGGGCGCCAGTCACCTTAGCTACGCCACTGGTGGTGTGTGGTTCTTAAAAAAATACCACACTGTTGAGTCACAAACTTCATGAAAAAAACATAAAGAAACTAAACAATATACATGACATTCTTTATACCTATGCATCATCTTAGAGGAAATGTTTGTAGTCTCTTTGGAATACAGGCTTTTAATTTAATGTTCTGTTTTCATGGTAAGAAAACTAGTTCTTCTATCTATAGGTTGGGTGGCTTAAGATTTCCAGCGAATGTTGCTGATGAAATGACAAGTTAATGCCAAAAAAAAATCATCACTGCAAGACGGGGGGAAGGGGTCGTGACACCGGCGTTGTGGTTCGCAGTGCCCCGCTGGGCCAGCAGCCCCGACGGCTGCCTGCTGACCTCGCTGCCCTCGCTGACCGTGACCTTCCTGCCCGAGCAGGCGGCGGTCGAGCTGACCTCTGACTGCGGGCTGGACGGCACCCGCCGCATCGCCTGCAAGGGGCCGGCGGTGAGTTGGGGTCCCGTCGCTACTTACAAGCACGCGAGTTGTGCCTGTTCTAGGTTGTGTGTTTGTGAGTTATGACAGTTCTAAGTTGTGTGTTTCTAAGTTATGACAGTTCTAAGTTGTGTGTTTATAAGTCGTGTGTTTCTAAGTTGTGATAGTTCTAATTTACGTGGTTCGGCGTTGTGTGTTTCTAAGCTATGACAGTTCTAAGTCGTGTGTCTCCAATCTATGACAGTTCTAAGTCGTGTATTTCTAAGTTGTGATAGTTCTAAGTTATGACTTTCTACGTTACGACGTTTCTAAGTTACGTGTTTCTAACTTATGAACGTTCTAACTTATGGCAGTTCTAAGTCATGTGTGGTTCCCTTCCGTCGCGACGCAGCTCGAGTCGCCGGAGCAACTTTGTTTCCCGACCTGCGCAGACCCCGGTGTCAGGCGGCGGTCACGTGATTTCAGCGGTGTGGGAGTGGAGTGGAGGGGATCAGTTGCCAGATGCCAGTTGTGCGCTGCCTGTACACGCCGCTCCCGAGATAGTGCACCGCGGGTCGGTTCACACGATGCGGTGTTAAGTGGGATACACCTTTCAGCCGCATGGCGAAGAGAGTGAAGTGTGTTCGTGTACGTTGTCCTTGAGGGAGGAGTTACCCTCCCTTACCTGCAGACAGGAGCGTAGCCGGGGGGGGGGGGGAGGTTTGGGGTTCAACTCCCCCCCTCCCCCTTAGCACCAAATCTTTAATTAATTTCTTATTCATCACTAAAACAAATTTCATATTAAAATTAATAACATTTTTACCATTACAATATTTAAATTTAAGAACCGAAAACTGCTAAAATAGCAGTATTTTACACCTTAAAATCCAAATTTTCCCGGATCCCCCCGCTTTAATACGGGTGGGCCATGCTTCTTAAGGGCTCCGCCTACCTGGTCACACAGACGGTGCGCAGAGCTTCAGGAAAAACAACGCGATTTCAAAACTACTCAAGATATCCGAGTGAGGGGCTGCTTACGAAAAGCATTTAAGAGTTCGCTGAGGCCCGAAAAGTACTTTAAATTTTGGATCATGTTTTAAATTGTATTTCTAGAAGAGTTAAAATGGCTAAAACGCATGTTTTCAGAGTAATTTTTAGGCGTAAAACAACCAGTACAGATTATTAAAAGCACTTAAGGGACTTGCATTACACCTTTATATTCATTTATCGGCCATATAATGTTGCGGTCACCGCTCAAATTTCACAGTTATCCTGTGACTACGAGAAGACTGCGCGCCAGTTCACACCCTTGCGCTTAGAGGCTATACCGCGCTGGAAGCACCAGCGAGCGTCGCGCTTATCATCCCGCCTCACTAACACAGATACACCCCTGACGAGGCGGGCCCCTTAACACCCTCCATACATAAATCCTGGCTACGCCACTGCCTGCAGACGATTCGGAGAGGTGAGGATGGGTTGTGGTTAGGGAGGGAGGAGCTGCGCGGAACGGAAATGTCCAAGGTCAGTTACTAAGTTGCCGATTTATAGCATTGACGGCCTTCGTTTCTCGGTCTCGCGCTACGATACACGACGACTGTAGGGCCACGTGCGTTGCATCACCTCCCTGGAATAGTCGGGGAAAACAAGTGTCCTTCGTTGAAGAAAGTTGAACACGTGACCTTATGAACGTGGAAAAAAAAACGCATCGCGACCTACTGCAGCCACTGGAACCATTGAAAGCCGATGCACCATGAGGAACAGAACCTTAGAATTCTGTGGAGTTTTGTGCGTTGGTTACTTCACAGTTGACATACCGCTGCGTTGTCGCGCGAGACCAAAAATGGCGCCCGTCGACATACCCAATCTCTTAACTTTCCCTAAAAGTCACAATTCTGCCATTTGTAACACGCCAAATCTCTGCACGAAATATTAAATTCATTAGCAGTTAGCGCTATCTATGCGGGAAATGCAAGGACTGTCTCAACAGCGCTCTCTACGCTGCTGGTTGAACAAAGAGGAACGTGAGCGCGCTGGTAGCAAATATAAAATTCAAGGCACTCACAGCTGACTGTATAGGATACCTAGATCTATTTTATTTTTTTAACGAGTGCAGGCGCACACTCTTTGTCTTATTCTTTCGTTCGTCTATCTCTCTCTCGGTTTTTTTGTGTTGAATGACGAATCATTGCACAAAGAGGAGAACTAAAACGAGCCCAGAAACGTATATAGCATAGTGCTCTTTGCACGTATGTTTGGATAGGTACCTATTCTTGTCCTTTTCACATCACAATAATGTTTCTTGCGGTACTTTTGTTTCTTTTTCTGTTGCTGAGCAAACGTGTCCTGTGCATTTTATTTATTCTCTGCTGTTCCCAATTTCTTGCCGAACACAGGGTTTTTTTCCCCTTTGTTTTTACTTGTAATTGTATGTGCGGCTTTAATTCTTTATTTTTTTTCTTTTTTTCCTTTCCGATTTCTTAAAATGTTTTAGTTTTAATTCAAATATGTACTGGAAAGTTATCCCCTCGGAAAGGTAAGGTTAGGTTAGAGGGGATAACTTCCACGATTTTAAAGCAGAAAATAATATGCATTTTAAGAAATCGGAAAGGGTACCTTTCCAGTTTCTACCCAGTTACACTCCCGCCACCAAAAATAGGAAAGGTACCCTTTCCAAGGGGTTTCAATTCTGTCGTCCCCATAATTTTACAATAACTTTAAAAAAAAAGTTACGAGGAAACGTTGCACTGTGATGGCGCCCGCCCGGAGAGACCTGGCGACTTGTGACCTGGTGACGCGGGTGCGCAGGACAGGGACGAGATGATGAAGCAGCTGTCGTGCGCCTCCGAGGACGCGGCGGCGGACGTGACGTGGACTACTGACGCCCCCGCGGAGGCGGCGGCGGCGGCTCACAGCTCCGCCCCCGCGCAGCCCTGGACGGCCGACGAGCCGCCCACCAGGCAGCGTCGCGACGCCAGCCACAGCGCCGGTCCGCGGGACGCACCCACCGCCGCCTACGACAGCAGCAGCAGCAGCAGCCAGGCCGTGGATCTGCCTCCGTCGCCGTCCACGTCGACTCCCGGGTGAGCCCTTCAGGGACCTCCCCGCCCTCGGGGGTCGTAGCCGCGTCCAGGGCGAACGTTTCACCGACGTTACGGTTGACACTGCAGTCGTCATCATCAGGGTAGAGTCAGGGGCGCAACAACAGGGGGAGGGGGGGGGCAAGGGTATTTTGCCCTCCCCCCCCCCCTCTGAAACCTTGAAGTGGGGGCAAACGGGGGCAAAGAAAGTGCTGTGTAATCAATTTTTAGATAATAAAACTGCTGAAATAGCACCATTTTCCACCTTGAAATACAAATTTTCCCGGGGGAGGACCCCCGGACCCCCCGCTTCAATAGGGGGGGGATCGATGATTCTTTATAAAAAGGTTTATTGCCCCCCCTTGGAAATTTAGTTGTTGCACCCCTGGGTAGAGTTACCCACTGTTACTCAGTAGAAAGATCAAGGGGGAATAGCAGGCTTTCTGGAGTAGCCTCTCCTCTGAAGTGATGATCGGGGGGGAATAGCAGGCTTTCGCGGCCATTGTCTGGAGTAGGTCAGCCTCTGGGTCGTAGCCGCGTCCAAGGCGAAAAGTATCACCGACGTTACGGTCGACACTGCAGTCGCCATCATCAGGGTAGAGTTACCTTCTGTTACTCTTCATATCGAATCATATCAAATCTTCATAATACAATAGCAATTATATGATTTGTCATTTTGGCTGATACACTTGTAAACAAATGGATGCCGTTTTGGTACTTGTGGTACACTGTCCACTTTTGGCTTCGTCTGGAACGGACCTTATGCCCCATCGAAGCAGCTGAGCATACGGTCCGTTCCAGACGTGACGGGGTGAAGCCAAAAGCCATTGTTACTACACGTATCACTACGGCATCCATTGGTTCACAAATGTATCAGCTGAACGTGTATTGGAGAAAAATTCCAACTCATATCATCACATTTGTGTTATTAAGATTAGGTTTTGGACTTTTAATACATATAAACATGTTAACCAGTAATATTTTGATCTAAATTTCTTCCGAACAGTCGTAAGTAAAACCAGAATAGAAAAACAGAAACAAATATTATTAAAGTCCACCATTTTGGTATGTGAAAATCAGAAAAAAAAATTGGTGTGGGGGGAAAACGGATTCACGTCTGATGGCTAATGTTCCATCTATATCTTCTCCTAATCTCTGGGCGCATCTGAATAGGAGGAATACGACCACTAGAAACTATGTGGTTGAGAAATTCAACATAAAAAATTAAGTTTCCCTTTTAACCCCTTAGGGATTGCATTTCTCAGAAATTAAAAATTTTTGTTGGTAGTTTTAGTTTATTTTATATTGGTACCCAATATAATTTATTATGCTGATTTAAATTCGGAGATACAATTACTCATCTTAAAAACAAATTCATCCCTTTTTCATCCTCTTAGGGGTTGAATTTTGCAAAATATGAAAATTGTGTTAGGTTAAAAATTTATGGAATGGTGTACCGATTAATGGAGTGTCGTATTAATTATGAGGCAAAATATACTTTGGAATCATTTTTGGCAATGTTAAATTATTTTGTTAGCAATGAAAAAAGCATGGCTTAAAGCAAAATTTTGTATGTACTTTGCTCTTTTTTTTTTTTTTTAAATAGAAACTGAGGTTATGATTTTCAGCGCTCAAACTTTGAAGCTATGCAGTTTTAAATATTTTAAACAAAAAATAAAGCATATTAACACAGTGTTTTGGATGTTCCATATTGAAAAATAAATCATTTTAAACGTAATGAGGTTAATGTTCCCAGCAACGAACGACCACAAAAAATAATCAAGGTTGCCAACATTTACTTTCAAAAAGTTGACGACTTTCAAGTTTTTTAGGTTGCCTCTATATCGCGCGCAGTTCTCGGATTTCCAAAGAAAATAAGAGCGTTGGTTACAGACAGCATTGAGTTGCCAATGTTTATATTCCTTGCTTTGTGCTCAGGGCCCCACACACGTTGTGCAGAGCTTCAAAAGAAACAATGCACGTGTTTTTAAAACAGTTCCGCTACCAGAGCGGTGTCTGTTAACAAAAAGCACTTAAGAATACGCTGAACATGGAACTGTATTTCTGTTTCTGGATATTTTTTTTAAAACCTGTATTTTTAGAGAAGTGAAGCTGTTAAAAGCATGTTTATTTTCTTCTCCCTCAGAATAATATTTAAATATGAATCACCCAGTGCAGATTCCTGAAACCACTCAACGTATCTACTTGCATTATACTTTATTTTCATTTCTCCACCGTATCTTTCCCTCTCGAAAATTCCATAGAGGGACTGCGCGCCAGCTCACAGCCTTGCTCTTAGAGGCGACACCGTGCTAGAAGCACCAGCCAGAGTCGCACTTATCATCCCGTCTCATCAACACACCTACACCCCTGATCATCAGGGCCTTTTAATACGTGGCAGTCATGGTCTTCGTAGTTGATGTTACTGCAGCTATTAAGTCCGATTAAGGATTTACACCATTGGAAAACTGTAAACGTTCGTAGCAAGCATCAGCTTCGACATCGACTCGAGTGAAACATCTACGACTGTTCTCGGCGCACTTAGACCGAATGAAATGACTTCTACCGAGCAGAATCGGCATTTCCTGGGCGCCTGGACGACTCTTATTACCTAAATGACTCTCTTGCGGCAAGCGATGTTTGTACCTTCCAACTGATGCAAGAAGGATAAGTATAGTTCGTCAGCTTGAGGAAGTAATAAAAAACACCATAAATACATCGCTTGATCTAAAAAGGGGGTTGTCTGAAAAGTCAGTTTACGGACAAACATCATCTTCAAAATGCCTTTAAGGGTGGTATTCCAAGACGCTCCGGTAAGGTAGCGAATATTCACTGTCTTGTGGAGATACGACCGTAACCTAACTCGCGGCCGTATTCCAGAACGTGTCCAAACCGAATCCCAGTAATAAACGGTGCCCTGCGCGAGGCTAGAAATTGGTTACGTTTCATCCAAGAGATAGCAGCACCGTCGCGCAAAAAAAAATGGAACCGCTTGTCTAATTTTCTCAAGTACCTTATAAATTGCAATTTTATTATTATTTTTTAAAATTTTATTACCATGCAAGCGTACAAAATGTAGTATTCCGGGATAGTTTCGCCATCTTAAAGTTTCATTTGGCACACGAATACGTTTGGTGTTGAATACTCGCGAGTTAATGGCGCCGGACGCGGGTCCGCCATCTGGACGAATGCGCGGGAATTCAGGGCAACAGATTGTTCCGACCTTACGGCTGGCATTCTCACGTTCCCCTCCCACATATGCGCTCTATCAGGGTAGGGTGGGAGAAACTTACAGTTCGTTTTATATACATTCCAGAGCTTGTTTAAAAACAGAGCTGTGAGGGATCGCTTCCTGTTGTTTGATCGGGAAGGTACTAGAGCAGAGGCTGGGGCCACCAAACCAGCATAGCCGCCGCCTCAGCCCCGCACCTCGCTCAGCTGACCAGACAGTTGGCTGTGTCCTGAGCCCTAAGGCCGGGTTTATAGAAAACGCAAGAACGCAGAAACTCAAGAAACGCAACTACGGTAAAAGTTAAATCTTAACTCTTCTACCAGCACGTTTATAAAGAACGCAAGACACGCAATAACTCAAGAACGCAACGCAGAAGTTGTTCAACTTTCTACTTCTTGCGTTTTCTCCTTGCGTTTCGGCCATCTATACTGGTTGCTTTAGTATGTGATAAACTGAAACTGTCATGTAATGCATATAGAAGGCTCTGCGATTGTAATCGTTACGCTTGTGTATCTTTATTTATGTTTTGGGCTGGCATTCTTCTTGTGATTACAGCGCAATGAGGAAGCTGATGAATTTCTTGTCCAGCTTATCCAATAATTTTCCCTGCCTGTACGATAAGTACAACAACAATTTTAATAATAATCATGACTTATTCCTGAAATTTTATTTTTTGACGTTGGCGATGGCCGGCGTCCTTGCATTTTTTTTATAAACGACTGTGAATTTCTTGCGGTTGTCGCGTCCTGCGTTTTTGCGTTTCTGCGTTCTTGCGTTTTCTATAAACCCGGCCTAAGACTTTCTCAGCGACGTTTGCCTCGGTGTGCAGAGGTCGGTGCACCAGGAACACGGTGGAAGGAGGGTAGCGTGTGTCCCCAGGCCGGCGAAGAGCACGGAGGGCGGTGACCAGAACGTGACGTCGACTGCCGCCCCCAGCAGCGAGCTGACGTCGCCGGAGACGGCGGCCGACGACCTCGCCGCCGCCACGACCCCTCCCGCCGCCCCCAGGAACTCCTCGGAGGCGGACCGGCAGACGACGGCCCCGCCCCGCCCCCGGCCGGTCGCAGCCGTGGAGGCGGGCAAGCGCGCTGTGAGTACCGTTCCTCGTTCCTCCATTTTCCAGACGTCTCTTGAGTCTGCGCATTGTCGGCAGTTACTACTTGCCACCCTTTGTGTTGCTCCAGCACCTCCGGCACCTACTTGTCTGTAAAGTCGGTTTACGGACGATAGTTTAACGTGACAACGTCACAACAAAAACATTGATGAAATGATTGCATACTTTTATGAATAAATTTGAATCATTTTTAATTGAATTATCACTATTTTTTTATGGATACAAAGAAGGAGTGAAATGAATGCTACAATTGAATTGATAAATTTACTTTTATTTACACTCATGGATTCAAATATGTTTATTGCTTTGACGAAGAGATTATTTTAACTACAACTTTTATACGTGTTTGCTGTTTAACTTCTTCCAATCTGTGTTATTCTGTTAAGGATAGGACGATGATAGGAAAAGTAGGAAACGAATGGGAGTGTTTCAAGTTTGATGTGCCTCGAAAAAGTCAAATCGATGGTTGTTCCAATCGCGTGGAAGAGAGATAGATGCAACGCAAGCGTACAATGAGCGTAACGGGAACACAGCGTAACGGGAACACAGCGTAAAGGGACACTTTATTGGACGTCACGTCAAAAGCAATGTGAAAATAACTATAGTCATGCAATGGCGGCTCCAGGAAAACCTCTCGGACAGGGCACTCACACACAGGAGGATGCAGTTAATAATCATGACATTGCCCTTGGGATATTACACAAAACATACGGTCTCAAATACTGAAATTCAGTATTTTCGTACAAATTTTGATTGAAAGAAGAGTTTAGCACATTAACGAAAGTATTTAAGTTAACATTAATATTCCCTACAAATAAATAAGAAGTGAAATTTGTGCTCGGAAGGGGCTATCGCTCCCTGCACCCTCCCTCTGTACCGCGCTTGTAGTCATGTGTCGTACAAAGGTACAATATCTTTTTTTTTTTTTTTTTGGCAACTGGTTTACAAAGGAATCTTTCGTAAAAGTGCAGAAATTTTTGAATTATGAAAAGGAAAAAATATATGACAGTGTGAATCTTTACTGTGCACGAGCAACATGCAACAAAAATTTTGACTGTATGTAAAAAAGGCTACTTTCAAATAAAAAATTTAATATGTGATTTCAAATCATATATTTTAGTGATTGTTATTGAATAATGGTCCATATTTAAAAATATATTCATTGTGTTTATTAGTGAGAGAAATTGTTTTTTAAACTTTTACAAGTGTATGTTCCCAATTGTACTATTTAGTACATTATAAATTATAAATTAACACATTATTAGTTAACATTTGCACAGATTATTATACTAAATTAAATAATTGATTTTGTACCCATGTTTATATTAATTTTAAATTGAGTGTTATTTTTTTTATATGATTGAATTCATACTTTACCAACAATATTTACAATAACACTCCAGTCCTTTTATTATTGTATTCGTATTAATTATTTGCATGCAAAATTAAAGTTAGTTTTTTTATTATGTCCAGTAGAATAACTTCTAATGCGCACCCATTTTGGTTTTGTAAATGGAACAGTAGTCATGTAAAATTACAGATGTTTGTAAATTTGTATATTTTCCAAATAAACCACCTCTATCACTACAAAATATTGTTCCAGTAATACTGGGTCCGAATTCTTACCCGGGAATTTATAATTTGTGTAGTTTCAGTACCTTCAATTGTTGAAGTGATTTCTAAACCGTTCCCTGAATAGCTTTCCAGTACTATAATAAAATAAAATTGTTAAATATTTTTATTATCATTTCCATGTTATAAAAAAATTAAACTTGTAAGAAACAAATTAAAATATAAAATAATGTGTCAACTTTCGTAAGAAATACTCAGTATTATTTCAAAAAAAGTACTTCATATATGCAAAAATAACCATGTGTTGAACAAAGCAACGAGGGATATTCATAAAGTAAGCTCCATTTGGTCATTTAAAAGAAATTGACTTTCGAGAAAAAGTTTTTATCGCCATCTACTTTACCGACTTCATCTACATTATAATTTTACTTAATCTCCGTTCAGTTCCAAACACTTTGCGCAACGCTGCAAAAGTTCCTTTAACCCCTCTGCATAGAATATCACTGCCTAAAAATTAAATCAGTTGATAATCGTAATTTTTGTAACTTTTGCTGTAAATGTTGACCAACGTTTGATAAAATCAACCAAAAGAACACCATTTTCATCCCAAAAAAAAACTGTAGGCATCGTTTTTTTACTCGAGTGCTGAGATTTTCTAAACTTTTCCGGAGTTGTTTACGAAGTGCCTGTACTTATGCTACACGCATTGCGTATTCGAAATCCATGACGCCTACGGCCAAGGTGTTTGTTCCATTCGCAGGCTGCGAACTTCTATGCAGAGGGGTTGAAGAAACTGGTGCAGCGTTACGAAAAGTGATTTGAACTGAATGGTGATTATGTGGAAATGTGAAGTAGATATGTAGTATTCTAAAAATGCCAATAAAAACTTTTTTGTCACGAGTTGAATTTCGAAGTTTTTTTTTGTTTTTTTTTTTTTGCTGAGGGCGCTACAATTTTCGAGCGTTACAAAAATTGTGATCGCATGAGGATAATAGTTAGGTCCGTGGTAGGGGAAGAGGTAAAAATGACACAGCTTACTAGCACACTTGCACACTTTCACGCTCACATACTTGGGTGATAGCTGGAGACCTGAAAAAATTTGCGCATTCATTTCACGATAGGCTGGAAGCCAAAAAAAAAGTTTGCATTTTTGCTGCTACCGTGATGGGGCTGCAGTACATCTGAAGGACTCTGGGCCAATGGAAAAAAATGTAAACAAAGGAAGTAGCGAATCACAAAAAAAAAAAACCAGTCAACAGGTACTGCGAGTCAGTATGTAACCAATGAGCAGATGCAATTTGCCCGAGTGCGTAGAGGATCGCACGGAGTCCATCCTCCTGTAGGTAAATGAAAATCGCGAATTATTTTTTCAGGTCTCTAGCGATAGCATAATTTACCGCCCGCATACTTGATAATTTGTTTTTAACGCGACCTCAGCCGAAAGAGTTTCCTGTACCATGATGACATAATAAGCAAGAAGTTTCACTTCTGGAGGACTCGACGCACATACTTTTCTTTAATGACCGAACAGAGCTCTTACTTTTGGGATGTCCCTGGTGCAATGTGTTTGTTGGCAAGGCACTGTGTGCGGCAGGATGAGGAGGAGGACCACGCGTGGACGGAGCTGCCCTCCGGGGACACCGCGGAGGACCTGGGGGCGGAGCCTGAGGCCCCGGCGCGACCCAACAGGGGCAGGAGGCTCACCCGCCCGCAGGGCAGGTCCTTCTACCCGTACTTCCTCAACAGGGTCCTCGGCTGAGGGGGGAAGCCCCCAGCTCCGCACAAAGCCTCGCCGGGGGATGGGACGGACCGCCGGCCGCACTTCGCAAGCCTCTCCCTTCCCTCAACCCCCACCCCCACCCCCCCATTCCAGAGACGTCTCCGCGACACTTCGCTGAAACGTGTCTGGAACTGTTAGGTTAGGCGTCGCACCGCGTGTCGGGGAAATCCCGCCCTCACACGCCTTCGGGCAGCCTGCGGTCCACGGGGGTGAGCGCCACAACCGCAAACCCGAACAGTTCCCGAGTTCATCCAAGAGGTTGGAGCTGTACCCGAATACCAGCTTAACGGTTCCCTTAAGCCAGGGAACGCGGTCATCTTCGCATCTTTCCATCTTTCCCTCATCTACGCATTTCTGTCATGTATCGATGTTTTCCATCATGCATATTATGACTTTCCGTCTCGTGAATTGATATATAGTTAACTGTCGAATTGCTTTAAAAAAAAACACGCAGACTTAATAAATTATCATCCATACACCAGTTCAGGAATTGTTTTACTTAAGGCAATTAACTGTTAATATGTTCTGTGTTCCTTGCAAGGTATGCCTGTGCGTCCACTACATCAAGATTTCTAGGGATGCGGCTGCACTCTTTATTTTGTTTGAATATAATATAGCTTCAGATTTTTGGCTTAAAATTATTTTTAAAACGTTATAAGCGTAAGTGATATCTCAAATAGATACAAATAAATACATTTTAATAATCACTGAAAGGAGAACTTAAACACTTATAGCGGCATTTAATGCTCATTAAAAGTATTTTTTAATATTTTGAGATTTATAAGAAAATTTTTATTTATAACATCCACGTTGCATTTAATTTTTTTTTAATTGGTCGATGTTATTTCATTTTGCTGAATATTCGTGGATATTATGACTCCAAAAGGTTCCTTGTACCTTAGAAATGAGTACTTTACGTTGTGGCTGCATTTGCTAAATGATGTGTGTGCTGTGGACGCATCCCTAAAAGCCTAGGTTATGTTGGGTTCGGTCAGTGTAATAAATATATATTTTTTTTATTTTTTCCTGGGAGGGTTGGTTATGTTACATTAAAGTTGTTTAAAATGCTCTTATGACCGTAAAATATATGAACCTTTGCAATGTGGTGTTTTCTTGACGAGCAATCTGCAAACTTTTGAGAACTTCGGAACTGTGAGGGTATGGCTCTTGTCTCTGTGAACTGTAGGCTTCCCCACGCCTTTACCCCCTCCTCTCCGCCCAACGAACCAGAACCAGCGGTTGTCAGACAACGACTAAAGCCTTTATCACACGATGAGAAGTTTCACGCAGGCTCCGCTAGAACTTTCCAGCAGAACCGGTAGCCAAACCTCATTGGCAGCAGGTACGGATGTTCGCACGGAAGAAACTTATCACACGTAGAACTGCGACTGGTGTAGGCCTGGCATGCGTGAATGGTTTTGTTAGCATAGTTGATACTTTTTTTTTTGGTATTGCATAAACGTGGATGTTTCTCAAAACTGTCGCATATTGCTCTCACTGCTTCACCAGATCTCATTTTCATCACAATTTGAAATCAGTAATCAAGAAAACTTCAATCCCTATAAAAAAAATTAATTACCGGTTATGATGCTAGGGACATTATATTGGGTAAAATTCCCACCTTCTTGGAAACGTTCCACAGAAATTCTAGCACAACCTGTTAACCGAATCTTCCATGGAAACGGCGAGCGCTCTGCCAGTTCTTCCGCAGAACCATCCTTACCTGCTGCCGCGGAAGACCTTCCTAGCAGGGGCGCAACAACAGGGGGGGGGGAAGGGTATTTTGCCCCCCTCTGAAACCTTGAAGGGGGGGAAAACGGGGGCAAAGAAAGTGCTGTGTAATTAATTTTTAGATAATAAAACTGCTGAAATAGCACCATTTTCCACCTTGAAATACAAATTTTCCCGGGGGAGGACCCCCCGCTTCAATAGGGGGGATCAATGATTCTTTATAAAAAGGTATATTGCCCCCCCCCCCCCCCACCCCCCCTTTGGAAATTTAGTTGTTGTGCCCCTGCTTCCTAGGGAACGTCCTTTGTGTGACGAGGGCTTCGGACAGTAACCTCTTCCCTTCCCCCCCACCCCTCACCCTGCGTGGCTTGCACTCGGCGGGGTCGTCCCCCGCGGAAGAGCTCTCTCGTACTCTCGTACTCTCGTACTCTCGACACTTGCACCGTCCTGCCGCCCGTCCTGCACCGAGCACTCTCGCAATCAGCCGTGCACGCTCGCGCACGCACCACGCACGCACACACACTCTCGTCACCGGCCGCTCCTGCTGTCTGCTTGAGGGGGGGCCGTCATTCCCGGTGAACCCTCTCGTCCGGCCGTGTCACTCGTCTCACCACATTTTACAAGTTTAACCCTTTCAGTCACACTGTGTCAGAGACCCGTGAATTTCGCGGGTTCAATGACCTCCAGGATAGACTCCAATATCCTCTACGCACTCGGGCAAATGCCAACTGTTGACTTGTGAGTCGTCTGGACCGGGTGGCCTGTGATTCGACACTTCTATGAGTGAGGGTCTCTAATTGGCGCCCAGTCCTCCAGATTAACAGAGAACCAATGGCAGAAGCAGCACTAAGGTATAATTATTTGCATGTTAGCATAACACGAAATGTACCCGCGAAATTGATGGGTCTCTACCTATGATATACCTCATTTAAATTTTTTTCTTATTATAATTAAACTTTTTATTTTTTGGTAACAATATTATACTATAATTATTATATTAATGTATAATTATTTTATAATAGTTAATGAAAGTTGTAAAAATGTGTTTACTTCATAGCCTTAAAGTACCGTACAATGTGCACTAGAATGTGGGTACAACTTAACCCACAAATTCAAAGTCCCATAAACTCCGTGTATCATCGAGGACACAAATTGTCCACTTCAGTGGACGAATGGACTGAAAGGGTTGACCAGCCTCTCTCTGGTTTCTGCAGTTACTCATGGCAATCCAATCATAATCAACGAATTTTTTTTTTTTTTGTTTGTAATTTCCAGTACTGTGTTATACAGCAGTGGAATTTTTTACGTAATATTTTCTAGCCATTTACTGTGTGGTAGTCAGATGTATTCAGGCCAAAAAAAAATTACCTTGACACAATTTAACATCAGAAACTTGAATATATATGTGACAGTTCTTTAGAAACTTTTGTTTTGGAGGCTGAAAACTTTAAAATTATGTACTGACTACTCATACATTCTTTTAAGATCAATTAGCTTACATAAAAATTCTATGAATGATGGCCCCCATTTTCAAGAACTAGTAGAAAGCCAAGTTGTTTAGTTTAGTGAAGAATGTTGTTGTTTTATATTCTGACCTAGGTAAACTTACCTTGGCATGATGAACATTTAACTTTATTTCAGAACTGTAATCATGAGAATTGTTGTTTGATATGTGAAAACTACTTATGGAAATGACTTATAAGTCATATTACTGAATCATGCATTTGGTAACTGCACAATACTATGCTATAGACGAATTTATCTGAAAGTGTACACTGATGTTTTATCTTTTTAGTTACATGAAACAGATCTCTTGTATCTTCACGTTAATGCCTGTGCAATGTAAAAAAAAAAGAATGCTTCGAGATATTTTTGGAATATTTACTGCTACTGTACTTAACTAAGCCTGAATTGAAATTAATATACATTTGAGGTTTTTTAAAAATATCATACTTGTTCACGAATAAACCTACCCCATGAGTAAATCAATCCAAGAATCTTAACCCATTTTTGTTCAAATATCGTTGTCTGGTAAGTTGAGCTATATAGAATTATGTTAGCACAGAACTAAATTTAATATATAACATTTTGAAACTGATAATCATGAAATATTCCTGTTATTAAACAGTAAATTTTTCAGATCTCAAATCTGAAAAGCTAAATTGAAAAAATATATATACCATTCCCTCTGCATTTGATTCTTCAGTTACTTCTTAAATACGTGTTTATATTTTAATTGGAAATGAATAGCATGTCACTAGCCACCATTTACATAGCTCTGTCATTAAGTACTGTCATAGTGAACTAGTTGGTTAGCTAATACAAAACTGTACGCAATGCATAGTTATGGGTTTACCTAGATTACCTACATGGTTATTTAGAAATACATTATAAGCGTAATTTATAAATGAATATTTCTTGGTGTTAGGATAGCTAACTGCAAAATAAGTTTGATGATTCATACTGTACATCAAACACTGAACACAATCAAAATATGAATGTAGTTTTTCGGTGAGACATTATTAGACATCGAGAAAATACAGGTCTTGTAACAATGTTTGTTTTTTTGTAATTTTTTGCATGCTGCTTTTACCCTACAGTGCCCTCGCAAGTAGAAATTTTGATACACAGGCCACTCACGAAATAAGAACAAAAATTGGAATACAGTATTGAATACTAATAATCTAATGGTTGTTGATTAAGGTAA